>NC_091624.1:0-354000 GCF_027580195.1 Bos mutus
GCTTTAGAAGGACACCCATTCAGCCTGAACTAACCCCACAATGTCCCAAAGCCGAAACACCAATGGTCCTGAGAAGACCCATCTACTGTCAGCCTGAAGTGAACCCCACAGTGTCCCAAGGCCAAAACCTGAGCAGGTCCTGAGGAGACCAGACACCCTGTCTTCCTGAACTGAGTCCCACAATGTCCCAAAGCTGAAACACCAATGGGTCCTGAGGAGACCCATCTCCTGTCAGCTTGAAGTGAACCCCACAATGTCCCAAGGCCAAAACCTGAGCAGGTCCTGAGGAGACCAGACTCCCTGTCTTCCTGAACTGAGTCCCACAATGTCCCAAAGCTGAAGCCCCAATGGGTCCTGAGGAGACCAGACTCCCATCAGCAGCCACACACAGCCAGATGCTCAGGCAGAGCAGGAATTCTGCCTGGGGTGCGGGTGGGTCGGGGAGGCGGGCTCCTCGCCCCGGGCCAGCCAACGGGAACTGCAGCTCAAGCCTCCCTCACTCGCGCAGGTACAGCTAAGTGGAGACTCCGCCTCTCGGGGCAGTTCTGCTTAGGTCCATTAAACTATGGAAATTCAAACTGAAATATTGCCAATATCCAAAACTTCTCCAAAATAGTTAAGGAATAATTAACTTGAAACTGTATAGAATGAAATGTAGTCACCAAATTTATTAACAGACATTTAAATTTTGAAACTATCAAAATTGTGGACATAAACATAGAAAATCTACATGACCCTGGGTTTGGCCTGTATATCATGAGCTTTGAGTTTTAACACACAAGCTGTCAGTCCACAAAAGAAAAATATTGTGGACTTTTTAGAAATAAATATGTCTATTCTGAAAGACCTCATTCGAAAAATCAAAATACAAGCTACAAACTGGGAGAAAATATTTGCAAAATTCATATTTGATACAGGATTTGGACACAAAATAGACAAAGACCTCTTGAATGACCCTATAAACAATAAGTAAGGATCTGAACAGACACCCAGCCAAAAAATGTTATACAGATAGTACAAAACACATAATCTGAAGAGGAGAAAAGAGCTGACAAATGCAAATGGTGGGGGCCAGGCTCCTCGCTGCAGGACTGGGAAGTTACAGATAAGCAAAGAACAAGAGGATGAGGCTGAGCCCCTGACCACCACTCCTTATGGCTCTGAGTTGTGTCCGACAGGACCACCATCACCTGCACATAGGTGCTATAACCCACCTGCCCCCTCTGGCCTTTCCCCTTCCTCCCTGCGATGATTCCAGTGACATTTCCAGCCTGCACCCCTCTGTTACCTCACCAACCAGAGAACCATGCACCAGTGAATCACATACTCTGTGACACCACCACCACCCTCCCCACCACCGTGTGGCCCATAAAACTGCTTTCCTGAAGCCCTTCAGGGATTTCAGGGTTTAGAGCACGAGTTACTGTCTCCACGTATTGGTGCCTTTACAATTAATGCTGCACTTTCCTTTACTGCACCTGGTGTCAGGCGACTGGCTTTACTGCACTCAGGTATGTGGACTCAAGTTTGGTTCAGTAACACAGAAGCCTCCCAGGTTCCCAGTTCCTTGTGCCCCAGGGACTGTGAGCTCCTTCTCCAGGGCATATGGCCAACCCCCACACTAATTCCCCTCTACACCCACAGCCCTGGCCCAAGCCTAATCCCTCCATCAGGCCCTACAAAGCTCCCTGCCCTCATGGTGTGTCTCACATCCCACACAACATGGTCTTTTTGAAGCCTGAACAAGACCATGCCCTGCTCCTCCCTGTGATTGCCCTCACCTGAAGAAGCCAGGCCTGATCCATTCCAGGTGACTCCAGGATCCTCATTCTCTCCAGACCCCACCTGTGTGGCCCCTGTCTGTGCCTGTCCAAATGGGCCTATGGTGATCTCCTAAAATGAGGCTTATTTTATATACAGATAATGGGGTGAATGGTGGCCCCAAAAGATGTGTCCCCCCCAGAACACAGGAGCAGGGCCATATCTGGGAAAAGAGTCTTTATAGATGTAGTTAAGAATCTCAAGGTAAGGTCATCTAGGGTTAGGGTGACCTTCAATCCAACTGACAGAGTTCTTATAAGAGATGAAAGAGGACACAAATGAGAAGCCTCGTGAAGATGGAGGCAGAGATGGGAGGGAGGGGGCCACAAGCCCCAGGACCCCTGGAGCCCCAAAGCTGGAAAAGGCAGGAAGAACCCTATCCTGGAGCCTCTGGAGGGACCTCAGCCCTGTGCCACCTTGATCTTAGGTGTCTGGTCTCCAGGACTGGGGGAGGATGAACTCCTGTTGTTTTAAATCACCCAACATGTGGTCGTCTGTTAGAGAAGCCACAGAGAACTCACACAGGCCCTGCTCTGTAGGATCCTAGAAGTGTGGGTCTCACTAAAGGCAGATGGAGGCTGGATTACAGAACCCTTAGAGTCAGCACTGGGCCCTGAGAAATGCTAAAGCAGTGGCTGGACCCCAAAATGTTGAGGGGTCAAGTCTGAACCCTGTCCCTAGGGGTACTGGCTACAGGTTCTTAGAGGTTCTTACACCTGGTCACATGGTGTAGTAAGTATCTAGTCCTGACTGAGGACATTTAATGTCACTGTTCACATTGCTCATTAAGAACCCGCCAGTTACACAGGTGAAAACCCAATTAGGATGCTCGCTACACCAATGAGCAATTCTGAAGATGGTCAGGGATGCGGACTTTAGTGCAGACAACAGCCCTTCTACTCTCCTACCCTTCCTCCACACTCCTGACGCCCTCCTCCACTCTTCCAACCCCCTCCTCTACCCTCCTAAGCCCCCACCCCAACTCCCACAAGGAGGGTCCTCAGTGGGAAGCTGGGGGACCATGCAGAGGCATCGTGAAGTAAATTCTGCCTGATCCCCAGGCTAGCTGCTCCTAAACATTCTCCACTCATCCCAGTTAAAATACTCGAATATGTGCAAAGAAAATTAGAGATACGAAGGGAACATTTCACGCAAAGATGGGCTCAATAAAGGACAGAAATGGTATGGACCTAACGGAAGCAGAAGATATTAAGAAGAGGCTGCAAGAATACACAGAACTATACAAAAAAGATCTTAATGACCCAGATAACCATGATGATTTGATCACTCACCTAGAGCCAGACAGCCTAGAGTGTGAAGTCAATTGGGCCTTAGGAAGCATCGCTATGAACAAAGCTAGTGAAGCTGATGGAATTCCAGCTGAGCTATTGGAAATCTTGAAAGATGATGCTATTAAAGTGCTGCAATCAATAATCCAGGAAATTTGGAAAACTCAGCAGTGGTCACAGGACTGGAAAAGTCAGTTTTCATTCCAATCCCAAAAAGGGCAATGCCAAAGAATGTTCAAACTACCACACAGCTGCACTGATTTCACATGCTAGCAAAGTAACGCTCAAAATTCTCCAAGTGAGGCTTCAACAGTCCAAGAACTTCCAGATGTTCAAGCTGGATTTAGAAAAGGCAAAGGTACCAGAGATCAAATTGCCAACATCCTTTGGATCATAAAAAAGCAAGAGAAACCCAGAAAAACATCTACTTCTGCTTCACTGACTATGCTAAAGCCTTTGACTGTGTGAATCACAACAAAATGTGGAAAATTCTTAAGCAGATGGGAATACAAGACCACCTTATCTGCCTCCTGCAAAACTTTATCCCGGTCAAGAAGCAACAGTTAGAACTGGATGTGGATCACTGGACTGATTCCAAATTGGGAAAGAAGTATGTCAAGACTATATAGTTCCACCCTGCTTATTTAACTTAGATTCAGAGTACATCAAGAGAAATGCCGGGCTGGATGAAGCACAAGCTGGAATCAAGATTTCCAGGAGAAATATCAATTAAACAGAGATGCAGATGACACCACCCTTATAGCAGAAAGTGAAGAGGAACTAAAGAGCCTCTAGATGAAAGTGAAAAAGGAGAGTGAAAAAGTAGGCTTAAAAGTCAACATTCAAAAAACTAAGATCAGGGCATCCAGTCCCATCACTTCATGGCAAATATATGGGGAAACAATGGAAACAGTGAGAGACTTTATTTTCTTGGGCTCCAAAATCACTGCACATGGTGACTGCAGCCATGAAATTAAAAGACGCTTGTTCCGTGGAAGAAAAGCTATGACCAACCTAGACAGTATATCAAAAAGCCGAGACATTACTTTGCTGACCAAGGTCCATCTAGTCAAAGCTATGGTTTTTCCAGTAGTCATGTATGGATGTGAGAGTTGGGCCATAAAGAAAGCTGACTGCCAAAGAATTGATGCTTTTGAACTGTGGTGTTGGAGAAGACTCTTGAGAGTCCCTTGGACTGCAGGGAGATCCAACCAGTCATTCCTAAAGGAAATCATTCCTGAATAGTCATTGGAAGGATTGACGCTGAAGCTGACGCTCCAAATCTTTGGCCTCCTGATGCAAAGAGCTGATTCTTTTGAAAAGACCCTGATGCTGGGAAAGATTGAAGGTGAGAGGAAAAGGGGATGACAGGATGAGATGGTTGATGGCATCATTGATTCGATGGACATGAGTTGAGCAAGCTCTGGGAGTTGGTGATGGACAGGGAAGCCTGGCCTGCTGCAGTTCATGGGGTCGCAAAGAGGCAGACATGACTGAGCCACTGAACTGAACTGAACTAGGGAACATTGAGAGAAAATCATGAGGTATCACACCACACTTATTAGGACTACTAAACTCCATATACATGACAATATCCACTGCTGGAGGATGAGGAACAAGAAATCTCCCTCACTGCTGGTGGGATGTATCTACAGCCACTTTATAA
This sequence comes from Bos mutus, assembly GCF_027580195.1. NCBI lineage: Eukaryota > Metazoa > Chordata > Mammalia > Artiodactyla > Bovidae > Bos > Bos mutus. Next base: position 4,777 of record NC_091624.1, read on the forward strand.
CACAGCTGGGCAGTGTTTTTCAAAGCCAAAACACTGGATCCAACAATCATGTATTCAGTGTTGTCAACTGCTTTGAAATTTTATCCCAAATTAAAACAAGGATGCAATTATGCACAGCAGCACTATTCATAACAGCTAAAAATTTGAAAAAAAAATTAAGATATCCTTCAATTGATGAAAACATAAGCAAAGTGGGTTATATCCATGATAAGATGAGAATATGCCACCCCAATATATACCTCTCTGCCATAAGGATTATTTCAGTCTAACTTTTAAAAAAGAAAAAACAGAAATCTCATAAAACTAGCAACTGCCCTTTTGTGAAGGACATTTACAACAGAGAACTCTATATATTTAAGGGCTGTCCCTCTTTGCACTAGAAGTAGATGACGAGTAACTCTCAAGTAATTCTTATCAGTGGAGAGGTCCTGACTTAAATCTGCAACAATCATACATTTCTTTACTATGTTTGCATGATAACCTGTCACAACAGGCTTCCCCCTTTCCCCAAGGTCTTTCTTTTATTTTTCTCTAAAGATCGTACTCGAGGTTATGGCTTTGGACATTTCAGGGGGTGACTCAGGTTTCCTGGATAGTTCCCCTATATACAGGAGGTATAAAAGTTATTAAATGTCTGCTTTTCTCCTGGTGATGTCTCTAACTCACTGCTTTTATACAGGAACTGGAGAATGAGGCTGGGCTCCTGAAAGCCACTCCTTCTCATCTAAGTTGTTTCTATCAGTGTTGCAGTGAAAAGGAAAAGAGAGAAATGATTTTCTTTTCTTTCCTGAGAACAAAGAAGATAAAGAGAACAGTGAGCAGGCCGAATCCCTCCTAGATTTTCCTTTACTGCTCCTAATCTGTACTCTGTAACTAAGTCTGCTTTTCTGCTCCCTAACTCTGCTTGAGCTACATCCTGCACCTATTCTCCTCTAACCCCATACTACTTACCCGCTAGTGCTTGCCTTTCCCACAGACCACCCCTTGTAGTTTTCCTTCTTTTTGCATTTCAGAAAGAAAGCAGCAGTGCAATGAACCAGAGATGAACAGACCTAATTACCGGGCTACCTGATACAAGCTCTGATTTTTGTAGGGGTTTACTGCTGTTGTTATTTTATAATTTCATTTATTTATTTATTGTCTATTTTTGGCTGCACTGGGTCTTTGCTGATGCGTGGACTTTCCTTTAGTTGAGGAGAGTGTGGGCTTCTCCTGGTTGCAGTGTGAAGGCTTGTCATTCAACTATTGAGCCTGTGCTCGAGAGCCTGGGAGCCACAACTGCTGAGTCCATGTGCTGCAACCACAGAAGCCCAAGCACCCTGAAACCTGTGCTCCATAACAAGAGAAGACACTGCAATGAGAAGCCTCACAAGGAAGAGTAGCCCCCACTCACTGCAACTAGAGAAAACCCATGCACAGCCACAAAGACAGTTCAGCCAAAAATAGATAAATAAAGAAGTAAAATCAACATTTTAAAAAATTAAAGTAAAATAGAAAATCAACAAGGACCTACTGTATAGCACAGGCAACTACACTCAACATTTTGTAATAAATTATAAGGGGAATGATAGCAGAGTAGAAGGACGTGTGGTCATCTTCTCCTGCAAGAACCCCAAAATTGCAACTCACTTCGAAACAACAATTGACAGGAGAATGTTGGATCCCACCAAAAAAAAGATATCCCATGTCCAAGGGCAAAGGAGAAGCCCAAACAAGATGGTAGGAGGGGCAAAATCACATTTAGAATCAAACCCCATGCCCGCCAGAGACACTTGGAGGGCTCAAACAAAACCTTGTGTGCACCAGGACACAGAGGCCCCACAGAGACTGACCAGACCTGCCTTTGAGTGTTTGAGTGTCTCCTGCGGGGGCATAGGTCAGCAGTGGCCTGCCACACGAACAGGGGCTCTGGCTGCAGCAGACCTGGATCATGCAGCGTGTGGCATAAGCCCTCTTGGAGGTTGTCATTAGCCCCACCACAGAGCCACCGAGCACATGACCCACAGACTGCACAAAAATTATACAAAAGAAATTCCTGCACTGTTAAGAAAGTTCTAGGACCCACAACAGATTTCCCAACCTGGGGATCTGGCAAAGGGACTGAGAATCCCCAGGGAATTAGACATTGGAGGCCAGTGGGATTTGATTACAGAACTTCCATAGGACTGGGAAAAGAGACTCTTAGAGGGCACAAACAAAACCTTGTTGTGCACCAGGAGCCAGGAAAAAGGAGCAGTGTCCCCACAAGTGACTGAGTTAGACTTCCTTATGGGAGTCCAGGAGTCTGGTGGAAGCATGGGTCAACATTTTGGCCTCAGGCCAAACAACAGGGAGGGAATACAGCCTCCCCCATCAACAGAAAACTAGATTAAAGATTACTGAGCATGGCCCCACCCATCAGAACAAGACCCAGTTTCCCCTATAGTCATTGTCTCCCATCAGGAAGCTTCCATAACTCTCATATCCTTATTCATAAGAGGGCAGACAGAATGAAAACCACAATCACAGAAAACTAACCAAACTGATCACATGGACTACAGCCTTGTCTAACTCAAAGAAACTATGAGCCAGGCTGTGTAGGGCCACCCAAGACAAACAGGTCATGGCAGAGAGTTCAGAGAAAACATGGTCCACTGGAGAAGGGAATGGCAAACCACTTCAGTATTCCTGTCTTGAGAACCCCATGAACAGTATGAAAAGGCAAAAAGATATGACACTGAGAAATGAACTCCCCAGGTTGGTAGGTGCCCAATATGCTACTGGACAAGAGTGGAGAAATAAGTCCAGAAAGAATGAAGAGATGGAGCAAAGGTGAAAACGGTGCCCAGTTGTGAACGTGACTGGTGATGCAAGTCCAATGCCATAAAGAACAATACTGCACAGGAACCCGGAATGTTGGGTCCACAATCACGGTAAACTGGATGTGGTCAAATAGGCGATTGCAAGAGTGAACACTGACAGTTTGGGAATCAGTGGACTAAAATGGCCTGGAATGGGTGAGTTTAATTCAGATGATCATTACATCTACTAGTGCGGGCAAGAATCCCTTAGAAGAAATGAAGTAGCCATAATAGTCAACAAAAGAGTCCAAAGTGCAGTACTTGGGTGCAATCTCAAAAATGACAGAATGATCTCTGTTCATCTCCAAGGCAAACCGTTCAATATCACAGTAATCCAAGTCTATGCCCCAACCACTAATTCCAAAGTAGCTGAAGTTGAATGGTTCTATGAGGACCTACAAGACCTTCTAGAACTAATACCAAAAAAAAAAAAAAAGATGTCCTTTTCATCATAGGGGACTGGAATGCAAAATTAGGAAGTCAATCAGACTATACTACAAAGCTAAAGTCATCAAGACAGTATGGTACTGCCACAAAGACAGAAATATAGATCAATGGAACAAAACAAAAAGCCCAGAGATGAATCCACACACCTATGGACACCTTATCTTTGACAAAGGAGGCAAAAATATACAATGGAGAAAAGACAATCTCTTTAACAAGTGGTACTGGGAAAACTGGTCAACTACCTGTAAAAGAATGAAACTGGAACACTTTCTAACACCATACACAAAAGTAAACTCAAAATGGATTAAATATCTAAATTTAAGACCAGAAACTATAAAACTCCTAGAGGAAAACATAGGCAGAACACTCTCTGACATAAATCACAGCTAGATCCTCTATGACCCACCTCCCAGAGTAATGGAAATAAAAGCAAAAACAAACAAACAGGACCTAATTAAACTTCAAAACTTTTGCACAAGGAAAGAAACTATAAGCAAGGTGAAAAGACAGCCTTCAGAATGGGAGAAAATAACATCAAATGAAACAACTGACAAAGAATTAATCTCAAAAATATACAAGCAGTTCATGCACCTGAATATCAGAAAAATAAATGACCCAATCAAAAAATGGGCCAAAGAACTAAACAGACATTTCTCCAAAGAAGACACACAGATGGCTAACAAACACATGAAAAGATGCTCAACATCACTCCTTATTAGAGAAATGCAAATCAAAACCACAATGAGGTACCATTTCACACCAGTCAGAATGTCTGCTATCCAAAAGTCTACAAGCAATAAATGCTGGAGATGGTGTGGAGAAAAGGGTACCCTCTTACACTGTTGGTGGGAATGAAAATTAGTACAACCACTATGGAGAATATTGTAGAGATTCCTTAAAAACCTGGAAATAGAATGGACATATGACCCAGCAATCCCACTGCTGAGCATACACACTGAGGAAACCAGAACTGAGACACCCCTACCCCAATGTTCATTGCATCACTGTTTAGAGTAGCTAGGACATGGAGGCAACCTAGATATCCATAGGTAGATGAATGGATAAGAAAGTTGTAGTACATATACACAATGGAATATTACTCAGCCATTAAAAAGAATACATTTGAGTCAGTTCTAATAAGGTGGATGAAACTGGAGCCTGTTATTCAGAGTGAAGTAAGTCAGAAAGAAAAACACCAATACGGTATATTAACACATATATATGGAATTTAGAAAGATGGTAACAACGACCCTATACACAAGAGCAAAAGAGACAAGGTGTAAAGAACAGACTTAAGGATTCTATGGGAAAAGGAAAGAGTGGGATGATATGACAGAATAGCATTGAAACATGTATATTACCCTATGTGGAACAGATGACTAGGCAAGTTCGATGCATGAAACAAGGCACTCAAAGCTGGTGTACTGTGACAACCCAGAGGGGTGGGATGGGGAGGGAAGTTGGGGGGGCTTTGGGACAGGGGGACATATGTACACCCATGGCTGACTCATGTCAATGTATGGCAAAAACCACCATAATACTGTAAAGTAATCAGCCTCCAATTAAAATAAAATATATATATATATATATATATATTTTTTTTTTAAGTAGGAAGTCAAGAGATACCTGGAGTAACAGGCAAGTTTGGCCTTGGAGTACAAAATGAAGCAGGGCAAAGTTTAACAGAGTTTTGCAAAGAAAACACACTGGTCATAGTAAACACCATCTTCCAACAACCCAAAAGAAGACTCTAAACATGGATATCATGAGACGGTCAATAGCAAAATCAGACTGATTATGTTGTTTGCAGCCAAAGATGGAGAAGCTCTATACAGTCAGCAGAAACAAGACCAGGAGCTGACTGTGGCTCATATCATGACCTCCTCATTGCAAAATTCAGACTTCAGTTGAAGAAAGTAGGGGAAACCCCTGGGGCATTCAGGAATGACCTAAATCAAATCCCTTATGATTATACAGAGGAAGTGAAAAATAGATTCAATGGATTAGATCTGATAAACAGAGTGCCTGAAGAACTATGTACAGAGGTTCCTAACATTGTATAGGAGGCCATGATCAAAACTATCCACCAAAATGAAATGCAGAAAGGCAAAAGGGTTGTCTAAGGAGACCTTACAAATAGCTGAGAAAATAAAAGAAGCTAAAGGAAAAGGAAAAAGATATACCCATTCGAATGCAGAGTTCCAAAGAATAGCAAGGAGATATAAAAAAACCTCTTAAGTGAACAATGCAAAAAAAAATAGAGGGAAAAAAGAGAATGGGCAAGACTAGAGATCTCTTTAAGAAAATTAGAGATACCAAGGGAACATTTCATGCAAAGATGGGCACAGTAAAGGACAGAAATGGTATGGACCATTTCTGAAGCAATAGATATTAAGAAGAGGTGGTAAGAATACACAGAACTATAGAAAAAAGATCTTAATGACCCAAATAATCACCATGGTGTTATCACTCGCCTAGAGCCACACATCCTGGAATGTGGTGTCAAATGGGCCTGAGGAAGCATCACTATGAACAAAGCTAGTGGAGGTGATAGAATTCCAACTGAGAAATCTTAAGTCCTAAAAGATGATGCTTTTAAAAGTGCTGCACTCAATATGCCAGCAAATTTGGAAAACTCAGCAGTGGCCACAGGACTGGAAAAGGTCAGTTTTCATTCCAACCCCAAAGAAAGGGACTGCCAAAGAATGTTCAAACTATTGCACAATTGTGCTCATCTCACATGCTAGCAAAGTAATGCTCAAAATTCTCCAAGTGAGGTTTCAACATATGTGAACCAAGAACTTCCACATGGTCAAGCTGGATTTAGAAAAGTCAGAGGAACCAGAGATCAAAACGCCAACATCCACTGGATCATAGAAAAAGCAAAAGTCCAGAAAAACATCTACCTCTGCTTTATTGACTACGCCAAAGCCTTTGACTGTGTGGATCACAACAAACTCTTGGAAAATTCCCAAAAGATGGGAATACCAGACCACCTTACCTGCCTCCTGATAAATCCATATGAAGGTCAAGAAGCAACAGTTAGAGCCATACATGGAACAACGGACTGGTTCTAAATCGGGAAAGGAGTACATCAAGGCTGTATACTGTCACCATTTACTTAATTATGTGCAGAGTACACCATGCAAAATGCCAAGCTGGATGAAGCATAAGCTGGAATCAAGATTGCCGAGAGAAGTATCAATAACCTCAGATATACAGATGACACCATCCTTATGGCAGAAAGTGAAGCAGAACCAAAGAGCCTCTTGATGAAAGTGAAAGAGGAGAGTGAAAACCTGGCTTAAAACTCAACATTCAGAAAATGAAGATCAAGGCATTCATTTCCATCACTTCATGGCAAATAGATGGGGAAACCATTGAAACAGTAACAGACTTTATTTTCTTGGGCTCCAAAATCACTGCAGATAGTGACTGCAGCCATGAAATTCAAAGACGCTTGCTCCTTGGAAGAAAAGTTATGACCAACCTAGACAGCATATTAAAAAGCAGAGACGTTACTTTGCCGACAGAGGTCCATCTAGTCAAAACTATGGCTTTTCCAGTAGTCATGTATGGATGTGAGAGTTGGACTATAAAGAAAGCTGAGCACTGAAGAATTGATGCTTTTGAACTGTGGTGTTGGAGAAGACTCTTGAGCGTCACTTGGATTGCAAGGGGATCCAACCAGTCCATCCTAGAGGAAATCAGTCCTGAATATTCATTGGAAGGACTAATGTTGAAGCTGAAGCTCCAATACTTTGGTCACCTGATGCGAAGGACTGAATGGAAAGGACCCTGATGCTGGGAAAGATTGAAGGAAGGAGGAGAAGCGGACGACAGAGGATGAGGTGGTTAGATGGCATCACCAATCATTGGACATGAGTTGAGCAAGCTCTGGAAGTTACTGATGGACAGGGAAGCCTGGCATACTGCAGTCCATGGAATCACAAAGAGTCAGACATGACTGAGTGACTGAAAGAACTGAACTGATAAGGGGAAAGAACATGAAGGAGAATAGATATCTGTATCTATATCAAGATTAGATATCTATATCTATACCAGACCAGCTGTAATGTAAGGGATGCTAATGGTGACTGGTTCTGACTCTCAAGACTTCAGTCAACTGAAGCTTGGGGTGTGCCACAGACCAAGACCCTTAATGAACATGCCTGTAAAGGTAACGTGTTAGACACTCACTCATGTCTGACTCTTTGTAACCCCATGGACCACCAAGCTCCTCTGTCCATGGGATTCTCCAGGCAAGAATACTGGAGTGGACTGCCACACCCTCCTCTGGGGATCTTCCCCACTTAGGGATTGAACCCAGGTCTTCTACTGTGGTCAGACTGTTTACCATCTGAGCCACCACGGAAGCCTGAACATGCCTGTACCCATAGATTAAAGCTTCCCCAAATTTGTGGTTTAGAGAGATACTGCTCTGGAAAGCTCCATGGTGTTCTCCATAGCTCTGCAAGTAATACACTTTTCCTTCCCATGAGCTTTGGCTGGGTTGTATCTTCTGGCTCAACACCCACCAAGAGGTTAACTCACTTTCTGGTAACATTTTTCCATCCAGACTCCCAACCACCACTTGATACTAAATATACAGTCAGTTGTCTTGCTTCCAATACATCGAAATCACATTATTTTTCTGTGAGCAAAGCTAGCTAAGGGCCAGAAACAGTGGCCCTATTTTATCTTGTGAAACCAGTAGGTGTCAAGCAAACTCAGCTCTGTGGATCCTTTGTCCTCCAGCTCTGTGCCTCCTTTTCCAAAAAACACTTGCAAGGCTTTGAGGTTTGATTTATGCCTCATTTCTGAAGGCTTTTTATACCTACATTAAACATGCAGATGACTCATCAGTGCCACTGCTACTTTCAGGTTAAAAATCCTCCAAGTTTTTTCTAACATACTTATTTATTGCGTTATGTTTAAATCTTTGCCTAAATGTTGTCTATCTTGTGTCTCATTAGAATGTAGTTAATTACACCGTTTTCCCCTGAATAATAGAGTACTCACCACATAGAGAGAAGGCAGTGGCACCCCACTGCAGTACTCTTGCCTGGAAAATCCCATGGACGGAGGAGCCTGGTGGGCTGCAGTCCATGGGGTCGCTAAGGGTCGGACAGGACTGAGTGACTTCACTTTCACTTTTCACTTTCATGCATTGGAGAAGGAAATGGCAACCCACTCTAGTGTTCTTGCCTGGAGAATCCCAGGGACGGGGGAGCCTGGTGGGCTGCCGTCTATGGGGTTGCACAGAGTCGGACACGACCTAAGTGACTTAGCAGCAGCACCACATAGAGCTCTTGCCAAAACTAGATTTGACAAGGTAGGGCACAGGTGGGCCTAGGTGAAAGTCCTGGAGCACGACTACAGTCTGGTGGAGCCGAGATTCCAGGTGAGGGCACTGGACAGAAACATCCAGCCTGAGAACAATCCGCCCACTTGAGGATCCAGGCCTAAGAGGCCACGCGTGGAAACAAGCAAAGGAAATGGCCAAGGTGCGCCTGCGCGCTGGAGGCTTCTTGACAGGCCCCCAGCGCAGCCAATTCTCAAGCAGTGGGGCGGGGCCTCCATTGCGCTCCGCACACTCCCGGCGCCTATTGGCCAAACTGCCTCAGTCACAACGCCGATTGGTCGCTTGTGCCTAATAGGGTACAGGCCGGCTGCTGGCCCTTCACTTCGCCTCAGCGCTGGAGGACTGGACATCACTGAGCTACTAGCGCTTCCCAGGACAGGGTGGGCAGCGCGACAGGACAGCGGGGAGACTGATGGGTACGTTCCCTGTGCAACCCTCGTAAACCCTTAGCCTGATGGCTTCAAATTCCAGGGTAGGAGGCCCCAAAACCCATCAGCTTTGAGAAACCTGGGTCTTAACCTGAAGGGGGCTTGCGTCTCGTCAGCCACAAGGACTACAAGTCCCTTAACCCACAGAAACATTGAATCCCCTAATTCTGCGACCCTCAAATACCTAGAGTAACCCCAGTTCCCCTCAGCCTGAGGCACCCTAAAAATAGCACCCACAGAGAGACAAAATTTCCTTAACCTCGGAGACACTGAATACCTCAGCCTGGGAGCTCTTAAAACTTTTCCTCCTCAAGACCCTAACTATCCTGCCTGTCGGAGACCTAAAGCCCCTTAGTAAGAAACCCCCGATTTCCTCAGCTTCAAAGATCCCAAGTTCTCTCACCCTGCGCATTCTACATCAGTAAAAAGATCCCTGGTCCCCTCTGTCTGAGGACCCCAGTTCCTTCTGCCTGTGGGACCCAGATCTCCTCAAGCCAAGCAACTTGTCCCTTAGACGTAGAACCCACGTTATGCCGATATTTTTCTGAGTCCCCAGGAGGAGATCCTCAAAACTCTTCTTGGAGAAATATTCCCTCTCCTACACTGGAACAGAGCCTTGATTTCAGCCTGACCCCAGTCCAGCAGTTACGGGCTTCCAGGTCTCCTCAGGACTCACTGTCACCCACAGACGTGTCCCTCCCAGGGCCTTTCTTCAGAGGGGCTGAACTGTAGGGGAACCAAAGAAACCAAATCTAATTGACATTAGGCTAGTCTGTCATAGCTAGTCAGGATCCATCCATCCCACCAATACTCTCACCCCAACTTTCCCCTCACCTTCCTGCCCTGGACACTCCACCCAAGGAAGACAGACCAGGCTCTGGACAGTGGTCTGGGCTATCTCAGCACCTTTCTTCCACAGGCACCTTGGCTTTGAGGCAGTCCCATGGCCATGAGGCCAAACAGGTCTCCAGAGGAGAGCACTGAGGGAGATGCTGGGAGAACAGAGTGGAAGCCCACGGTGAGAGGCAGAGGCAGCAAAGTCCACCTCTAAGCCAGCTCTATATGAAGGACATGGCACTGGTCCCTGAAGGACCACAGCCTGCTTGCCTGGGCAGCTGAGTGAACTCTGTGAATGTAACAGGGTGGGAATGCCTGGTCCTGTCTTAGATGGTGGGGTGGAGTGGGACAAAACAGGACACTAGCATCGTCAGCTGCTTTGTGTCCAGGGAGAATTAGGAAAATACTCAGTGTTTGTTCAGTTAACCAGAACACAGGTGGGAAGGAAAGTCTGCCTGCCTGTCTCACAGAGACCATCCAGTAGCTTCAGGCTGCTGCTGCTGCTGCTGCTAAGTCACTTCAGTCGTGTCCAACTCTGTGTGACCCCATAGACGGCAGCCCACCAGTCTACCCCATCCCTGGGATTCTCCAGGCAAGAACACTGGAGTGGGTTGCCATTTCCTTCTCCAACGCATGAAAGTGAAAAGTGAAAGTGAAGTCACTCAGTGGTGTCCGACTCTTTACGACCCCATGGACTGCAGCCTACCAGGCTCCTCCGTCCGTGGGATTTTCCAGGCAAGAGTACTAGAGTGGGGTGCCATTGCTTTCTCCGAGCTTCAGGCTACTCCCTGCACAAAAGGTGGAGAGAAGGCCCAGCTCTAAGGTCTGACTTAGATTAGTAAATCACTGATGAAATCTATTATTTTCCTTAGGCCAAAGATGCTTTCAAAGACATCTCCATATACTTCTCCAAGGAAGAATGGGAAGAGATGGGAGAATGGGAAAAATCCGATATAGGAATGTGAAAAGGAACTATGAAGTGCTGATTACTATAGGTAACAGGAAGTGCTGGGTGCCTGTGAGCCTGGGAAACATGAAACAGGTCTTCACCCTCAGTGTTTACTTGGCCCTCTCTTAGGTGGCTTCATCTGCTCACAGTTCCCTTTTGTGTGGAGACTAACCTGGAGGAAATTTTTATTGTTTTCTACCAAATGGAGGTTGACCCTGCAGTGCAGAGCTCACCTCTTTCCTTGTTCTAGATTCTCCCAGCCCATCTTATTGATTTCCCTGATTTTGTGACACTTTCCATTGCTTCTGTGCTTTGTTCCCCCTGGTAGAACACACACTTTGTTTCTTTCCAGGTTTCAGAGCCACTCGACCAGCTTTCATGCATCACCGCAGGCAGGTCATCAAACCCCAGGTAAATGACATTAAGGATTCTGATGAAGAATGGACACCAAGGCAGCAAGGTGAGGGGCCAGGAGGATTTGGAGGTGTCTTCCTGAAACCAGCTTGGGCTTAGGTCTCAACTACTTCTCAGCCATTAGCAAAGAAAACATAATTTTCAGCATTCCAAAGTGATTGTGGCTGAATATTGAGATCAGCCTGAATGAAGATGAATGTATAGGTTTTCCAGTGTAATTCTCAAAAGTTTTATGTTTAAAATTTATCATTCTTTTTAAAAAGAATTATTTTTGCTAAACATTCTTAATGAAAGGCAATTAAATAAACCTTAGACTATAAATTCACCAAAGAGATTTAATGCTAATCTCATAATAATTAGGTTATTGGATTAAATCTCTTAGAAGAGGGAATGATTAACATATTATGTCAAGATACATTATATATGTATGTATATAAAACAACACCACATGATCTTCTTACCCTAAGGTTAAACTAATTCTTTGTTTTAATTCTGGGAAAGGGTTTGAGAGAACTATTTATTCTCCCTGATCTTTCCCATATTTCACTGACCAGAGACAGCATCAGGTAAATAAAATGAAGTACACTCATTATACAATAGAAGTGAGCAGCTCACTTCCTCTTCTGCTGCTCAAACAGTTTAGAAGAGTTAATCTGCCTAGACTGGAGAAAACAATTTAGATAGTTCTATGATTCTCCATCTATGGATTTCTGTTCTCCCAGATTTTTAAAAATTAATTTTGTAGTTTTGGCTGCACTGGGTCTTCGTGGCTGTGCACGGGCTTTCTCTGGTTGCGGTGAGGTCTTCGTGGCTGTGCACAGTCTTTCTCTGGTTGTGGTGAGGTCTTCGTGGCTGTGATGGGCTTCCTCTGGTTGCAGTGAGGTCTTCTTGACTGTAATGGGCTTTCTTTGGTTGCGGTGAGGTCTTCATGGCTGTGCACAGGCTTTCTCTGGTTGCAGTGAGGTCTTCGTGACTGTGATGGGCTTTCTCTGGTTGCGTGAGTGGCTTCTCATTGCAGAGCACGTGCAGGCTCAGTAGCTTGTGACACACAGGCTTAGTGGCCCCACAGAAAGTGGAATCTTCCTGGACCAGCCAGTGAACCTGTGTCCTCTGCACTGGCAGGCAGATTCTCATCCACCATGCCACCAGGGAAGTCCCACTACTCCCTTAGGTTATTAAAACTAGTGTAAGAGACATGGAAACCAAACATTTGGTTGTCTGCAAAGGTTTTCACATGAAGAGAGATTCTTCGTAGGGAATACATATGCCATGGTTCACCATACCTCTGCACATCTTTATTTACTTTCTTAACAATTTCTGAGTGTATGGTACACTGTTGCTAACTATATACACATTAGAGTTAGTGGCCATAGTGTTAATCGCTCAGTCGTGTCCGACTCTGCATACCCACCGACTGTAGCCACCAGGCTCCTCTGTCCATGGAATTCTCCAGGCAAGAATCCTGGAGTGGGTTGCCATTTCCTGCTCCAGGTGATCTTCCCAACCCAGGGATTGAACCTGAGTCTGTTGCATCTCCTGCATTGCAGACAGATTTTTTACTGCTGAGCCACCGGGGATATATATACACACTGCTGCTGCTACTGCTAAGTCGCTTCAGTCGTGTCCGACTCTGTGCGACCCCATAGAGAGCAGCCCACAGGCTCCCCCGTCCCTGGGATTTTCCAGGCAAGAGTACTGGAGTGGGGTGCCATTGCCTTCTCCCATATATACACACTGCTACTGCTAAACTGCTAACTGCTAAGTCACTTCAGTCGTGTCCGACTCTGTGTGACCCCATAGACGGCAGCCCACCAGGCTCCCCCATCCCTGGGATTCTCCAGGCAAGAACACTGGAGTGGGCTGCCATTTCCTTCTCCAATGCATGAAAGTAAAAAGTGAAAGTGAAGTCGCTCAGTCATGTCCGACTCTTAGCGACCCCATGGACTGCACCCTACCAGGCTCCTCCGTCCATGGGATTTTCCAGGCAAGAGTACTGGAGTGGGGTGCCATTGCCTTCTCCTCCTGCTGCTGCTGCTGCTAAGTCGTTTTAGTCATGTCTGACTCTGTGCGACCCCATGGACTGCAGCCTACCAGGCTTCTCCGTCCATGGGATTCTCCAGGCAAGAACACTGGAGTGGGTTGCCATGTCCTTCTCCAATGCATGAAAGTGGAAAGTGAAAGTGAAGTTGCTCAGTTGTGTCCGACTCTAGCGACCCCATGGACTGCAGCCTACCAGGCTCCATCCATGGGATTTTCCAGGCAAGAGTACTGGAGTGGGGTGCCATTGCCTTCTCCCATATATACACACTGCTGTACAACAAATCTGTAGAAATGTTCCATCTTGTGTGATTGAAGCCCTAACCCACTGAGCAACAATTCTCCAATCCTTCATCCTCATAGCCCTTGGCAACCACAATTGTATTTTCTGTTTCCAGGGATTTGATTGATTTAGATACCTCATAGAAGTGGAATCAGGCAATACTTGTCTTTTTTGATTGGTTCATTTCACTTAGTATAATATCATCAAGGCCCATCCATAATGTAGCATATGACAGAATTCTTGTTTAAGGCTTAAAAATATTCCATGTGTTCATGTGGATATAACAGACATAAGATATATATAATCTTTATCTGTTTATCCACCAATGAACATTTAGGTTGCTTACACATCTTGCCAACTGGGAATAATGTGGCAATGGCCATACCTGTACACACTATTTATTCAATATCTCACTTTCAATTTTTTATGGAAATATACTCTTGAGTTGGATTTCTAGATCATACCGCAGTTCTAATTTTCTGTGGAAACTCCATACTGTTTTCTATAAAGCTTGCAACATTTTACATTGCCAACAATAGTGTATAAGGGTTCCAATTTCTCCATATCCTTATCAAACTTGCTACTGTCTTCTTATTCATATTGCCCATCACAGAAGGTATGAGATAATTTCCATTGTGGTTTTAATTTGTATTTCCCTATTGATTAGTAATATTGAACATCTTTTCATATGTTTTTTGGCCATTTGTGTATCTTCTTTGGAGAAATGTCTACTCAATTCCTTCTCTCACTGTGTTAGGTCAGCTCAGACTGCCATAACAAAACAGACTGCATGCCTTAAACCACAGAAATTTGTTTTCTTACAATGTTGGAGCATGGACGTTTGATATCAGGGTGCCATTATGGTCAATCAGGTTCTCTTCCTGGCTTGTAGGTAGCCTTCATATTGGTATATGCTTATTAACCCCTTATCAGATACATATTTTACAACTATTTTCTACCATTCTGTAAGTGGCCTTTTCACTCTGTTCACTGTGTCCTTTGCTGCACAGAGGTTTTAAGATTAATGTAGTCTCATTTGTCTATTTTTACTTTGTTACTAATACTTGTGCACTTGGTACTGTATCTAAGAAATCATTGCTGATTCAGTGTCGTGAAGCTTCACCCTTGTTTTCTTCTAAGAGTCTTATCAAATCTTGCATTTAGGTCTTTAATCCATTCTGAGTTGATTTTACTTCATGATGTAAGATGTTCATTATTTTGCATATGGATATTTTGTTTCCCCAGCACCATGCATTACAGGGATTAAACTTTCCCCGTTATCTTGACACCCTTGATGAAGATCATTAGACCATGTATCCAAGAGTTTATTTCTGGCTGTCTATTTTGTTCCATTGATTGACATATCTGTCTTTATGCCAGCCGGCTTCCTCAGTGGCTCAGCAGCTGAAGAATCTGCCTTCAATACAGGAGACACAGGAGATGCAGGTTCAATCCATGGGTTAAGAAGATCCCCTGGAGAAGGAAATGGCAACCCCCTCCAGTATTCTTGCCTGAGAAATCCCCTGGACAGAGGAGCCTGGTGGGCTATCATCCAAAAGGTCACAAATAGTCAAGAAGACTGAGGGACTAAGCACACATTTTCTGCCAAAACTATACTCTTTTGGTTACTGTACCTTTGTAATATGTTCTGAAATCAGAGGCCTCCAGCTTTGCTGTTCTTTCTAAGATTGTTTTGCCTATTTGGGGTGCTCTGAGATTCCGTGTTAACTGTAGGATGGATTTTCTATATCTGAAAAAACTTCCATTGGGATTTTAATAGGAATTGCATTGAATCTTTAAATTGTTTTGAGTAGTATGAACAACTTAATAATATTAAGCCTCTAAATCCATAAACATGAGACAGCTGTCTATTTACTATGTCAGATTCCTTTCAGCAATAAGTTGTAGTTTTCAATGTATAAGTCTTTCATCTCCTTAAGTTTACTCCTAATTACTTCATTCTTTTCGATGCTATTATAAATAAGATTATTTGTCAAGTGGCTAAGACTCCACACTCCCAATGCAGAGAACTTGGGTTCAGGCCCTGGTCAGAGAACTAGATCACAAATGCCACAACAAAGACCTGGCACAAACAAATAAATAAAAATAATTTTTTTTTTAATTTTCGCTCTAGACTATAGCTTTAAAAAAATAAAAAATAAATAGGATTGTTTTCTTATTTTCCTTTTTGAAATAGTCGTTGTTCATGCAGGGAAAGATATTTGAATGTTGATTTTGTACTGTGCAACACTCTGTGCAGGTTTTTTTGTGTGTGTGGAATTTTAAATATTTTTCTGCACATAAAATCATGTCCCCTGTGAACAGACATAATTTTACTTCTTTCTTTCCAAGTGGCAGCCTTTTGTTTCCTTTTCTAATCTAACGCCCTGGCTAGGACTTCTAATGTTATGGTGAATAGAAATGTTGAGAATGGGCATCCTTGCCTTTTTTTCTGGATCTTATTTCAGCTTTTCACTGATGACTATGATGTTAGAGGTAGACTTTTCATATGTGACCTTTATTATATTGCAATCACCTCCTTCTATTTCTACATTGTTGAGTATTTTTGTCATGAAAGGCTAGTAAACTTATTAGATACTTATGAGCATCAGATGAGGCATAGATGAGGTTTCATGTTTTTTTTTTTTTTTAATTGTAAGAAAATTATGTAATGCTCCCAGTGGAAGCATAGGAGTTGATGATACAGAAATTTTCCATTCCTCCTTTGGTGATCATTGTCTTTGTCACTCTCTGGCTCAGAATTATGTGTCCTTAATTAGAATGCCCAGAGTTTGGAAACATTTACCAACAAAAACACTGATTCTCATTTTTTAGGTAAACCTTTTTCAATGGCCTTCAGAGTGGAGCACAGTAAACACCAGAAGGTGAGTATTTCCCAAATCCTGTTGCCAAAATATCCTCCTCCAGTCACAGATGAGAATAGGAGAAAACACAGAGATCCTGGAGACTGCTGCCTTCCTGTCCTGAATCTTTAGCACAATGTCTGATATCATCATCATCTTTATACCTAGTAACAACAGCAACAATAGTAGGCTGTTCTATTGTTACATTATTTTTACAATATTTCAGACTTTAAAGCATTTTATGTGAATAAACTTACTTATTCACATAAAAAAACCTTAAAACAATCCTATAGTACCTATAAGTAGGTATATAGCTATCACCATTATAGATCCAAAAAATGAGGTAAAAAACATTTGATTATATGCCTGAGATCACAGTATCACTGGTAGTGCAATCTAATCCAAAGCACATTCTCTAAACCCCTTACAAACTGATTAAAACTTCCATAGTTCTATGAAACTTATTCCTGCTGTGCTAGGGAGGGATATGCTAAGACATCTGACTAAGGGAAGCTTAAGGATATGTTGGGCAGTTTGTAAAGTGGATGGTCAAAGATGAAGAAGCTTAAGGACATGCTGGGCAGATTTTAAGAGAGGACAGTCCAGGATGAAGAAGCTTAAGGACACGTTGGGCACTTTGTAGAGTGGCCAGTGAAAGATGAAGAAGCTGAAGGACATGTTGGGCAGTCTAGAGAGTGGACGGTCCAAGATGAAGAAGCTTAAGAACATGTTAGGCAGTGTGTAGAGTGGACGGTCCAGGATGAAGAAGGTGACAGGATCCCTACCTCAGAGCCTCCCACACCAATAAGAGGAAGCAACTCACAGCCTTGACAAGCCTCAGGTTTATGACTGAAAAGCAACAAATAAGAAAATGACTGAAGGACTTCACATAGGTTACCTGCTTTTGAGTAGAAACTCATCATCTGGGCATCATTTCAAATGCTCATTCTTGTAGGAGGAAGTAACAACTCCTTCCTCTGAGCTCCTATTAGGCAACTCTCCTGTTTGGAATCATTTGTTTAGCCTGCCCCCTGTGTTGTGAGCTTTGAGAGCCTAGCCCATACCCGTTAATTCTCAGAAGTCCAGGCCCAGCTCAAAGCCCCTGAGGGCCCCCTGAATGTTTTTTGAATGAGTGACTGCACATTTAAACATTCATCTAGGAGTAGGAAGGTCAAAGAATGCTGAAGAGGGTATCTGTAAGCTAGACTTCAAATATAGAGGGAGTTTAGGGGGATAAATTGATGGCAGGGGTGTACGCTCACATTCATACTGTATTAAATAGCTCACACAATGATTTGTTGAATGTTATTAAATTTCATGTCCACTATAACATTAAGAATTAGCATGTATACCAATTTATGGATCAGGAAACTGAGGAGAACCAGCTAGTCATACGGCCTTGTTCAAGGAGAATTGATGAGACCAGCTACTTTAATTCCAAACATTGTCTCTAAGAGGACATGGCAACCTGCAACTTTCAGCTCATTTTCTTCATTGTCTAAATGTGTTTCTGCCGATCGTCTTTTCTCTTCTCAATCTCACTGGTTTGTCACCTTATTTCCCAGATGTGTTTTATCCCCTCTGTAATTTTCCGTACTTCCTCATCCATCAAAGGTCCGCTAATTAATAGAAAACCCCCCGGATTTCTCTACGAGCCCTTACCCTCTTCTTTCTCTGACTTCCAGCTATTCTCCCTGCCTTGTTCTCACTTTTATGCAGAAAGCTGAAGGGAACCTTAAGATATGAATTCTAGCTTTGATTCACTATCCTCTTAGGTCCTTGTTTTACACTCCAGTGTTCATGTCCACCCCCTCCATCAGGTATTTCCAAGAACTGTCAAAGTATTAACTAAAGTCATGCATGTGAAAACACTTCATAAAGTCCTAAAGAACTAAAGAAATGAATGTTGTCTTTTACTCACATGGAAGGGAATGTCCAGGGCACCATTAAGTAAGGAATCTAGTTTGAAGGAATTGCCAGGAGCAGCAAAATTGCTGAAGACAAGTGGCTGCAAGCAGACTCAGAAACTGGTGCCCCCTCCCAGAAAAGCAAGGACCCCCTGAACAGCACCCCAGACAAAAAGTCGATAAGAGAAAACTTGGGGGGTTCCTCTAATTAGTTCCTCTCATCACTATAGAAAAACTAATAAGTATGGCCTAGGTGTGTGGCATGGACTTTAGGCAGGCATGGGTTTAAGCTGGACTGATCTGAAACATGAAGTTAGCACTGGGGCCTTGGGAAAATCTTATACATTTTCTGAGGTCTGAATGCTCATCTGTAAAGTGAAGATAAGGATACATAACTCATACAGTGCTTGAAAGCCTTACAAAAATGCAAAAGTCTGACACCTACAAGTAGTTCAATAAATCGAGCTGTGATCATAGGGACCGCACTTCGTTAGTGTTTATGCCCAGACCTCTGCTCAATGCCTTACGTGTCATGTGCCCTCAATGTATGTTTTCTGAGTACATGTGTCAGTGAACTATTTCCTAAGTAAGAAGGTTGAGAAGTTAAACCTACTAATGGGAAGTACAGGAAGCTAACACTGAACTGGGCATCTGTGGTCAGTGAGGAGACTCAGTCTCCTGAACCAGGAGTTAAAGGGAGAAGAAACAAAGCATAGAGAAGGGACTTCCTGGTGGTTAAGTGGTTAAGACTCCCCCGCTTCCACTGCAGGAAGTGTGGGTTCCATTCCTGGTCGGGGAACTAAGATCCCACAAGCCATGTAGTGTGGCCAATAAATGTAACATTAAAACATAAAAATATGAAAGTAAAAGCTTGAAAAATAAATGTAATAAAATTTTAATAAAGTGTATAGATGGACAGGTAGGAGATCTCACACTTTCTGATAAAACAGGGACTAACTCTCCAGACCCCACCAGCCTTGTTTAACTTCTGTTCTCCATCTTAGAACGCAGAAGAAAGGAGACTGGAGTGAAGAGGTACAGTCTACGAGAAAGAGAGGGTCTTGTGTACCAAGAGGTCAGCGAGCCCCTGGATGACGACTACCTCTGTGAGTGACCCCGCTGGCCTGCTCATGAAGAAGGGGCTACAAGGCCCTGGTCCAATAACCTCACCTCACCATTTGGTTCCCCAATTATCCCCTTCCTCTATGACTTGGGGTGCAGGATCGAGGCCACATGCCGTGAGTGCCGTAGTTCTTTCTGAAGGTCTTTACGACCAGCAACATCACTGTACCTCCCCTCATCCCTGTTGCTCTCACCTCCAGATTGTGAGGAGTGTCAGAGCTTCTTCATCGACATCTGTGCTGCCCACGGGCCCTCAACCTTTGTAAAGGACTGTGCAGTGGAAAAGGGGCATGCCAACCGCTCAGCCCTCACTCTGCCCCCTGGGTTAAGTATCAGACTGTCGGGCATCCCTGAGGCTGGGCTTGGAGTGTGGAACGAGGCATCCGATCTGCCACTGGGCCTGCACTTTGGCCCCTACGAGGGCCAGATTACAGATGACAAAGGGGCCGCCCACAGTGGATACTCCTGGCTGGTGAGAAACACCCCTATTTCCCTGTCCTCTGGCCTCTAATCACTTGTGGGTGGTGAGGGTGGGGGGTACTTCATGTCTACATGGGAGGACACCAATGGTGATGACACGGTCAGCAATGACATGGTCAGCCCTGTGTACTGTGTGCACTGGGCGTGAACACAGGCCTTCCGTCCAAAGGTCAGAGGAGAGGTGGGAACACCGTGGTACACACACGCAGGCCTTCCATCCAAAGGTCAGAGGAGAGGTGGGAACACCGTGGTACACACACACCGCACTTCTATCTAAAGGTCAGAGGAGAGGTGGGAACACCGTGGTACACACACGCAGGCCTTCTATCTAAAGGTCAGAGGAGAGGTGGGAACACTGTGGTACACACACACCGCACTTCTATCTAAAGGTCAGTGGAGAGGTGGGAACACCGTGGTACACACACGCAGGCCTTCTATCTAAAGGTCAGAGGAGAGGTGGGAACACTGTGGTACACACACAGGCCTTCTATCTAAAGGTCAGAGGAGAGGTGGGAACACTGTGGTCCAGGCACACAGGACTTCCATGTAAAGGTCAGAGGAGAGGTGGGAGACAGTGGTCCAGGCACACAGATGTGACTCCTCCCTTGTGGAACCCTTTCCTTCAATGAACCAACAGACTCAGACTTGGAATGATTAAGAAGCTTACCATGTGGTCTGACTGGCAGTTGAATCTATGCAGGCTGAAGAGCACCAATGACAGCAGAGGGAAATAGTTCTTCTATTACTTCCTACCAAAAAATAAAAGAGAGAAGAAAGCTTGAAACTCTTTTTCTGACACTCAGATCACCAAAGGGAGAAACTGCTATGAGTATGTGGATGGAAAGGACACGTCTTTGGCCAACTGGATGAGGTGAGTGCAGTGAGTCTGCAGTGTATAGATGTCGCTCCTCCCTCAAGCCCACACCCCTTTCCTTCTCAACCTGGCTACCTCAACAGCTTTCACATCTTCTTACCTCTTTTCCGTTCATATCATGCTCTTTCATTTTAAAAGACATTAGAAAAAAATTAAAATATAGCATGTGACATCAAAATACAAGTCTACATGCTGAACAAAACTGCAGTACATGAAAACAACTTGAGTCTAGATTCACCAGGGACACTTTCAGTTCAGTTCAGTTCAGTCACTCAATCATGTCCGACCCTTTGCGACCCCATCGCAGCACGCCAGGCCTCCCTGTCCGTCACCAACTCCCAGAGTTCACCCAAACTCATGTCCATAGAGTCAGTGATGCCATCCAGCCATCTCATCCTCTGTCATCCCCTTCTCCTCCTGCCTCCAATCCCTCCCAGAATCAGACTCTTTTCCAATGAGTCAAATCTTCGCATGAGGTGGCCAAAGTATTGGATTTTCAGCTTCAGCATCAGTCCTTCCAACGAACACCCAGGACTGATCTCCTTTAGAATGGACTATTTGGATCTCCTTGCAGTCCAAGGGACTCTCAAGAGTCTTTTCCAACACCACAGTTCAAAAGCACCAATTCTTCGGCACTCAGCTTTCTTCACAGTCCAACTCTCACATCCATACATGACCACAGGAAAAACCATAGCCTTGACTAGACAAACCTTTGTTGGCAAAGTAATGTCTCTGCTTTTGAATATGCTATCTATTTGGTCATAACTTTCCTTCCAAGGAGTAAGCATCTTTTAATTTCATGGCTGCAGTCACCATCTGCAGTGATTTTGGAGCCCCAAAAAATAAAGTCTGACACTGTTTCCACTGTTTCCCCATCTATTTCCCATGAAGTGATGGGACCAGATGCTATGATCTTCATTTTCTGAATGTTCAGCTTTAAGCCAACTTTTCACTCTCGTCTTTCACTTTCATCAAGAGGCTTTTTAGTTCCTCTTCACTTTCTGCCACAAGGGTGGTGTCATCTGCATATCTGAGGTTATTGATATTTCTCCTGGCAATCTTGATTCCAGTTTGTGGTTCTTCCAGTCCAGCGTTTCTCATGATGTACTCTGCATAGAAGTTAAATAAGCAGGGTGACAATACACCACCTTAACATACTCCTTTTCCTATTTGGAACCAGTCTGTTGTTCCATGTCCAGTTCTAACTGCTGCTTCCTGACCTGCATACAGGTTTCTCAAGAGGCAGGTCAAGTGGTCTGGTATTCCCATCTCTTTCAGAATTTTCCACAGTTTATTGTGATCCACACAGTCAAAGGCTTTGGCATAGTCAATAAAGCAGAAATAGATGTTTTTCTGGAACTCTCATCATTTTTCCATGATCCAGCGGATGTTGCCAATTTGATCTCTGGTTCCTCTGCCCTTTCTAAAACCAGCTTGAACATCTGGAAGTTCATGGTTCACATACTGATGGAGCCTGGCTTGGAGAATTTTGAGCATTACTTTACTAGCATGTGAGATGAGTGCAATTGTGAGGTAGTTTGAGCATTCTTTGACATTGCCTTCCTTTGGGATTGGAATGAAAACTGACCTTTTCCAGTCCAGTGGCCACTGCTGAGTTTTCCAAATTTGCTGGCATATTGAATGTAGTACTTCACAGCATCATCTTCCAGGATTTGAAATAGCTCAACTGGAATTCCATCACCTCCACTAGCTTTGTTCGTAGTGATGCTTTCTAAGGCCCACTTGACTTCACATTCCAGGATGTCTGGCTCTAGGTGAGTGATCACACCATCGTGATTATCTTGGTTGTGAAGATCTTTTCTGTACAGCTCTTCTGTGTATTCTTGCCACCTCCTCTTAATATCTTCTGCTTCTTTTAGGTCCATACCATTTCTGTCCTTTATCGAGCCCATCTTTGCATGAAATGTTCCTTGGTATCTCTAATTTTCTTGAAGAGATCTCTAGTCTTTCCCATTCTGTTGTTTTCCTCTATTTCTTTGCATTGGTCGCTGAGGAAGGCTTTCTTATCTCTCCTTGCTATTCTTTGGAACTCTGCATTCAGATGCTTATATCTTACCTTTTCTCCTTTGCTTGTCGCTTCTCTTCTCTTCACAGCTATTTGTAAAGCCATATTGCTTTTTTGCATTTCTTTTCCATGGGGATGGTCTTGATCCCTGTCTCCTGTACAATGTCATGACCCTCTGTCCATAGTTCATCAGGCACTCTATCTATCAGATCTAGGCCCTTAAATCTATTTCTAACTTCCACTATAATCATAACGAATTTGATTTAGGTCATACTTGAATGGTCTAGTGGTTTTCCCTTCTTTATTCAATTTAAGTCTGAATTTGGCAATAAGAAAGAAATGGCAACCCACTCCAGTGTTCTTGCCTGGAGAATCCCAGGGACAGGGGAGCCTGGTGGGCTGCCGTCTATGGGGTCGCACAGAGTTGGACATGACTGAAGCTACTTAGCAGCAGCAGTAGCAGCAGTTCATGATCTGAGCCCCAGTCTGCTCCCGGTCTTGTTTTTGCTGACTGTATAGAGCTTCTCCATATTTGACTGCAAAGAATATAATCAATCCGATTTCAGTGTTGGCCATCTGGTGATGTCCATGTGTAGAATCTTCTCTTGTGCTGTTGGAAGAGGGTGTTTGCTATGACCAATGCGTTCTCTGGGCAAAACTTTATTAGCCTTTGCCCTACTTCATTCCTTATTCCAAGGCCAAATTTGCCTGTTACTCCAGGTATTTCTTGACTTCTTACTTTTGCATTCCAGTCCCCTATAATGAAAAGGACATCTTTTTTGGGTGTTAGTTCTAAAAGGTCTTGTAGGTCTTCATAGAACCGTTCAACTTCAGCTTCTTCAGCATTACTGGTTGGGGCATAGACTTGGATTACTGTGATATTGAGTGGTTTGCCTTGGAAACGAACAGAGATCATTTTGGTTTTCTTTTTTTTTTTTTTTTTTTTTTTCCAAGTACTGTATTTTGGACTCTTTTGTTGACCATGATGGCTACTCCATTTCTTCTGAGGGATTCCTGCCTGCAGTAGTAGATATAATGGTCATCTGAGTTAAATTCACCCATTCCAGTCCATTTTAGTTCGCTGATTCCTAGAATGTTGATGTTCACTCTTGCCATCTCCTGTTTGACCACTTCCCATTTGCCTTGATTCATGGACCTAACAATCCAGGTTCCTATGCAATATTGCTCTTTACAGCATTGGACCTTGCTTCTATCACCAGTTACATCCACAACTGGGTATTGTTTTTGCTTTGGCTCCATCCCTTCATTCTTTGTGGAGTTATTTCTCCACTGATCTCCAGTAGCCTATTGGGTACCTACTGATCTGGGGAGTTCCTCTTTCAGTATCCTATCATTTTGCCTTTTCATACTGTTCATGGGGTTCTCAGGGCAAGAATACTGAAGTGTTTTGCCATTCCCTTCTCCAGTGGACCACATTCTGTCAGACCTCTCCACCATGACCCACCCATCTTGGGTGGCCCCACACAGCATGGCTTAGTTTGATTGAGTTAGACAAGGCTGTGATCCATGTGATTAGATTGACTCAATTTCTGTGATTATGGTTTATGTGTCTGCCCTCTGATGCCTCTCGCAACACCTACAGTCTTACCTGGGTTTCTTTTACCTTGGACATGGGGTGTCTCTTCACGGCTGCTCCAGCAAAAGCCCAGCCACTGCTCCTTACCTTGGACGAGGGGTATCTCCTCACAGCCGCCCCTCCTGACCTTGTACGTGGAGTAGCTCCTCTCGGCTCTTCTGTGCCCGCGCAGCCACCTCTCCTTGGACATCGGGATACTTAAACTGACTTAACTGGCACTTACCAAGCATTTTGTGTTCCAGTTTAGACAGTGAACTTCATTACTAAAGCAGGTCACTCAACCCATGTTTTGGAGAACAACTGCAGACAGACATTAACCAGTTGATTTTAGGAACAGTAATCTTAATTTTCTATTTTTGAGTAACTGCACAGCTCCAGGATAACCTAACATGGGAGGCCTTGAATCCATGTGGGCAACAACCTCCCCAGGCTCCATTCCAGTGAGAAGTGGGCCCTGAGGCCTGGGAAGGAATGGGGGCCAGGATGGCCATGAGCAGGGCCATTCTCTGAGGGCCTCTCCTTTCATCAGGGCAGACAGAAAGTGAATAAACTATCACTGTTATGGGTCTCAAGCTATGTCAGAGCAGTCTCCAAGTTTTCATGAGAAGGAGTGGGCAAGCGAATATGACCCTGGATACACGTGGGGAGATTGGAGGAAAGCCTCGGGAGAGAAGGCAGGCTGGGGTGAGTGCTGAGGGCTGCATGCTAGCAGAGGAGCACCAAGCCCTGTGGAATGAAAGAGAACTTAATTCAGAGTTTAGAGGAGCTGGAGGTCACCAGCCTCACGGACAGCCCAGGTGCAGACGAGTCTGGAACTGGGCTCATAAAATGGCTAATTAGGAAAGGAGAGAAAAGCATTCCAGCCAGGAAGAGGACCGAAAACAGGATCTGGAAATAGGAATTCACACGGCCTGGTCGAAGGTGTGAACAGAAGGTCCCCATGAGGGTGGGAGCCATGGCAGCCTCAGAGCCTGAAGGCAAGGAGCTGGGCATGGCCCGACAGTGGAGGGGACTCATCACCTGAGGTTTCTTTCCCTTTCCCTGCCTCGACCCCAGGTATGTGAACTGTGCCCGGGACGACGAGGAGCAGAACCTGGTGGCCTTGCAGTATCAAGGGCAGATCTTCTACCGAACCTGCCAGGTGGTCAGGCCAGGCTGCGAGCTGCTGGTCTGGTATGGGGACGAGTATGGCTGGGACCTCAGCATCAAGCGGGACAGCAGGGGGAAGAACAAGCTCGCGGCCGGGAGAGGTGAGCGCCACCCCTCTTCCAACGCCCCACCCCATCCTGGGGAGCCTCTCTGGTCCGATTCCAGCAGAATACAATCCAGTCCAAAGTCAGTCATGTCATCATTAAAATGCCTCAGAATTTGATTCATTTCATATGACTGTTAGAGAAAAATTGTATATTAAAAATGTTAGTTCTAATTTTCAATATTTCATGCAGAAAAATATGTAACATCACCTTCTGCTGAAAGGCCTAGAAGCAAAAAGCAAGTTTCCTAGCACCTACCAGCTCTCTCACCTTTACCTGTTTCTTCCTCATTTCCTCCACATTTCTAAGCGACACATGTACAGTGATTTGCATTCTGTTACTGTATCAGTTTGTTGTCATGTGAGTTTATACTCTGTGCCAGACAAGGCTCCACCCACTGAAAGAGACAGAACCACTGCCCTGGGGCACCATGGGCTTCATACCAGATGGGCGCTGGTGCTCTGAGGAAAACCAGTGCAGGGAAAGTGCCTCCAATCAGCGTGAGCAGAGGGTGGGGTGTGGTGCAGGATGGTGGGCAGGGTCTCTGCAGAGATAACACCTGTGGGAAAGGATTCCAGGCAGGGGAGCAGCCAGTGCTGTAGCCCCAGAGCCAGGAATAGAGGCCATGCCAGTGGTCACAGGAGGAAGCACAGAGGGAGAGGAAGGAGGCTGGATGGGACACAGAAGCCTCAGGGCCTGTGTCCAGGTGCACGCCCCAGGAGTCTTCCTGGGTAACACAGAACAACCGTGTGGCTTTCAGCTGCAAGTGGCATGTTCTCTGTGCTAAGACAATGCTTTCGTTCACTTTTGGGAAGAGACAGCAGTGGGGATTCCGCTCATAGGTCAGTTCACTGCCAGACATGAGGGGAGAGTGGGCTGGATAAAGATGCTCGGGAGTGAGGGTGTGAGGAATCTGGCTGGAGATGTATTTTTAAATAGGACTTCCTAGTGCATGTTAAATGCAGTAAGACTGAATGAAATAAATGAGGTATGAATACAGGTGAGGCTTGAGAAAGGACATGCCTTTATTTTATGATTTATGGAAAACTGAAAGAGGAGCAATTTATGAAGCAATTGGGGCAGCAGGAGCCAGAGACCTGTAGTCAGTGGGACCTGGGCCTCTTGGTCTCCAGCAGTCTGAAACCCACTTCCTGCAGAGATCAACACAAAGGCTGCTCTTTGAACAAGGAGCCATAAATTCAGCTTTACTCAAACCTGCTCTAACCACCCGCTGTGCTGCCTCCCACATGCAGAGAGCTCCAGGCCAGGTGCCCCTAATTTAATAGACCCTTTCCCCTCACAGGGAGCCGATCAGGAAGATTCCACCTAAGTCATCAAGTCTTATCTCTCAGTAGGGTAAAATACCTGTGGCCACTGTGACATGACTTTTCAGATACTTACAGGGAAAGGTCCCTGTAAATCCACCTCTATCAGGAGAGACGCTGCCTCTGATGCTGCTGGAAGGTCCCCAGTCTGGGTGATATGTAGAAAAGGCCCTTGACACAAGCTTCCTGGATTTCTGTAGAGAATAAGAATGGATGGAGAAGTGGACTGTAAAGACACACTCGATGGGAGACAAATCGTGCACCATCAACACCTAGATGATCAGTGGGGCGGCCTTACCGTGGCAAACCCGCCACCTGACCAAAAGCTTCCTCTTTCAGCAGAACCGAAGCCAAGATGCACCCATGTGCCTCCTGCTCTCTGGCCTTCTCCAGTCAGAAATTCCTCAGCCAACACGTCCAACGCAATCACCCCTCTCAGACCCTCTTGAGACCATCTGCAAGAGACTACCTGCAACCAGAGGATCCCTGCCCAGGCAATCAAAATCAGCAGCAGCGATATTCTGATCCACACAGCCCAAGTGACAAACCTGAGGGTCGCAAGGCCAAGGACAGGCCCCAACCTTTGCTGAAAAGCATAAGGCTGAAGAGGATTTCAAGGGCCTCCTCCTACTCACCCAGAGGACAAGTGGGGAGGTCTGGAGTGCATGAGAGAATCACAGAAGAGCCCAGCACAAGCCAGAAACTGAATCCAGAGGACACAGGCAAATTATTTATGGGGGCAGGTGTCTCAGGGATTATAAAAGTCAAGTACGGAGAGTGTGGGCAAGGCTCCAGGGATCGGTCAAGTCTCATCACACACGAGAGAACACACAGGGCAGAAGCCCTATGTTTGCGGAGAGTGTGGGTGAAGCTTCAGTCAGAAGTCTCTCTCCTTGTCATGCACCAAAGGACACACACAGGGGAGAAGCTCTATGTTTGTGGGGAGTGTGGAAAAAGCTTCAGTCAGAAGTCCCCCCTCATCAGACACCAGAGGACACACACAGGGGAGAAGCCCTATGTTTGCAGGGAGTGTGGGCGAAGCTTCAGTGATAAATCTCATCACACACCAGAGTACACACACAGGGGAGAAGCCCTACATTTGCGGGGAGTGTGGGCAAAGCTTCAGTGTCAAGTTCAGGCTCATCAGACACCAGAGGACACACACAGGGGAGCAGCCCTATGTTTGCAGAGAGTGTGAGTGAGTCATGACAAACAAACCACATCTTAGCACAGGAGGATTACTGCAGCCACCCCATGCCTCAGCTCTAAGGGGGCCTCAGAGGAGATCTGTGGCCCATTACAGTCCCCAAGAGTATGAGGAGAGACTTCCCAGGTGGCCCAGTGGCCAAGACTCCATTGCAGAGACCCATGCTCACTACCTGATTGGGGAACTAGCTCCCACATGCTGCAACTAAGACACAGTGCAGTGGAAAAAATAAATACATAAATAAATATTTTAAAGACAGTGTGATAAGCACAGAATTACTTGATTAAATAGACCTTTTTGACAGTTTCACTTTATGACACTTTCATGACAGGGGAGGAGGTAGATAAAGAGCAGAGGGTTTCTTAAGTGTTCTGGAGATGTTCATGCCAATTGCCTTCGTGGTTTTTTGTACTCCTATTCTGATAATTTTTGTCTCCAAACAAATCTGAAGCCCAGACTACGTACTTATCCCCCTTATTACTGAGTGCAGTGGGGTCCAGTGGTAGCTGAACCCCTGGGAAGGCATAATTCTGGAGCCAACTCAGTTAGGTCACTGGACAGTCAGTTCCTGGGTCCAGGGAGAGGAATCTAGGGTTTGAGACAGACTCACCAGGGAAGAGAATTCCCTGGCCTCCTGGGAAGTGTGGCCTCTCCTCCTTATGGACCTCAACTCTCCTTTGGTGTCTCCTGGTTGCCCTCTGGATTCCTCTGACTTCTGTAGCCTCAAAGTGAAGGCCTCAGGCACGTGAGTGTGGGCATGTGTGTATGCCTGGCTCAGCCTGGGCCATCTGGTCTTTGCCGCTCCCTCAGAGTCATCACAGCACCTGGACTCCAGATTTGACCACAGGGATCCAGTTCTCAGCCCTGCACTCAGCGGCTGTGTGACCTGGGGCAAGATGCTCAACCTCTCTGTGTCTCTATTCTTGTCTGTGATACACGGTAGAGGCAGCAGCATTTTAGTCTGATGCATAAGCACAGGTGGAATGTGGCAGAGGTTGATGAGAATGTAAGCCCTGCCTTTGCTGTTCTTTGTGTTTTTTTTCTTTAATCTCTTTTTATCTTCTAACTGAAGGATAATTGCTTTACAGAATTTTGTTTCCTGTGTGTCCTTCAGCCCCCACACCTTCCAGGTCTTCAGAGTTAGACGGGGAAGGGGCCGTTTAGGCACTCGGCTGCCCTGATGGGGAGTGTGAAGTCAGGGGTGCTAAGGGAGGGCGACCTCCCTTCCCACCACTTCCATTCCTGCTGAGCTGGGCAGCCCCAGAGCCCCTCCACAGACAGGCAATGCCGACAGTCATCCACCCTGCTGACAAAAGAGCCTGGAGCCACATGTTCAGAAAATCCCTGTCTGGCCCCCATCCCACCACCCACACAGAAGGTCCTCGAAGCCCATACTGTGGCTTCTCTAATGCACAGCCTTGTATCTGTCCCCACATGCTCTGGTCAATGCTGCCTCGATCTTGAAATTCTTAGCTACAGAATAGCTCATCCTTACACTTACTTTTTTTATGAGTGAAGTCTGATGGGCCAAGGAGTGTGCTGTGAGCAGAGCAGGTACGCACAGCACAGGTCCCGGGGTAACCAGGCAGCACGTGGAGACAAGGTGGACACAAAGTCCTCCCCTGGTGAGTGAAGGTGGGGACCGCACCAGGCAGCCACGCTTGCTTAGACCCAGAACTGAGGTCCGACACAGAGTGGAGCCAATGGCGTTCTCAAGAGTCGACCGCACCCTCCCCTCTGTGAATGACCTCTGCCCTGTCGTGATCCTTCTAGAAGGGGTTCAGGAAGCTGAAGTCCACCCGGTCACCAGAAGACACCAAGGGGCAAGTGAGCCACAGGGCGGTGCAAACTCCAGGGCTGGGGGCAACGGCCCTCAGTTCCCTCCCTGTGCCAGGCTTCCGAAGCGTCTCTACATGAACTGTGTCAGTAATAACCACCCACTGTTATTTTCTCTTTTCTTTCATACTGTTTTAAAGAACGTGTTTGTCTGTGGTTTGGTTTCCCTGCAGGAAGGGAAGCCATGTAAACTCCCCATCTTCTGTGGCTTGAGGCAGGGGCCACAGGAGGGAGAGTTAGGGGTGGTGCAGGCACATGGGCGTCAACTGAAAAATGGTGGGGACCCAGAAACTTGCAGGGGCTTCTCACCTGCACCTCCCACCAGAGCTGGGCCTGGAATCCCCTGGAAGCCTGACCAATTCAAAGCTTCTCCCTCCCCTCCCCTCTGCTCCCCTGTCCTGACCCAAAAAGCTGGCTCCTGGGCCAGCCCACAACACCCCCAAGCCCCCCATCACCCACAGCCCTGCACAGGCCCTCCCTCGCAGAAGTGGGATGACCTGCACGGCGGCAGGGATGGTATCTGACCCCAGAGCTGGGGGTCTCAGCTGACCTTGAGCAAGGGGGCTAGTGCTTCACACAGCCTCCCAGCCCAGGGGGCTGCCAGCAGCCACAAGCCCCGATCTGAAGTGGAGCTGGGGGCTGGGGAGTGGGGGTGTGAGCTGTCTGAGGTCCCATCCTGCCAGCAGCCACAAGCCCCGATCTGAAGCAGAGCTGGGGGCTGGGGAGTGGGGGTGTGAGCTGTCTGAGGTCCCATCCTGCCAGCAGCCACAAGCCCCAATCTGAAGCGGAGCTGGGGGATGGGGAGTGGGGGTGTGAGCTGTCTGAGGTCCCATCCTGTCCCCACGACGGTGGCCAGGCCTCACCTGACACTGTGACCGCCCTGCACGGGCACACAGCAGTGCAGCAGTTGCGGGGACAGGACAGCCAGCTGCCTCTGCCTCATGCTCCACCCTGACAGCAGTGGCCCCACGGCTGTACCAGCCCCGCCTGCGTGTGGCTCTGCTTGGCTGCAGGGGCTCTGGACCCTGGGTGAGTCGGTGAGGGCAGAGCTCCAGAGGCCAAGCCTGTCTTCAGCCACCACACCTACCCTGGTCGCCAGACTCATGAGCCCAGCCAGTATCTGAAACCAAGATGCCTTTGGGAGAATGACACCACAGATGCTGACCTTAGACTCCTGAAAACTTACTAAACAGATTATTTTGTCTTTTTTTAGAGTGGGATGTTGGCAGAAAAGGGGAAGGGAAATGACTTCCTTGGTG
This sequence comes from Bos mutus, assembly GCF_027580195.1. Lineage (NCBI taxonomy): Eukaryota > Metazoa > Chordata > Mammalia > Artiodactyla > Bovidae > Bos > Bos mutus. Next base: position 36,127 of record NC_091624.1, read on the forward strand.
GTCCTGTGGTTAAGAATCCACCTGCCAATGCAGGAGACATGGGTTCAATCCCTGATCTGGGAAGACCCCAAGTGCCGTGGAGCAACCAAGCCCGTGCACAACTACTGCAGCCCAAGTGCCTAGAGCCTGTGCTTCCAACCAGAGCAGCCACCACAGTGGGAAGTTCCGCACAGAAAGGAGAGAGCAGCCCCCACGCCCTACAACCAGAGAAAAGCCCGCACAGCAGCGAAGACCCAGCACAGCCAAAAGTAAATAAATAATCTTTTTTTAAGTAGGAGGTTGCAGCATTCCCTGCTGGTCCAGAGGCTAAGACTCTGAGCTCCCAACACAGTGGGGCCAGGTTCAATCCCTGGTCAGGGCACTAGATCCCACATGCCACAACTGAAGACCCTGCGTGCCACAGCTAAGACCCAGCACAGCCAATTAAATGAATATTCAAAGGTAGGAGGCTGTTCATCTGTCACCATAGAAAACTGCAACATTTTAGTGAAAGAAAAAAACAAAGATCTTATTTTGCAAGTTCTCATGGTTGATTGCAAAAATTTTCTCATAACATGCAGCTGTTTAAAAAAAATTAGAAAATACAGAAACTAAAACCCACCCATAAATGTGTAGGGAACACCAGTTACTGCAGCATCTGGCCACCACACACGGGAACACACGTGTGTGTGTTTCTTCTACAAAAGCTTTCAGCCTCCACCTGCCTTCCCACCGGCCTCTGCTCTGCTCACCAAGAAGACTGCGCTTTGGCCTCGTGCTTGGGGGGGTTTCTGTTGAGCTCAGGGAGCAGGGCTGTGAAGTTGGGGGCACTATCTGGTCTGCAGTGAGGAGAGAAGCATGAGTGCTCCGCCTCTAGGTCCAGTAACTCCAGGGGCCTCAGGGTAGCCGCCTGAGAAGAAGCCTTTCAAACACCTTCCCTGCATTCTCTAAGTAACAGCACGTCCCATGTCTCAGGGTTCAGCTGTGTGTTAAATCCTCTCCTTTTGCAAAGAAAGGTGTTTCCACAGAGAAGCTGCCTGGATCTCAGCCTCGGTTGGTCCTCCTGTTGGAAACAAGACGTGTTTCATAGAAATCTGCCTGTGTCTCGGCCTAGTTGGTTCTCTTTTTGGACGTGAGAACTGTTTCCACAGAGAACCTGCCCAGACCTCGGCCTCGGTTTGTTCTCTTCTTGGAAACGAAACGTGTTTCCACAGAGAACCTGCCCAGATCTTGACCTCAGTAGTTTCTCTTGCTCGACATGGAAAGTGTTTTCACAGAGAATTTGCCTGGATCTCGGCTTCAGTTGGAACAGATTTAACAGGCAGTACGTTCAGGGCTCAGGGAAGTTTGTCCTGAAGCTTCCCGGGATTAGGGTTACAGCGCCTCCTCACCTCCACCCCTTCCACGGTCACAGAGCCTTCTCTTCAAGAGGACGGTGTTTGGCAACATCAGCCACGCATACTGAAGAGGAGAAAGGCCACGGCAGGCAGGGCTGGGTGTTCTTGGGGGAGCAGAGGAGCCTTGGACACTGTATGCTGGACCCCTGCCCCACTGGCTTCTCCTCCTCACTGGGCATGCGGCTTTCACCTCCTGGGTGTCTGCCAGCGAGGGGCTCCCAAGACACCAAGCTGGGGTTGATGAAGGGTGAGCTGGATGCCAGGGACCCGAGACCCTGCAGCAGGTCAGTGCACTGTAGACAAGGGCCGGCCTCACTGAATGGTTAGGCCCTGTGCATTCAGGACACCCTCTCTGGACTCCAGGTGGAGATGCTGCTGCCCCTAGTGCCCACCTTGGTCTCAGGAGGTTGAAGAGAGGCCCAGGTTGTCCTTTCCACCTCCTGCCCAGAGAATGACAAAGGCCAGTTCCCAGAAATTGGAGCAGGGTGGGCAGAGTGAGTGCTTGGGTCTCACAGTGTCCCTGTGAAGAGGGCTTTACTTCTGACTGGATCCTTCTTGGCTGGTTCTCTTCTGTGTTGTGTTCACATCAACTCTCACAAGGAAAAGGCTGTCCAGGTGCCCACAGCATCACTCGCCCAGGTGCCAACAACACTCCTTATTTATTATGGGCAGGGAGACAGGGTGGTTGGTGTGACGCTCCCCTGGACCAGAGAAAAGACCCCCTAGGTTGTGTCTCTTCTATCTCCTGAGACCCAGGTGGGCACTGGGGGCAGAGCACATCCACCTGGGGTCCAGAGAGGGTGTCCTGAGTGGACAGGGCCTAACTGTCCAGTGTGGCTTCTGGGGTATGGGCAAGAGGGGCACTAACTCCTTTTTAAATAGTTCAGACAACCACTGACTTCCTTTTGGTTTCAGATCTTTTTGATATGGTTCATTTTCAGAGTCTTTATTGAATTTGTTACAATATTGCTTCCATTTTATGTTTTGATTTTTTGACTGCAAGGCATGTGTGATTGTTATCAAGTCCAAGCTTGCTCTGCATGCCTCACAACAGGCCAATAAACCAGAGGCGAGGTGCTGAGGCAAGAAATATGACTTGGAAAGCCGGCAGACTGAGAAGAGAGCAGACTAACAGCTCAAAGAAACCATCTTGTCAGGGCCTGGTTGCCAGTGTCTTTTATAGAACACAGAGCTGGGAGGTGAGGAAATAAAGTAAAAAGGCCATTAATCTGGCAAATATCTCCTTGAATGGCCAGCCTAGGGAGGAGATGTGTTGCTTTCTCCCTTCCTGTAGCCATCCACAGGTGGACAGGTCCTAAACAAAGCCAGAGGGGCAGGGTTTCCTGAAGTAGGCCATTACGTATGGACAGTATCCCTGTAGCAAACGAACCAACAGGAAGCAAAGGTTAAAGTAAAAGATTTAATTTGAAAAAAAAAATTTTTTTAACATGGAGTCAGATGTTGTTCTTCCCTGTAACAATTCCCCACTCTCAGTGTCCATTCCACAATCTTATGGAAAATGGGAACCTGATTGTTCTAATTGCTCCACCAGTTGCATCGTTTGGGGAGTGCCCACCACTGGTGCCAGTTTTCTGAATGTTGAGATTTATCTTTTGTGGCTCTTTGGAAAGTGTCTACTTCATGTGTGTAGACACAAAAATATTTATAATCTAGGTGTTAAGAGTTATGTTTTATTCAGCAAGAATCTTTTAGGGCTTCAAAAATGCAGGCAGCATCTAAAGGTAAGGAATTTTGCACTTTTTATGTATGGGAAGATGCAAGAGTCATCTCGTTGAAATCATCCCCTTTGATACACACCTCACCATCTGGGGCCAGTATCCTGTCTTCTCCTTCCAGACTTTTCTCAGGGATCACCATGGGAGTGGCTGCACTTTGATGGCTGCTGGAATGCAGGTATTCTTTTCCTTCCTGAGTTTCCTCAGGGTTCACCATGAGAAGTGGCTGCACTTTGATTCCTGCTAGAGGGCAGGTATTCTTCTCCTTCCTGAGTTTCCTCAGGGCTTACTGTGGGGAGTGGCTGCAGTCTGATGGCTCCTAGAGAGTAGGAGGGGGAACCTGGATCCCCATTGAGATCATCTCAGCAGAGAGAGCAAGCATGTCCTGTGACTGCAGACAATCTTCCAACATTAGGGGTTCGGAGTTCTGCCTGCAGGATCCACAACCACCAGCTCGGCCACCACGCTCTGCACTCAGTTGCTACGCAGCCCTGAAACCTACACTGCAGGAGGCCCTCTAAATGTGGCGTCCTGTCCAGCAAACACTCAGTCACACCCTCCAAGCCCAACCCAGGCCCAGCCTCGCTGAGAGGGTCTCAGTGGGGACCCAGGTTCCCCCTCCTTCTCTCCCACATTCCCTTCGGTTCTGTGTAATATTAACTGTTTTTACAGCCATCATAATAATGTTGAACACACTGCCATGGTGCTGGCAGTCTGGGTCTTCTGTTATCCCACTGAGATTCTGTGAAAACACATCAGATGCTGGGCTGGAAGAGGAGGGGTAGGTCTGGTCTCTGCTGAGTATGGACGTCTACTGGAAGGAGATCACAGCTGCAACCTCGCCTGCTGCTCATTAGCTTTTTGCTGGTCCATGTGCCCGGATAATCAATTGCCCAGATAAACCTGCTCCCTTCTCCCCATGCTCGTGCTGGTGACTTGGAATAATTACCAGATAGCTCACCTGAGGAGTCTCCAGGAGCCCCAGGGATGGGGAACCACTCAGGGATAAAGAGGAAATAGGCAGAGGCCTGTATAAAATGATACTGTAAAGCATTTATTCCTAAACACAAGTCAAGTGAAGCTCATGTGTATTCTTCCCTTTTTCTTAGCTTTGAGTATATGGTTTCCCTCTGCACATGATTCTGGCCCATGCAGATGAGGTGAGACTCAGTCCCCAGACCCCCCTACCTGGGGTCACATATTCCCTTGGTCAGGACACCTTGGCTGTGGTCGGTGGGCCTCCAATATGTAAACAAGCCAGGTCCATATGGTCAAAGCTGTGGTTTGTCCAGTAGGCATGTATGGATGTGAGAGCTGGACCATAAAGAAGGCTGAGCACTGAAAAACTGATGCTTTCGAACTGTGGTGTTAGAGAAGATGCTTGAGAGCCCCTTGGACTGCAAGGAGATCAAACCAATCAATCCTAAAGGAAATCAACTGTGAATATTCATTGGACGGACTGATGCTGAAGCTGAAGCTCCAATACTTTGACTACCTGATGGGAAAATCTGACTCATTGAAAAAGACCCTGATGCTGGGAAAGATTGAAGGCAGGAGGAGAAGAGGACAACAGAGGATGAGATGGTTGGATGGCATCACCGACTCAATGGATGTGAGTTTGAGCAAACTCCAGGAGACAGTGGAGGACAGGGAAGCTTGATGTGTTGCAGTCCATGTAGTCACAAATAGTTGGACACAGTTAGAGACTGAACAACAATAACCAGGTAGCCTATCTGAGTTGTCTCGATGAGCCCCAGAGGAGATGAACTTGTCAGAGGGAAAGACTAAGAGCCCTACCTCAGCACTGACCCCTGGGAGGGCCATGGAAGCCCACGGTCACCCAGGGAAACCCACCTCAGCTCCAGACCCCAGAAATCTGAGCACTGACATTCAGACACAGGCACGGAGTCTTCCAGGACAGAGGACAGGCCCAGTCTGCACCCAGGTCTCCATGTCCTATTGCACAGAGTACCCAGCCAGGTGTAAACGTCCTCACTGTAGAAGAACTGATTATGTATAAACATAATCAGTGTAGACAGGACTTGGAGAGGTCTGAATCCACCATGTAAACAGAACTTGGCCAGGTTCAAAGTAGCTTAGGGCTGCACTCCTAGGAGGCACAGGTCACACCCCCAGGGTCTCTCATCGTTGAACAGGGGCTCACCTGCGTGTGAGAACTGGGACGTACCTTTCTTGAAGAAATCACCACTGGCTCCACACTTCACCCACATCAGGAAAGGAACAAAAGCTTTGTCACTACACATTTTGGCAGGCAAAACAAAACTGTGACCAGGTTTTGCAACCATGTGGTGGTCAGGGCCCGGGGAAAGCCAGGAACCCAGTGGAGTGCCACCCAGCGACCTGCGAGGACAGACCAGAAGTGGCCCGGCTGCAGCATTCCGGGCTCCCAGCAGGAGGTGCTCCGAGGGTCGCCCAGGCAGGACAGTCCTGCAGCGTCCGCGGGGAGAGTGGGTCCGTCCATCCTGCTGGTCATTAGGGATGGAGTGCGCTCAGGTACTGCTTCCCCGCAGGGTTGGGGAGTGGGCCTGACACCTCCTAGGCTCCTGGTCAAGTGACTTCATGCCGGGGTTGATGCCCACAGGGCACCATGCTGCATCCAAGCAGAGAATGAGGGCAGATGTGGGGCATAGATGCCATCAGAGCAGAGCACCTGGGGGAGCTCCCACCTGTGCCCGCCTGCCCACCTCGGGCCCCAAGCCCCCACCCCATGACCCATTACCACACACACATACACTCCCATGCCACACACGTATGAGCTGTGCACCCACACTGTGCACACAAACAGCACGTGTCCACCAACAGACACACACACATGCATAGCACACAAATGGGGAATAAAACGAATACCCTAAAGTGCTCATTCCTAAACACGAGTGAAGCTCACATGCATTCTTCCCTTCTTCTGAGCTTCGATGGTTTCCAAAATAAAAAAGTTTATAAAGTGGTTAATGGTGAATGACTTTTAGATGATGGGACTTTCTGAAGTTATTCCACAAGTACTACAAGACCTGAGAGATGAACGTAGATATTCCATGTGTCCCTCGACAGAAGAATGGACAAGCAGAACATGGTCCATCCACACAATGAATGTTGTCCAGCCTGAAACAAAGGCAATTCTGACACAGGCTACAGCGTGGATGGACCCTGAAGACATTATGCTCAGTGACATAAGGCAGACACAGAAGAACAAATGATGTTTGAGTCCACTCATACAAGGTCCCTAGAGCAACTGGCTCCATAGACACAGAAAGCACGATGGTGGGTGTCAGGGGCTGAGGGAGGGGAATGGGGACTGAGTGTCTCACAGGGACTGTCTGGGTTTTGCAAGATAGAAGTAGCAACTGAACAACACCACACACAAGCCTGCACTGCAGCAGCATTTACAACAGCTGAGACATGGAAGTAACCAAAATGTACACGGACAGATGAATGAAGAAATCATATATGCATAGAAGGGATTATGATTCAGCCATGAGAAAATAATGCCATTTGCAGGGATGATCTAGAACTAGAACAATTATAATAAGTGATGTACTTCAGAAGAAGAAACTGATACCAATGAGTTATTTTATAAAAGTGAAATGTTCACACAGTCAGGAAACAAACATGGTTACAGAAGGAGAGTGGTGGGTGGAAGTGATAAATTAGGAGGTTGGGATTCATTTATCCTCACAAATACATATAGAACATAGAATCGACACGGACCTACTGTAGAAAGGGTGCTGTACTACACAGTCTATAATAATGTCTATGTGAAAAAAACCAAGATGAATCAGAATGTGTATGGGGATAACTGATGAAGAATCTCTCCACCAACAAACACAGCACTGTAAGTCAGCTATCCTCCAAAGGAAGTAAACACTAACTTTAAAAAATAAAAACAAGGATTAATGAGCCACAGGCTTCTGGCATGTGCCAGAAGAATCCACGGACTAGGAGTCACCCTAAGGCTCTGGTTACTGTAGTAACAGGAGTAGGGCATGAAGAAATCCTGTCTCCTTGTGGCCATCTCCTGCAACAGAAACTTTAAAGCTATTGCTTATGCTGCAGTGAAATAAGAAAAAAGTTTTTTCTCTTTGGCCTTTTGATTCCTTCTCTACTTTAGCTGTTCCTTATCTACAGTTTGCATTGATAACTGTTTCCTTCTTTTCAGAAGATTAACCTATTGACTGTTTTGAAACAATGCAAAAAAGAACAAGAACATAGGAACCTTATACCTTTGTGGAAATAAATGTTTTTTGGAGGAAACAGACAGATTGTTGTGAGCTGGAGTGAGGACCTCCACCCGTGGCAAAGGTCATGAGGAAGGAGGGTCGGCATACGCAAAGGCGGGATCGAGCCTCAGGAGTCCCTCTGGAAATTCTCAAACATCTACCCCATAACCAGAGCCTGCCTACTTCACTACTTTGTGCTCTCACCTACACCTCTGACTTTATGGGGGGCTGTCCCCCACAACCTCTTTTGGAAACAGAGTTAACTTAGAGCTCCAGTTAATAAAAACTCCTGGGCGTGACAAGAGTGTTTGAACCTACAAACTCCTCTGAAGGTTCTCTAGCCTGCCTGACAGGCTTGTCCGGCCACATGTGATTGCTCACAGCCTCCCAACCGTGAGAGGCACGAGATGCTTTAAACCTTCTAAAAACAGGTTCTTCAGAGAAGTTAGAAAACTATTAGTATAGTATAGGGGGCTGATTAGAAATTGTATTGGTGAAGGGTTTTTCATTTGTTGAGCCAATGTTTACTGCTAAGTCTCCACATCCCCTGCCCTTATACACATTAATGAATATATAGAAGAAATAAGTATTAACCTTTGATATTAATCACGTTAGACCTTAAGCTAAGCAAATTCTTTCCTGAGAAATAAGTGTCCTGATTGACTGACCGCTGTCACAAGGAGAGGGTCATAAATTGTCAGCAGGCCCCCTGGCCAGAAGATGATGTAACACCCCTAAGACCTCTGTATACATTTGTATGAAGCATCTGACTTTGATAAAAGTCAGGACTGCTGACCCCACGTGACTTTTGCATAACATCTCAGTGTATAAAAGTAGACCATGGAAAATAAAGAATTGGGATCAGTTTCTCAAAATACTGGTCTCCCCATGTCGCTCTCTCTCTCAAACTCTGGCTGAGTCTCCATCTGGAGCATGGAACCCACCAAGCTTACTAATTTTGCCTGGGCTTCTAAGATCCGACCAGGGAGGCCTCAGTGTCTCCTCTCCTTCGGGAGAACGGAAGGATGCCTGCGGCCTATGTAAGTGGTACAAACTTCTTGTTTTGAAGTTTTATTGGTCTCCTGCGTAAACCAAGCTACTCAGCCTCTTTTCTCCACTGAATTTTCCTACTGAGCTATCCTCATTCTATTACTCTTTACATCTCTAATTAATATCTAATTGAAGCTATTGTATCCTGATCCTCGCCGATGCTGTCCCCGCTTCGAACTCCCTGGATCAGCTGGGGCTGGACCTCAGCAACAGACGACTTTAATCCCCAAGCTGGAAGAGGAGAGAACACAGTAGACTTGTGTCTCAAGAACTGTGTCTCCCCTGATGGGGAATCAAGGGGATCACACAGTTGGGGCTCTTCATCAGAGGTTGGAAATAAAGAGCAAACATATAAGGATCCTGTATTCTTTCTTTTTGCATTGTTTCAAAACAGTCAACAGGCTGGCATCAGGGAGCCCAGTAACTTGGGTCCAGCAGGCAGTTGCAGGAGTTGGGGCCATTGTCTTTTGTAAATTGCATTGAGGCGTTCTTTCTGTAATGCAAAAAGAGAAAAACTGTAAGGAGAGATTTGCAGAGAGTACCATAAAGTTAAGCATCAGGATGTGACTAGCATAAAATTAAAAGATAATAGATGTGAAATATGGCTCATGCAGAGTTAGATGGCGATAGGTGTGGGATATCCCTAGAGAAGAGCATGGAAACCCACTCCAGTATTCTTACCTGGAGAATTTCATGGACAGAAGAGTCTGGTGAGCTACAGTCCATGGGATCACAAAGAATCAGACACAACTGAGTGACTAACACACACACACACATAGGTGCAGGATGTAGCTTACATAACGGGTTAGTCTTCTGAAAAGGAGACTTAATTATCGATGCAGGTGTCGATCAGGAACAGTTAAAGTAGAAAAGGACTGAAAAGACAAAAGAGGAAAAAGTATTTCTTATTTCACTACAACACTCGTGAACACTTCATATTCACGAGGACTACTGGGCTCTGAATGATGCCGGCACTTTGGAAGTTTCCATGGGTAACTAACTGAAAACAAAAACTGGGTAGACTGTGAAGAAGAAAATTTCCACAGTCAATTCCACACACGCTAGTTAAAATCAAAGCCCATGAAAACGTGCTGCACATCAGGAACTGTTAGAGACGTGCAAATCAAAACCACGGCGAGGGAACACTGCAGCTGTTTGAAAGGCCATCCTCAGTCGACAAAGGAACACGGTGGAGAAGACTTGGAGGAAAAGAGGACACTCAAGGGGCTGATGAGATGTAAACGCTGAGAATCACTGTGGAGAGGAGTATGGAACTGCCTTTGTTAATTTTTAGTAAGACAAACATTGATTCCAGCCCAGGTCACAGTGGGACGTGCTCAGCGTCCCTGCTCAGCGCTCCCTCATCGTCAGCACCAACAAGGGAAGACGGTGCTGAAGCAGCAGACAGCCTCGGTGAGAGACACGCAGCCAGGTCTCTGCCTCGTCGGGTGGTTAACGAGGCTCCCCCTCACAGCAAAGGGCTCCTTAACTCCAAATTCATTTTGCACAGAGAGGAGGAAAGAATCAGACATAAACTATAAACTAAATCAAGTATCTTTGTTTTTAAATATAAAAAGTGAAGGGTAAAAGCAGTAAAAATTACACTTCAAGTGAATAAATTACAAACCAAATCAACTATACATCCTGACATATAAAACAGAGGAGGAGGATGGAAGCCACGCGAACTACTGTGAGTGAGCGGCCCTTGACTGTGTGAGTACCACCCGGGGTCTCCAGCCGTCTCTGCCGCCAGCGTCCGTGACACCGGGTGGAGCCTTCTTTGGCTCCGGGCGCGGAGAGAACCCAAGTGTATGCCGTCAGGAGCCTCTTCTGCCAGGCTCCACGCAGAAGGTTCAGCCTGAGCCGTATTCTTCATGCTCTTCTCCTGCAGGTTAATGGTGGTAAAATGAGGCAAAGGAAGTGCCTAGAATGTGGCCACTTCCCCTTTCTGCAGCTGTTTTACTTTCTTCTCCTGTAAGTGACTTTTTTGTATCAAAACAGAAAGGGCGCATTTCCACGGTTCTCACCGGGATTTTGGACTTCAAAGGTCCTCCGTCATGGGCGATTGTTGGGTTCTTATCATTACTGGCTGCTCCCCAACCTCATCTTCTTGGGTGGGTTTGGGTTCTCTTCTTCCAAACAAAGGCAGGAGTCCTGGGGACAGTGAGTGGAATTTCTTTCTTATTGGGAACACCCACAACACCTAACAAGATTTGGGCAAGGCTTTGCATAAATTTGAAGTGTTTATCCTCCAATACACTCTTTGCTTCTCGCTATTTGATTCTTTTCTCCATTTCAAAATCAAAGCCAATAGGTGGCTTCTCTAGCAGTTTCTTAGGGAAAATGCGCCCACTGTAAAGAATTCCAGAATCCAATTTCCATGCTTTAAATTTGTTGAGCCCTGCTTCTACAGGATTACATTTCTTGGGTTTCCACTTGTTTCAAACACCTCCACCATCTCTTGCTGCATTTTTATTCTCTTTTCTGACTCTTGCTTCTCACTACTTTTTAGGATCTTCTGTATATGGGAAGAAAAACCTGGAAAGAATAGATATGTGTTTATGCATGGCTGACTTAAGTTCCTGTACACCTTATACAAACACAACATTGGCCATCAACTCTGTTCCAATATAAGATCAAAATGAAATTGCACAGAAAGAAAAAGAAAAAGGGGCATGAAAAATGCTGCTGCCTTGTGGCCGTTTTTCATAACAACAACGTCAAAAGCTGTGCTGATGGACACTTAATATTCAGAGGGCCCATGGGGTTGTGAGTAAACAACAACCGGCTTCAAGAAATGTTCTAGGAGTGTTTATCAAAACACAGGGCAGACGTTCAAGAGTCAATTGCAAGAGGTTTCACACTCATACTCTTAAAAAAAAAATCACAGTAAATGATGTCAATCTTGCTAAATATTAGAGAAATCCAAATCAAAACTACAATGAGGTATCACCTCACACCAGTCAGAATGGCCATTGCCAAATGCTCTACAAAGAACCAAGGCTGGAGCGGGTGTGGAGAAATGAGAACCCTCCTCCACTGATGCTGGAATGTCAACTGGGAACAGTCACTATGGAGAGAACATGCATGCTAAGTCACTTTAGTCATGTCCAACTCTTTTCGACCCCACGGACTGTAACCTGCAAGGCTCCTCTGTCCATGGGATTCTCCAGGTAGGAATACTGTAGTGGGTTGCCGTGTCCCCCTCCAGGGGATCTTCCCAACCCAGGGATTGAACCCGCATCTTTTATGTTTCCTGTGTTGGCAGATGGGTTCTTTACCACTAATGCCACCTGGGAAACCCATGAGGACAATGTGAAGGTTCCTTAAACAATGAAAATGGGAACTAAGTCACAATATTCTTGTCGACTTAAAAAAGACGCACAACCTAAAAGTTGAGAGTTATGTTTTATTCGGTGGGAATTTTTAGGACTGCAAGCCCAGGAGACACCATCTCAAGCAACCCTGAAAGAACTGCTCCCAGGAGGTGAAGGGAGGAGCCAGGTCACACAGAGCTCTGTAACAAAGTGCAGGCAGTCTGAACATCAAAAGACTATTGTTAAAGAAAACCGGATATCCTGAGTCGAGGGATTTAGTGACCTGCCTCTTGAGAAACCTGTATGCAGGTCAGGAAGCAACAGTTAGAACTGGACATGGAACAACAGACTGGTTCCAAATAGGAAAAGGAGTACGTCAAGGCTGTATATTGTCACCCTGCTTATTTAACTTATATGCAGAGTACATCATGAGAAACGCTGGGCTGGAAGAAGCACAAGCTGGAATCAAGATTGCCGGGAGAAATATCAATAACCTCAGATATGCAGAGGACACCACCCTTATGGCAGACAGTGAAGAGGAACTAAAAAGCCTCTTGATGAAAGTGAAAGACGAGAGTGAAAAAGTTGGCTTAAAGCTAAACATTCAGAAAATGAAGATCATGGCATCTGGTCCCATCACTTCATAGGAAATAGATGGGGAAACAGTGGAAACAGTGTCAGACTTTATTTTGGGGGGCTCCAAAATCACTGCAGATGGTGATTGCAGCCATGAAATTAAAAGACGCTTACTCCTTGGAAGGAAAGGTATGACCAACCTAGATAGCATATTCTAAACAGAGACATTACTTTGCCAACAAAGGTCCCTCTAGTCAAGGGTATGGTTTTTCCATGGTCATGTATGGATGTGAGAGTTGGACTGTGAAGAAAGCTGAGTGCCGAAGAATTGGTGCTTTTGAACTGTGGTGTTGGAGAAGACTCTTGAGAGTCCCTTGGACTGCAAGGAGATCCAACCAGTCCATTCTAAAGATCAGTCCCGGGTGTTCATTGGAAGGACTGATGCTGAAGCTGAAACTCCAATACTTTGGCCACCTCACGCAAAGAGTTGACTCATTGGAAAAGACTCTGATGCTGGGAGGGATTGGGGGCAGGAGGAGAAGGGGACGATGAAGGATAAGATGGCATCACCGACTCAGTGGACATGAGTTGGAGTGAACTCCAGGAGTTGGTGATGGACAGGGAGGCCTGGCGTCCTGCAATTCATGGGGTTGCAAAGAGTCGGACACGACTGAGCCGCTGAACTAAACTGAACTGAACTGATGGGATGAAGATGACACCTAACCACCTCCACATACTCTGTGAGGTCGAATGGTCCCCTGTGGGAGTAGGATGGCCGCCAAGGACACCATGAACTTAAAAACAGTGGAGACAGTCTATACAGTAGTCACAGGACAGCCAGGACACCCAGACCAATATCCATACACTGACTCATGGCTAGGGTTAGCTCAAGACCCTTCTACTTGGACAAGGTTCTGTATCCAGAAGGGAAAGGGGGAAATATTAACGGCAAAAAAATTGACTGATGATATAAAAGGAAATTCTACAGGATTTGGATGGAGATGACCTGCCCCCTCCCCAATACTGGATAATGACACACCTGCCTGCCAGTGCTCCACCAGGACCGGAGGCCTAACACCTGATCCAGGGCTGGGCGAAGTTCCTGAAGCAGCCGCTGCTCCTCTGCCAACTCTCCTGGAGCTCGGAGAGCTGCCGTTCCGGCAGGCTCCGATCCCAGCGATGGAGACCTCTGGTCAACGCCCCAGGATTCCACCTCTGCTGGGTCTCCTGGACTGTACCCACCTCGCCCGGTGAGTACTGATGGGGAGGGGAAAGAAAACACAGAAGTTAGAGGCTTCGTGCCACCAAGGAGCAAGGGGAAAGAACCCCACTACAGATGCCCCTCAGAGAGCTACAGCAGCCTCTGGGTCAGGACGCATGTGGGCACTACCATCGGCCCTCTGTAGCCTAGTATTACCAGCCATTTTCCTCTACGGCCATATTAAACTGGCAGAGACACGCTCCACCGTACTCGGGGGAGCCACAAGCCATGATTAGGCTAATAGAGACTATTTTTCAAACCCACTGCCCTATATAGGATGACATAATCCAACTACTAGTCTCCCTTTTCAGCACTGAGGAAAGACACAGGATCCTAACTGAGGCCAGAAAATGGTTAAGAGAAATGGCACCTGAGGGGACTGCAAACCCGCAGTGGTGGGCAGAGCCAGCCACCCCCAATACGAGGGAGGCCCAACTGGGACTGTAACACAGAAGAAGGGGGTGGCCACCTGGAGAGATATCATGTGGCTATTTTACAAGGTCTCAAGAGGGGGGCCCAAAAACCTATGAGTATGGCAAAATTCTCCGAAGTGATTCAAAGGGAAAGCTAATCACCCTCCGAGTTCTACAAAAGACTGTGCAAGGCCTGTAGACTTTATATGCCAATAGATCCAGAGGCTGCTGGGTCTTATATGGTGATAAATGCAGTCTTTGTGTCTCAAGCCTACTCAGAAAATGTCAGATGAGGGAGGGGAGCACCAAGTGACTCATGAACTTCTATACATCCCTGAATGCCCAGAACCTTTGCTGGGAAGAGACTTGCTGTCTAAATTGGGGGCAAAAGTGACCTTTCCCTCCCATGAAAGGTCCACTCTTCAAGTGGGCTCAGCCACCCATTTACTCTTCCTCTCGGTAACCCCTCAAGATGAATGGAGGTTGCATGATCTCCTGGAAGGGCTAAACATTCGAGACAGAGAGAGAGTTAATGCAACAATTCCCTGAGGTCTGGGCAGAAAACAACACCCCCAGGCTTGCAAAACAAGTCCCAGTGGTAACAGAACTCAAACCCAGTACAATTACATCAGGCCCGCCCTGGGCCTACCAGACCTTGCTAAGCCACTTACTCTTTACATGACTGAAAACAACAAGGTGGCTATGGGAGTGTCGTCCCAGACTATGGGGACATGGGACAGACCCGTGGCTTCTCTCCCGAAACGGCTGAACAACGTTGCCACTGGGTGGCTGGGACGCTTACGGGCAGTTGCCGTGGCTGCCTTACTGGTCCGCGAGGCAACTAAGCTGACTTTGGGCCAAGATTTGATCATAAAAGTCCCACATGAGGTCAACACTCCCCTGCGAGGGGACCCCCATAAATGGCTGTCGACATCCCAGATTACTCAATACCAGGGACTGTTATGTGAGAACCTCCAGGTTACTATTCAGCCTTGTCAGGCCCTGAATCCAGCCACCCTCCTTCCTGTGGGAGAAGGTGGGCCCTCACATGATTACAAGGAAATCCTAGAAGTTTATGCCAGCAGACCTGACTTGACCAAAATATGACTCTCTGGCATAAAGATTATTTCAGTCTAATGTTTTTTAAAAAAAGGAATCTTGGAAAACTAAATAGTAATTGTCCTTTTGAGAAGGACATTTACAATAGAGAATTCTCCATATTTAAGGGCTGTCCCTTTTCCCACCAGAAATAAGCAGATGATTAAATCTCAAGTAACTCTTATCAATGGACAAGTCCTCACTTCAATCTGCAAACACCCATACCCTTCTTTACTGTGTTTTGCATGATAGCCTGCCATAACTGGCTTCCCCCTCCCCCGCCCCAAGGTCTTTTGTTTGTGTCTGAAGATGGCATTGAAGGTGATGGCTTTGGACACTTAAGGGAGTGACTCAGTTTTCTTGGCTAACTTCCATATATACAGGAGGTATTCATGCTATTAAACTTCTGTTTTTCTCCTGGTAATCTGTCTTTTTTTGTCTTTTACAGGGAAAGTCTCAACTAACCACCTAGGTTAGAGGAAAATTGTTTTTCCTCCCATACACATGCAGTGAATACTGCTCAGCAATAGAAAGGAATGAGCCATCAACCATGGGGAAAAAAAGAATAAATCTTATCTGACATATTGTTGCAGAAACCAGTACTCAAAAAACCAAGCACCACACTTACAGAGTTGGAGAACTCAGGTTTATTATGCTGGCAGGCCCCGAGGAGTTAACACTCCAAGCTCTGAGCCCCGAACAAAAGGGTTACAGAGTTTTTATAGACAGACTATAGTAGGCAACACTAGCTGTTAATAGGCTGGTTTAAACTAAGGGGTTTCTCGTGCGTGAGAATAGCAATCAAGATGGGGAGGGGGATGCCTGACCTGGACAGGCATGATTAAGCAGGTTTACAGGGGCTGCTGCTGCTGCTGCTAAGTCACTTCAGTCGTGTCCGACTCTGTGCGACCCCATAGACGGCAGCGCACCAGGCTCCGCTGTCCCTGGGCTAGGCCATTGCAAAGAGCAGGACAAGGCTGAGTGAGATAAGCTCCGGTTCCTAGTATTGTAAGTCCCCGCTTTCTGAGACTGCGTGACCTACGTGATCCAGGCTTTGCAAGAAGCAAGCTGAGTTACGAGGCAGAAGGAGCAGGGGGTTATGTAAAATCTTAACTTCAACTGTAGGATGGAAAGCCTGTCCCTGTGTTTTTGTCTGAGCCCACGGATTTGTGTGGCCCGAGGCATAAACAAAATCTATTCACATTGAGCTATTTCGGATGCAGCAGTGGAATGCACACTGTGACGCTGCATGGAACTGTAGTAGTGTGGTGGGGAGAGAGCCAGCCCTGACTCCATGTCGGAAGCTGTTTCTGTGACTTGTGACTCGCTTTTTTTGTTTTTATTATTATAATCATGCTCAGTGGCTTGCCAGGAGGACCCTGCCCCTCTGCTTGACTGTGAACTAAAGCGCCTTTGTTCAGCTCATGGAGGAAGTTTGTCCCTACCCACACCCCTTCCAAGGCTGCACATTCCCTGGGAGATGTTTTGCAAGACTGAAGGCCCTTTCCCTTTACCTCCCCCCTGCCTCTCCCTCTCTATGCTGCATTTGACTTTAGTTCCTCATTGCTTCTTTCTCTCTGGTTTATAAAAGAACCCGGCATCCGGACCCCAATAAGGCGGTTATTTTGAGGTGCTAACCTGCCATCTTCTTGGTCTGCTGGCTCCCCAGTTAAAGTTTCTTCTTTGTCTCAACACCTCGTCTCTCGGATTCATTGGCCTATTGTGCAGCCAGCGGAGTGTGCTTGGACTCAGAATAATAGAAACACACATAGAGTAGCCTCAGTGTAAGGGATGGGGCAAAAGGTGCTGACTCAACTTTGGAGATTAACAGAATGTGTAGACTAAAGGCAAAATGGATCTTTCATAAACAGTGGGCTTATTTTATGGGGTTCTTTCCAGGCTGCAGTAGCTAAGAAAGCTGAAACTTCTGCACGTGTCTTTTGGAATGGAGCAAGGCAAAGATAAATGGCAGATGGTGGGAGGCAGGCTCCTCACCGTGGGGTGAGAAGTCGCAGACAAGCAGGGGGATGGCCTCTGTCCTCGTGACCCTGGATCTGGGCTTCCTGGAAGGACGACGTGGGGAGCTGACTGGCCAGGGAAATGCACAGATCTCTGCGCTGGGAAGGCCCTGCACACGTAGGAACCTCGGCCCATCTTTCCCCTATACCTGCTGGAAACACTCAGCCCTCCATGGTCTGTGAGGTGCAGATTTTTAGACGTTCTTACCCCAGGCAGGCACAGGAGTGTGAGGGTCTTGCTTACCCCTAAGCTGTCCCAGAAGCCAGGTCCGGGAGGTTGGAGCCAGAATGCGGGTGCCTGGGCCTCCGACCAGCAGCTGGTGGAAACGAGGAGCCAGTCCTGAGGGCTGGAGCTCCCTGGTGATGGCTGTGAGCCCGGTGCCCTGATGGGACTCCTCCCTACTGGGGACACAGGCGGGCCCTGCAGTGGCTCTGTTTCCACCTGGGACCCTTTGACGAAGCCACAGCACCACAGAGCTCTGAAGTCTCCTGACGGTGTCCCTAATTCTGACACAGTAGTTTTACAAAGGAATAAGAAAGTGAAGTTGAGCTCCTGACAGCCACTCCTTTGGGCTCTGAGTTGGTTCCAGCAGGACTGCAGTCACTGCACATGGCCTGCTGTAACCCCTGCCCCCTCCTGGCCTTTCCTCTTCCTGTGATGATTCCAGCGACATTTCCAGCCTGGACCCCTCTCCCAGGCCAGATGCACTGGCCCAACCACTGCATCCGCATCTCATCTTGGGGGCTAACAGGCCCCTCAGAGGGCTGAGATCCTGCTGCTCCCCACGCCCAGAAGGGGTCCCACCCTCTCCTGTTGCTGAGCCCCACCCAGGCCTTCCCAGGCTCCCACTTTCTTGTGCTCCAGTAACTGTCAGATCCTCCCGCAGAGCCTATGGCCAGTCCCCATGCTAATTCCCCTCTACCCCCACAGCCCTGGCCCAAGCCCAATCCCTCCAGCAGGCCCCAACCAAGCTCCCTGACCCCAGGGGGCCTCTCACACCCCAACTCAACGTTTTCTTCCTGCAGCATAAATGAGATCATGACTCTCTCCCTGCTGTGATTCCCCCCAAGGTTTGCCCCTTTGGCTGGGGTGTCTGGTGGGAGAGGCATTTGCCGGGACCCTGAGAGTTCCTGGAATCCCCACTAGGCTGCTGGCTCCTGGTTTCCCAGACACTGAGCACCCCAGAAGGACAGGGACACAGTACCGCACCCCAGAACTGCTCCTCACAATGACAAGGACACAGCACCGCACCCCAGAACCTCTCCTCAGGAGGAAAAGGGACACAGCACCCCAGAATTGTTCCTCAGAATGACAAGGGACACAGCACCCCAGAACCGATCCTCAGCAGGACAAGGCCACAGCACCCCAGAACCGCTCCTCAGCAGGACAAGGGACACAACACCCCAGAACCGACCCTCAGCAGGACAAGGCCACAGCACCCCAGAACCGCTCCTCAGGGGGACAAGGGAAAAGCACCCCAGAACCGCTCCTCAGCAGGACAAGGGACACAGCACCCCAGAACCCTCAGGGGGACAGGACAGCAGGGCTCCTCAGGAGGGCAAGGACACACAGAACCACCCCAGCGGGACAAGGACAGAGCACCGCTCCAGAGGGGGACAAAGGACAGCAGGACAAACAGCACCCCAGAACCGCTCCTCAGCAGGACAAGGGACACAGCACCCCAGAACCACTCCACAGGGGGACAAAGGCCACAGCACCCCAGAACCGCTCCTCAGGAGGGCAAGGACACAGAACCCCAGAACCGCTCCTCAGGGGGACAAGGGACACAGCACCCCAGAACCGCCCCGCAGAAGGGCTGGAGATGCTGCTGCCTGGTCAAGGAGAGCTGAGAAGGGCTGCACAGCTGGGACGCAAGCGTGGCGGGCGCGGCCCCTCCCTCGGCCGTCACGTCACCCCCGGGGGACTTGAGGGAAGGAGGGACTGAGGTCGTGTCAGTTCATTCCGAAGCAGGACATTACGGCTCAGTCATGTCCCCCTACATTCACGTTCTGAACCCCCGGGACACCAGGATATGGCTAAATTTGGAGATAGGGTTTTTAAAGAGGTGACCAAGGTAACATGCTGTCACTAAACATTGGAAAGTGGAAAAGAAAGTGAAGTAGCTCAGTCGTGTCTGACTCTTTGCGACGCCATGGGCTGTAGCCTACCAGGCTCCTCTGTCCATGGGATTTTCCAGGCAATAGTACTGGAGTGGGGTGCCATTTCCTTCTCCAGGGATCTTCCCGACCCAGGGATTGAACCCAGGTCTTCCACACAGCAGGCGGGTTCTTTACCAGCTGAGCCACAAGGGAAGCCCAAAAACACAGGTCAACTTCTCACACACCTGAACAGTTGGTGGTTGTTCAGTCGCTCAGTGTGTCCAGCTCTTTGCGACCCCGTGGACCGCGGCACACCAGGCTTCCCTGTCCTTCACCATCTCCAGGGGCTTACTCAAACTCAAGTCCATTGAGTCGGTGATGCCATCCACCCGGACACCTACATAATTTTAAAGAGTAAAGATGCAGTTGGCTCGGTAATTGACCAAGAGGGCTCCAGGGCAGGGTGAACCTGGATGAACACGGCTTTCCCTAAGGCTCTGCTCGCCCTGGAAACCAGAGATGGGCATGAAGTGCTGCCCCTTGTGGCCATTCCCCATAGCAACAACTTTAAAACCAGGGCTGCTGGGCTCAAAATTCACGAGGTCTGTGAGGCTGTATATGACACCTGCCATCAAACAAGGTCGCTGTGTAAATCATTGGAAAATAATTTAAAACAGGGCACACATTCAATAAACCAATTTCAACTGGTAAATTGTACTTATACTGTATAAGATCAAAAAAGGACCTGCACAGATGCTCCACCTCACTAAATATTAAATGCATGGAAATCAAAACTACCATGACGAATCACCTAAAACTGGTCGGGACGGACAACATCAAAAAGATCTACTAGGAATAAGTCCTACAGAGGGCTCAGGGAAAACAGAATTGCCTTCACTCTTTATTGGGATGTTAATTGGTACAGGAACTATGGAAAACAGCATAGAGGTTCCTTAAAAAAGTCTAAGCGTAGTGAAACTGCAAGATCTGGCAGTCCCACTCCTGGACTTAGATCCAGAGAAAATCAGAATTGGAAATGACACATGCACTGCTGTTTTCAGGGCAGCATGATTTACAATACACAAGACACTGGAATCAACCAAATTCAATCAACCAACCAACCAAATTTGGAACTAAGTTCCAAACAGTTCACAGATCTAAATGTAACGTCAGATACTATAAACCTCTCGAGTCCATTGACCAAAACATGAACACTTAGTGATACCCCTCTTCACTGGAACCCTACTAAGTTATAAAAGAGAACAGAATAATGCCAATGACCCCAGCATGGATGGACCAAATGATTATCATACTAAGGGAAGTAAGTCAGAGAAAGACGAATACCCTCAGATATCACTGACAGGTGTATTCTATCAGTTCACACAAATGAACTAATTGACACAACAGAAACAGACTCACACACTTACAAACCCAACTTATGACACGACTCAGTGACTGAACAACAACAGCATGAAAAGCTGTGCTATGGACACAATATTCACTAGGCCTGTGGGGCTATAAGTGAAAAATACCCGATTTCAAGAAATATCCCAGGACTGGTCATTGAAAAAGAATGCAAAACTTGGAAGACCTTCAGGAAGCCAATTTCAAGAGAAAAGTTTATATTACACCTTTGTAAAAAAGTCACAGGAAAAGATGTCAACATCACTAAATATTAGAGAAACGCAAATTGAAAGTACAACAAGGTATTGCCTCACACCAGTCAGAAGGGCCACTGTCAAAAACTCTACAAACATTAAATCCTGTAGAGGGTGTGATGAAAAGGGAACCCTCTTCTGCAGATGCTGGAAATACAAATTGGGAACAGCCACTATTGAGGATGGGATGCAGGCTCCTTAAGCAAGGGAAACGAGAATGAGATTAGAATATTCCCTACGACCATGCACAAAGCTAAGTTCCAAACAGTTCACAGGTCTAAATGTAACGTCAGATACTATAAGCCTCTTGAGGTGTATATAGGCAGATCATGCTTTGACATAAATCACAGAAGGTTTTTTTTGCATCCACTTCTTAGAATAATGAAAAAACTAAAATAAACAAATGGGACCTAATTAACTTTCAAAGCCTTGGCAGAGCAAATGAAACCTAAAACAGAAGAAAAAGACCACCCTCAGGATGGGAAAAATATTTGCAAAGGAGAATATCACAACAAACTCATGCAAGCAGCTTGCACAGCTCAATATATATATATAAACACACAGCAAAAAATGGGCCAATGACCTAACTGGACATTTCTCCAAAGAAGGCATAGAGAAGATCATTCATCAGATGAGAAGATGCTCAGCATAACCCATTATTCTATAAATAGGTAACTCAAAAGTCCAATGAGGTATCAACTCACACCAGTCAAAATGGCCATTTAAAAAAATCTGCGACAATAAATGCTGGAGAGTGTGTGGAGAGCAGGTAACCCTCCTGCAGTGTTTTTTGGGAATGCAAACTGATACATCAACTAGAAGGAAAAGTATGGAGTTTCTCTTAAAACCTCAACAGAATCACCATAGGACCCTGAAATCCCACATCTGGGCATAGATTTGGAGAAAAACAAAATCTTGAAAGACACCTGAACCTCTACGATCCCAGTTGCCCTAGGTACCATAGCTAAGACAAGGAAGCAACTTACGTGTAAAAGGACAGATGAATGCACGAAGAAGATGGGGTACTTGTACAGTAATACAATATTACTCAGCCACAAAGAAGGATGAAATAACGCCATTTCCAGTCACAGGAAAGAAAGTAGAGCTGATCAAATGACGTAAAGTAAGGAAGACAGTGAAAGACTAGTATCATACGATGGCACTTTCAGTTCAGTCGCTCAGTCGTGTCCGACTCTTTGCAACCCCATGAACTGCAGCACGCCAGGCCTCTCTGTCCATCACCAACTCCCGGAGTTCACTCAAACTCATGTCCATCGAGTCAGTGATGCCATCCAGCCATCTCATCCTCTGTCGTCCCCTTCTCCTGCCCCCAATCCCTCCCAGCATTAAGGTCTTTTCCAATGAGTCAACTCTTCGCATGGGGTGGCCAAAGTATTGGAGTTTCAGCTTCAGCATCATTCCTTCCAAAGAACACCCAGGACTGATCTCCTTTAGGATGGACTTTTTGGACCTCCTTGCAGTCCAAGGGACTCTCAAGAGTCTTTGAAAGACTAGTATCATATGATATCACTTTCAGGTAGAATCTAATAATGGATACAAAATGAATGTCTTTACCCAACAAAGACAGACTCACAGACCTAGGAAAGAACCTTGTGATTACCGAAAGAGAAAGGGGAGGGGCCAGAGGGAGTAACCGGCTCATATTAACATATGCACCCTGCTACTTATATAATAACCCACAGACAGACTGTACGGCACAAGGAAGCTACTCGACCCTCTGTAATAAGCTATATGGGAAAAGGACCAGTAAAGGAACGTACGTCTGTCTTTGTATAACTGAATCAAGTTGCTGTATATAGGAAAGGAAAAAAAAAAAAAAACCCCACAACATTGTAACTCACCTACATACTCCAATTCAAATTATACTTGAAAACAAACAAACAAACAAAAAAGCCTACTCCAGTCCCCTTTAGCACTGACTACCTGAGCTGCTGTCAGATCTCTGGAGCCTGAGCAGGCTGGGGCCGAGGCTGGGAAGCCCTATGTCCGAGGGAGTGGAGGAGAGTATCCCGGCCCGCGTGGCCAGCCATCCGCTCGTGGACGGGAGCGCCTGCGATCTCTTCACGGGCCCGCGGCCTCCAGGTCCTGCAGAGGAAGCGAGCTCACTGCGCCCCGCGGACGGTGCAGCCTCTGTGCCGGGAGAGCTCTAGGAGTCCCCGGGGCTCCCACCTCCGCCTCCTTTCTTAGGGTCCCCCCACCTACGGTGACAGCACACTGCGCAGAGGACGGTTTCAAGAACTGAGATGTGTCTCAGGAATAAACTGTAAGGGGGAAGAAGTCATGAGACACAAACAAGCCCTTGGTAATTCCTCCCGCACTTTCCGCTCCGACAATCCGGGAACAGAATTTTCCCTAAGGCCCCGGTCGCCTGAGTGAACCAGAGCCGAACATGAGGAAATGCTGCCGCCTTGTGGCAGCTTCCAGAACAACAACTTTAATCTTGGTTGTTCGGTCGACCCCATGGACTGCAGCACGCCAGGCTTCCTGGTCCTTCATTGTCTCCCAGAGTTTGCTCAAACTCATGTCCATCGAGTCGGTGATGCCATGAAACCATCTTTTCCTCCATCACTCTCTTCTCTTCCCACCTTCCATCTTTCCCAGCATCAGGGTCTTTTCCAATGAGTCAGTTCTTCACATCAAGTGGCCAAAGTATTGGAGTTTCAACAACAGTCCTTCCAATGAATATTCAGGACTGATTTCCTTTAGGATGGACTGGTTGGATCTCCTTGCAGTCCAAGGGACTCTCAAGAGTCTTCTTCAACACCACAGTTCAAAAGCATCAGTTCTTCAGTGCTCAGCCTTCTTTATGGTCTAACTCTCGAAAAACCATAGCTTTGACTATATGCACCTTTGTCAACAAAGTGAAGTCTCTGCTTTTCAACACACCGTCTAGGTTTGTCAGAGCCTTCCTTCCTGGGAGCAAGTGTCTTTTCATTTCGTGGCCGCAGTCACCGTGCACCCTCCCCCATTACTACGCCTGGCATTAGCCTGGTGGGTTAGCCTGGCTATGGTCCATGGGGTCACAAAGAGTTGGACAGGACTGAGTAACTAAGCACACAGTGCAAGTTAGACATATGCAACAGCGTTTCCTTTTGACTCTGTTGTATGGTTCTGAAAGCACTCTGATAAACCAGAATATAGGTGTAGGATGTAAGAGTACAATAGGACCTGGTATGAAGACTTGGAAAACTAATCTAGTTGGAAAATACTTTGATCTGGCTAAATTCCTATTGATAGTGGCCAGCTACATCACAGAAGGTGACACACTGCTCTGGTTTGCCCAAGACTATCCCTGCTGCTGCTGCTGCTAAGTCGCTTCAGTCGTGTCCGACTCTGTGCGACCCCATAGACGGCAGCCCACCAGGCTCCCCGGTCCCTGGGATTCTCCAGACAAGAACACTGGAATGGGTTGCCATTCCTTCTCCAATGCATGAAAGTAAAAAGTGAAAGTGAAGTCACTCAGTCATGTCCGACTCTTTGGGACCCCATGGACTGCAGCCTACCAGGCTCCTCCATCCATGGGATTTTCCAGGCAAGAGTATTAGAGTGGGGTGCCATTGCCTTCTCCAAAGACTATCCCAAATATTTGAGATATTGGCCATCCGGAAAGGCACAGTCATTCTCAGAGCACTGTGTAATTAGTTGAAATGTCTCTTATGTCTATATAATTAATAAATTATCCTCCTATCTCTTTTTTTTGGCCATTGACTTATTGAAGAAGCTGTGTTTATTTTTCTGATTCATCTTCACAGTTTATAACAGAATTCTACAAAGAGAGAAAAAGGAAAACAGAAGGAAGAAAATATAAATGAAATCTAAAATAGTGTTGCTTCTTTGGAATACAGTCTGGCAGTTTCTCAAAAAGTCAAGCATAGAATTAACATTTGAGCCACACATCCTGCTTCTATGTGTATACCCAAGGAAGTTGAAAACACATGTGCACGCAAAATCTTGTACAGAAATGTGCATGGCAGTATTAGCCATAATATTCCAAAATAAGAAGCCAAATGCCTATCAGTTGATAAATGCATAAGTACTATGTGCTATAGCCACATATACATCCATATATATAATCATTCCGCTGTAAAAAGGTATAAAGGGCGGATCCACGCTATCAGACAGCCGAACTCTGAAAGCAGTGGGAGAAGCGGAAGAAGCCACAGGGTGCCTGGTGTGCTGCTGGCCACAGCCCTGAGATAAGAGGGCTTTAAAAATAATTCATACATCTGCCAACAAACATGATGCAAAGGTTAGAACCTCCTACTGTCTCTTCTGTTGAGACCATCACAATGTGTTTTAGCACCATGACTGTAAAATAGCCAGTTACATAGTCAGCAGCGCAAAGGGCTTTGTTTCTTTTCTTTGTGGACTTGGGAATACAATGTGTCTACTCACCAAGGCAGGTGGTTCTATAGCAGCAGCACATGTCTGGGTTTCAGGTCCACAGCGGCTGAGTCTCCTCACTGCCGGGGCCGCTGCCAAGCTGTACCAACCGAAGCTTCACCCAACGTCTTTAACTTCTGAGCACATCTCTCCCCTGGTTGCAGGTGACAAACTGACAGTGGAGCCAAAGTAAACAGGCTCCAGGAAACGGGAGGTGATTCTCAGAAAGGGAGGGTTGAGTCTTCGACAAGGCTGATGGGACCGAGGCAAGCTTGTGTAATGAGTAAATACAATGTGTATCTTTTAATTAAATATTAAACCATAATTGAGTGAGAAGGCAATGGCACCCCACTCCAGTACTGTTGCCCGGAAAATTCCATGGATGGAGGAGCCTGGAGGCTGCAGTCCATGGGGTCGCTAAGAGTTGGACACGACTGAGCGACTTCGCTTTCACTTTCCACTTTCATGCATTGGAGAAGGAAATGGCAACCCACTCCAGCGTTCTTTGCTCGGAAAATCCCATGGACAGAGAAGCCTGGTAGGCTGCAGTCCATGGGGTCGCACAGAGTCGGATACGACTGAAGCGACTTAGCAGCAGCAGCAGCAGAAAAGTGCCTAACATGACTTAAACCCCAGATTTCAGATGGGGAAGAGCTGCTGTTTTAATCTAAAGGAGCAGAGCGTGGTTGAGGGGCCAGGGACTGAGGGGTGGGCTGCACTCCCAGTCCCCTTCAATTGGCACCACCAGTTTTATCTATTTTATAAATAAGGATTCTCTTCAAAAAATGATTTAAACAGCTCAATCCAATTTCCCATTTTACCAGTGAAACATGATGAAACCCAGAGTGGTTAACTGGTCTGGTCACAATCTGGTCACACTGACATTAGCTATGACCCTGATAATATGTGCAAATCTTGAAAATGAACTATATGAACTAATAGCCTCAAAAGTGATACTTGGATAAATAATATCATGCTGCTGCTGCTGCTGCTGCTGCTACTAAGTAACTTCAGTCGTGTCCGACTCTGTGCAACCCCATAGACGGCAGCCCACCAGGCTCCCCCGTCCCTGGGATTCTCTAGGCAAGAATACTGGAGTGGGTTGCCATTTCCTTCTCCAATGCATGAAAGTGAAAAGTGAAAGTGAAGTTGCTTGGTCGTGTCCGACTCTTAGCGACCTCATGGACTGCAGCCTACCAGGCTCCTCCGTCCATGGGATTTTCCAGGCAAGAGTATTGGAGTGGGGTGCCATTGCCTTCTCCAATATCATGCTATATAAAAGCAAAAGTATTGCTTAAGCAGGCAACATTCCTAAGTCTCAGTGAGTTACTAGAATGCCTGTCTGGGCACTCTCTGGAGACAGGAACTTGCCAGACTCCTGAGGGCAGGAAGAAGCACTCCTGATGAGCCCCCGTGCACTTGAAATCCATAGACTGAAGCAGTGCTCCCGGCTTTGGGCTCTAGATCAAAATACATGATTCATCACTCTTGATCCCACTCAAAGGTTTCTTTCTCCAGAATTTGCAGGTGTAAAGACCCATAAAAGTCATGATGTAGAGAATTTTAAAGGCGATTAGAGCACATTTCTCTTTAGTCACTGACCGTGTCCGTAGGCAGTGCTTCTGTTCTTGCTGAAGAGCTGATGAAATGTGCCACAGCAGATGTTTGTTTCTTCTACACACTTTACTGTAATGATATTTCCATTACTTCTGAAAGTTCCTTTTAATTTAATCTTATCAACAGAGCTGATACTTAGCAAGCACCTACTCTGTGCCAGGTTCCAGAAAGCTAAATGTTTTGTGCTTATTATTATTCACCTAGAGAAGGAAATGGAAACCCATTCCAGTGTTTCTGCATGAAGAATCCCATGGACAGAGGAGCCTGGTGGGCTACAGCCCATGGGGTCACCAAGAGTTGGACACGACTGAAGCTACTTAGTACGCATTATTCACCAAATATGCCGACAAGGCCACAAGAAAGTGTTCCTCATGATGAGACTTCAGCTGAGAAACACTGAGTGACCTCCCAGGACCACTCAACTGTTAGAGGCAGAATCACTGCTTAGGTCTGGACCTAACAGCTACCAAACATAGAAATGAACTAGTAGAATCAGCTTACGCTCAAGACTCTGTTCAAGCCAACGATTCTCTTTCTAAGGAAAATCTTCACATGAATTTACAACTTTGAACACTTTTAGAGTGCCAGGCAGAAATCCAGAGCTGAACCGTGCGTGAGCACACCAGCTGATTACCTCTGCCACCACTAACCCGCCCTGCTCCTGCACAGCCTGCACTTGTGACGAAGGCTCATCCTGGCAGAGCAGATCTAGAGATGTAAGAAACAGACTAAAGAAGCGCAGGAAGGGCCCTGGCTGTCTAGGAAATACTGGGGCGGCAGACAGCCATCTCTGAGGTGGGGACAAAGGGGCTGCCTCTTCGAGCGTAAAGAAGAAATCTATTCTCGAACAAAATGGTATTTGGAGTCAGAGTACAATGCCTACAGTGAGTGAGAGACTACATCACACTGGGGGTGCTATTCCAGCGGTGTGCCTACAGGGAACGTGGCAAGAGGAACGGGAAGTAACTGAGACTGACGTGAAGGTCAGGCTACAGTGATGCAAAAGCTGCACAGAGCAGATCTTAGACCAAAAACAAGACCTAAAGTAAGGCCTGTTCCCAACCACGATGTGCATTTCTCTGCTGGAAGATGTGGGACCCATAGCTTCTGCAATGGCACAGCTAGTTTGTAACCAGCTGTGTTCAAAAGAAAAGAAAATACTGTCTTGGAAACGGTGCAGTGGGGTGACTCTGGAAACACTGAAGACCACCTTTGCTAAGCAAGGCCAAATGAACATAGAAACTTAGAAAACCTATCTATCAACTACTGACTATCTTACTGTCAGAGATCGAAAAGTTTCAGTGGCTCATAATTCTGCCATGATTTCCCCCCAAGCACAAATCATACATGCTGGAGTTTACAATCACAGTGTTTTCTTCTGTTTTTGGTGGTGATGGGAGTAGGAGGTGGCGGTGCTTTAGGTCCACCAAATGTTTCAACTTTATTTTTTTCCATGATTTTTGAACATAGCAGCCTTTGTTACTTCAAACATTGTGAGTTTTCTTTTCTCTTTTATAAGTAATAATGTATAATAAACTTTGAATTAAAAAGTAACAAATCTGAAACTCAATTCTGCAGAAACAAGATACACAAAGTCACTCGTATCTTCACTGTTCCTTGAAGCAGCCCTCACCAGGCACACAGCCCACTGGTGCCTGCAGCCACTTCTCATGGGCTAAACCCTGAAATCTCTGTAGGTCTGGCCATCCTTTTCCTTCTTCACTGTAGAAGATTGTATTATTTTAATCTCAGTGAGAGGGGAAGAATTGTAGCTCTAATATAACTATGGCCTAGATGCCTCTATTTCCAGCAAATTTTATTCTATTGTAAATATTACATCTAATGCACTGGAGAAGGGATTGGCAAACCACTTCAGTATTCTTACCTTGAGAACCCCATGAACAGTATGAAAAGGCAAAAAGATAGGACACTGAAAGCTGAAATCCCCAGGTCAGTAGATGACCAATATGCTACTGGAGAAGAATAGAAAAATAACTCCAGAAAGAATGAAAAGATGGAATCAAAGCAAAAGCAACATCCAGTTGTGGATGTAACTAGTGATGGAAGTAAAGTCCAATGTGGTTAAAGAGCAATATTGCATAGGAACCTGGAATGGTAGGTCCATAAGTCAAGGTAAATTAGAAGTGGTCAAAAAGGAGATGGCAAGAGTGAACATCAATGTTTTAGGAATCAGTGAACTAAGATGGAGTGGAATGGGTGAATTTAATTCAGATTACCATTATATCTACTACTGTGGGCAAGAGTCCCTTAAAAGTAATGGAGTAGCCCTCCTAGTCAACAAAAGAAGCTGAAATGCAGTACTTGGGTGCCATCTCAAAAGTAACAGAATGATCTCTGTTCGTTTCCAAGGCAAATCATTCAACATCACAGTAATCCAAGTCTATGCCCCAACAAGTAACGCTGAAGAAGCTGAAGTTGAATGGTTCTAGGAAGACCTACAAGACCTTCTAGAACTAATACCCAAAACAGATGTCCTTTTCATAATAGGGAACTGGAATGCAAAAGTAGGAAGTCAAGAAACACCTGGAGTAACAGGCAAATTTGGCCTTGGAGTACAGAATGAAGTAGGGCAAAGGCTAATAGAGTTTTGCCAGGAGAATGCACTGGTCATAACAAACACCCTTTTCCAACAACACAAGAGAAAACTCTACACATGGACATCACCAGATGGTCAACACCGAAATCAGATTGCTTTTATTCTTTGCAGCCAAAGATGGAGAAGCTCTATACAGTCAGCAAAAACAAGACCAGGAGCTGACTGTGGCTCAGTTCATGAACTCCTTATTGCAAAATTGAGAATTAAATTGAAGACAATAGGGAAAACCACTAGACCATTAAGGTATGACCTAAATCAAAACCCTTATGACTATACAGTGGAAGTGAGAAATAGATTCAAGGGATTAAATCTGATAGACAGAGTGCCTAAAGAACTATGGACGGAGGTTCAGGACATTGTACAGGAGGCAGTGATCAAGACCTTCCCCAAGAAAATGAAATGCAAAAAGGCAAAATGGTTGCCTGAGGTGGGCTTACAAATAGCTGTGAAAAGAAGAGAAGTGAAAGGCAAAGAAAAGGAAAGATATACACATTTGAAGGCAGAGTTCCAAAGAATAGCAAGGAGAGATAAGAAAGCCTTCCTAAATGGTCAATGCAAAGAAATAGAGGAAAACAATAGAATGGAAAAGACTAGAGATCTCTTCAAAAAAATTAGGTATACCAAGGTAACATTTTATGCAAAGATGGACACAAAAAAAGGACAGAAATGGTATGGCCCTAACAGAAGCAGACGATATTAAGAAGTGGCAAGAATACACAGAAGAACTATGCAAAATAAATTTTCATGACCCAGATAACCACGATGGTGTGATCACTCACCTAGAGCCAGACATCCTGGAATGTGAAGTCAAGTGGGCCTTAGGAAGCATCACTATGAACAAAGCTAGTGGAGGTGATGGAAGACCAGTTGAGCTATTTCAAATCCTAAAAGATGATGCTGTGAAAGTGCTGCACTCAATATGCCAGCAAATTTGGAAAACTCAGCATTGGCCACAGGACTGGAAAAGGTCAGTTTTCATTCCAATCCCACTGAAGGGGAATGACAAAGGGTGCTCAAACTACCCACACAATTGCACTCATCTCACATGTTAGCAGAGTAATGCTCAAAATTCTCCAAGCCAGGCATCAACAGTATGTGAACCATAAATTTCCAGATGTTCAAGACGGATTTTGAAAAGGCAGAGGAACCAGAGATCAAATTGCCAACATCTTTTGGATCATCAAAAAAGCAAGAGAGTTCCAGAAAAACATCTACTTCTGCTTTTTTGATTATGTCAAAGCCTCTGACTGTGTGGATTACATCAAACTGTGTAAAATTCTTCAAGAGATGGAAATACCAGACCACCTGACCTGCCTCCTGAGAAATCTGTATGCAGGTCAGGAAGCAACAGTTAGAACTGGACATGGAACAACAGACTGGTTCCAAATCAGGAAAGGAGTACGTCAAGGCTGTATATTGTCACCCTGCTTGTTTAACTTATATGCAGAGTACATCATGCAAAATGCCAGGCTGGATGAAAACTGGAATCAAGATTGTTGGGAGAAATATCAATAACCTCAGATATGCAGATGACACTACCCTTATGGCAGAAAGTGAAGAGAAACTAAAGAGCCTCTTGATGAAAGTGAAAGAGGAGAGTGAAAAAGCTGGCTTAGAACTCAGCATTCAGAAAATGAAGATCATGGCATCTGGTCCCATCACTTCATGACAAATGGATGGGGAAACAATGGAAACAGTGAGAGACTTTATTTTGGGAGGTTCCAAAATCACTGCTGATGGTGACTGCGGCCATGAAATTAAAAGACACTTGCTCCTTGGAAGAAAAGCTATGACCAACTTTTACAACATATTCAAAAGTAGAGACATTACTTTGCCGACAAAGGTCCATCTAGTCAAAGCTATGGTTTTTCCAGTAGTCATGTATGGATGTGAGAGTTGGACTATAAAGAAAGCTGAGCAACAAAGAATTGATGCTTTTGAACTGGAGAAGACTCTTGAGAGTCCCTTGGACTGCGAGGAGATCAAACCAATCAATCTGAAAGGAAATCAGTCCTGAATATTCATTGGAAGGACTGATGCTGAAGCTTAAGATCCAATGCTTTGGCCACTTGATGCGAAGAGCTGTCTCATTTGAAAAGACCCTGATACTGGGAAAGATTGAAGGCAGGAGGAGAAGGGGATGACAGAGGATAAGTTGGTTGGATAGCACCACCGACTCAATGCACATGAGTTTGAGCATGCTCCAGGAGTTGGCGATCGATAGGGAAGCTTGGCAGGCTGCAGTACATGGGATCACAAAGGGCAAGACACAACTGAGCGACTGAACTGAATATCTAACATTCTTTGTTTTCTTTGAAAAATAGGCATCTATAACTTTATTCACAATGTGGATTTAAAACATGATAGTTTCTCTTTCATATTAATGTTCTCACCCTGTCTGGTATTATTTGAAATTTAGTTTTGTTTCCAAAATCACACTGTAATCATTCTTAGATTTCTTAAGTAACTGAAATAAATTCAGTTTTACTGAATACAAAACAATATAACAACTTAAAAAAATAAGTTTTGAAAATGAATAAGAAATCATCTAATGTTGAGTACTTGTAAATGTCAGTTGTGTTCTGAGGGAGAGAAACTGGTCTGTTCTCTTTCCATTGCATTCTGGGGACACCAGGAGCCCCATTCAAGAATAACCCAGCTCTAACCTTTTCTTATGTCTGTGTACTATAGGATGGCTGAGAAGCAGATATTGAAGAAAATTCTGCTTTGTTCCAATAACAGCCTCAGTTTTTCTCAACAAATTTTTTTTCCCAACAGTGGAATCCCAGACTTCAAGAATCCACTGAATTCTCACAACCTACTCTGTGAAATCCTTCAGTTTTTTTTTTTTTTTTTCCTTTTGCCATAATACATACAATTGGAATATGTGAAGATGAGATGAAGCCAGAGACATTCTTTCAAAGCTGAAACCTATTTGTGTGATCTGCTTCAGTTCCTACTGTAGACTCTTCTGCTTTTTATTATTAATCACTTAACATTTTTTTTAACTTGGAATAAATTTATTCTGAATTTTAGTGTATTTTTAGTGGAGAAATGTGCAAATCTATCTGTGCCTTTCTGTTCCCTGACATATCATCAGATTAATTGTAGCTCAGCTTTAGTTTCTGTCTTCAGCACAATGGATTCCAAAGCATCAGCTTTCATTTCTGGCACGGGTGCCTCCTCCATTTCTCTCTGTTTCTAGGTCTGTGCGAGGAAGCTCTGATATGACCTGTTTTCCCACATCTCTTTTTGCCCACTGTAAAGGCGCACACCTCCCCGCTAAACACACACATTATAGACCCTCCCAGCAAAATTGTCCTCTCAAGGCTATGGATTTTGCATGAATCTCCATGGTACTGTGATTCAACTTGCAACCCTGTGACTCACTTCATCACCTCCAAGAGTCCCAAGAAGGGAAGGAAGGGAGCAGGCAAGGTGGTCAAATCCTACGTGTTAACCAGTACTGCAGAATATCCATACTTAACAAGCTCTGGCAAGTATGAATCATTTTGCACTGAACATACATGCCTATGCATTGCTGTTGGCTTCAGATCTCTTAATCATTAGAATCCTCCACCTAAAGAAGGGAATTGCAAGGACCACTTAGTAATTTTAGGTCTATAAAAAGTGAAAGGTGTTCTCCTAAAACACTGAGGAGAGAAGAAAAGCAGACAACTTCACCCCAGGTCACAACTGTAGGAGAGTCTCTCACTGTACATAGTTGGAGGAAGTGGCCCATTTTCTCCTCCTGAAGTCTCCTAGAGCAGAGTCTCTGGTTCATCCTTAGATGAACCAGGGCTCTCAATGGCTGTGTTTTGCCATCACAGCCCCAAATTCTCAAGCAGGCATTGGGATCTCCATGAGTCAAAACTGAAGATTTCTATTAAAGTCAGTTCAGTTCTGTCGCTCAGTCATGTCCAACTCTTTGCGACCCCATGGACTGCAGCACATCAGGCCTCCCTGTCCATCACCAATTCCCAAAGCTTGCTCAAACTCATGTCCATCCAGTCAGTGATGCCATCCAACCATCTCATCCTCTGCCATCCCCTTCTCTTCCCGTCTTCAATCTTTCCCAGCATCAGGCTCTTTTCAAATGAGTCAGTTCTTCCCATCAGGTGGCCAAAGTATTGGAGTTTCAGCTTCAACATCAGTCTTTCCAATGAATATTCAGGACTGATTTCCTTTTATTCAGGACTGATTTCCTTTAGGATGGATGTGTTGGATCTCATCACAGTCCAAGGGACTCTCAAGAGTCTTCTCCAACACTACAGTTCAAAAGCATCAATTCTTCAGTGCTCAGGTTTATTTTTAGTCCAACTCTCACATCCATACATGACTATTGGAAAAATCATAGCCTTGACTAGACAGACCTTTGTTGGCAAAGTAATGTCTCTGCTTTTTAATATGCTGT
Source organism: Bos mutus (assembly GCF_027580195.1). NCBI lineage: Eukaryota > Metazoa > Chordata > Mammalia > Artiodactyla > Bovidae > Bos > Bos mutus. The sequence continues at coordinate 70,017 of NC_091624.1, forward strand.
CTAGGTTGGTAATAACGTCCCTTCCAAGAAGTAAGCATCTTAATTTCATGGCTGCAGTCACCATTTGCAGTAATTTTGGAGCCCCAAAAAATTGTCTGTCACTGTTTCCACTGTTCCCCCATCTATTTGCCATGAAGTGATGGGACCAGATGCCATGATCTTAGTTTTCTGAATGTTGAGCTTTAAGCCAACTTTTTCACTCTCTTCTTTCACTTTCATCAAGAGGCTCTTTAGTTCTTCTTCACTTTCTGCCATAAGGGTGGTGTCATCTGCATATCTGAGGTTATTGATATTTCTCCCAGCAATCTTGATTCCAACTTGTGCTTCATCCAGCCCAGCGTTTCTCATGATGTTTATGCATTTAAGTTAAATAAGCAGGGCGATAATATACAGTATTGAAATACTCCTTTTCCTATTTGGAACCAGTTTGTTTTTCCATGTCCAGTTCTAACTGTTGCTTATCAACCTGCTTATAGATTTCTCAAGAAGCAGGTCAAGTGGTCTGGTATTCCCATCTCTTTAAGAATTCTCCAGTTTGTTATGATCCACACATCAAAGGCTTTGGCATAGTCAATAAAGCAGATATAGATGTTTTGGGGAGCTTTTTCAATAATCCAGTGGATGTTGGCAATTTGATCTCTGGTTCCTCTGCCTCTTCTAAAATCAGTTTGAACATCTGGAAGTTCATGGTTCGTGTACTGATGAAGCCTGTCTAGGAGAATTTGGGACATTACTTTACTAGCGTGTGAGATAAGTGCAGTTGTGTGGTAGTCTGAACATTCTTTGGCATTGCCTTTCTTTGGGATTGAAAACTGACTTTTCCAGTCCTGTGGCCACTGCTGAGTTTTCCAGATTTGCTGGCATATTGAGTGCAGCACTTTCACAGCATCACCTTTGGGATTTGAATAGCTCAACTGGAGTTCCATCACCTCCACTAGCTTTGTTCACAGCGATGCTTCCTAAGGCCCACTTGACTTCTCATTCCAGGATGTCTGGCTCTAGGTGAGTGATCATAACATCATGATTATCTAGGTCATGAAGATCATTCTTGTATTGTTCTTCAGTGTATTCTTGCTACCTCTTCTTAATGTCTTCTGCTTCTGTTAGTTCCATACCATTTCTGTCCTTTATTGAGCCCATCTTTGCATAAAATGTTACCTTGGTATACCTAATTTTCTTGAAGAGATCTCTAGTCTTTCCCATTCTATTATTTTCCTCTATTTCTTTGCACTGATCACTGAGGAAGGCTTTCTTATCTCTCCTTGCTATTCTTTGGAACTCTGCAGTCAAATGGGTATATCTTTCCTTTTCTTCTTTGCTTTCACTTCTCTTCTTTTCATAGCTATTTGTAAGGCCTCCTTAGACAGCCATTTTGCTTTTTTGCATTTCTTTTTCTTGGGGATGATCTTGATCCCTGTCTTCTGTGCGATGTCATGAACCTTTGTTTATAGTTCATCAGGCACTCTGTCTATGAGATTTAATCCCTTGAATCTAGTTCTCAACTTCCACAGTATAATCATAAGGGATTTGATGTATGTCATATATGAATGGTCTAGTGCTTTTTCCCTACTTTCTTCAATCTAAGTCTGAATTTGGCAATAAGGAGTTCATGATCTGAGCCACAGTCAGCTCCCGGTCTTGTTTTTGCTGACTGTATAGAGCTTCTCCATATTTTGCTGCAAAGAATATAATCAATCTGCTTTCGGTATTTACCATCTGGTGACGTCTCCATTCTAAAGGAGATCAGCCCTGGGATTTCTTTGGAAGGAATGATGCTAAAGCTGAAACTCCAGTACTTTGGCCACCTCATGTGAAGAGTTGACTCAATGGAAAAGACTCTGATGCTGGGAGGGATTGGGGTCAGGAGGAGAAGGGGACGACAGAGGATGAGATGGCTGGATGGCATCACTGACTCCATGGACGTGAGTCTGAGTGAACTCCGGGAGTTGGTGATGGACAGGGAGGCCTGGCATGCTGCGATTCATGGGGTCACAAAGAGTCAGACATGACTGAGTGACTGAACCGAACTGAACTGATGTCTGTATGTAGAGCCTTTTCTTGTGTTGTTGGAAGAGGGTGTTTGCTATGACCAGTGTGTTCTCTTGGCAAAACTCTATTAGCCTTTGCCTTGCTTCATTCTGTACTCCAAGGCCAAATTTGCCTGTTACTCCAGGTGTTTCTTGACTTCCTACTTTTGCATTCCAGTCCCCTATAATGAAAAGGACATCTGTTTTGGGTGTTAGCTCTAGAAGGTCTTTTGGTCATTGTAGAAACACTCAACTTCAGCTTCTTCAGCATTACTGGTCAGGGCATAGACTTGGGTTATTGTGATGTTGAATGGTTTGCCTTGGAAACGAACAGAGATCATTCTGTCATTTTTGAGATTGCATCCAAGTACTACATTTCTGACTATTGTTGACTATGATGGCCATTCCATTTCTTCTAAGGGATTCTTGCCCATTGTAATAGATAAAATGGTCATCTGAGTTAAATTCACCCATTCCAGTTCATTTTAGTTTCTGATTCCTAAAATGTTAGCATTCACTCTTGCCATCTCTTCTTTGAGCACTTCCAATTTGCCTTGATTCTTGGACCTAACATTCCAGGTTCCTATGCAATATTGCTCTTTACAGCATTCGACTTTGCCTCTATCCCCAGTCTCATCCACAACTGGGTGTTGTTTTTGCTTTGGGTCCATCCCTTCATTCTTTCTGGAGTTATTTCTCTATTCTTCTCCAGTAGCATATTGGGAACCTGCCGACCTGGGGAGTTCATCTTTCAGTGTTCTATCTTCTTGCCTTTTCATACTGTTCATGGGGTTCTCAAGACAAGAATACTGAAGTGGTTTTCCATTCCCTTCTCCAGTGGACCACATTTTCTCAGGACTCTCCACCATGACCCATCTGTCTTGAGTGGCCGTACACAGCATGGCTCATAGTTTCATTGAGTTAGACAAAGCTAAAGTCAAGTTTAAAGTCAAGTTCCTCATTATTCCGCAAGCTATGGCTTCTGTGTTTTTCATCCACCCCAACATCACACAATGCTCAGTGTCATGAGACACTCCATATCAGTGACATACAACAAAAAAGCAAATTCATATTTGCCACAGAATCATTGTTGGTCTCCATATCCATCACAAAGGCATAATGATCGAAAGTGCTTGCTTTTCTGACCCAGCCTCAGCCACGTTTACCTGGTTGGCATCCCAGAAAGCTAACCTGTATGAACTGTCCAAAGAATCCCCTGCCCTCTGAACTCCCATCAGCTCAGTCAACAGATTGCTCTGCACATCAGCAGGCTTCCCACATGGCATTAGTGGTAAAGACACCGCCTGCCGGTGCAGGGAGACGTGAGAGACAGAGGTTCAATCCCTGGGTCAGGAAGGTTCAATCCCTGGGTCAGTAAGGTTCCCTGCAGAAAGACATGGCAACCCACTTCAGTGTTCTTGCCTGGAGAATCCAACAGACAGACAGAGAAGCCTGGTGGGCTGCAGTCCAAAGGGCCACAAAAAGTTGGACATGACTGAAGCGACTTAGCATGTATGCATGCTAGATGCCAACTGGGTTTCTGGGATCCTTGATCCAAGGTTGCAGCTCCCGTCAATCAGCAAACTTCACAAAGCTGTCTCTCTGAGTTTGAGTCCTAGTAACAGAGCCAGCTCAGGCCTGGAGAGATGCTTCTTCTTCGCTTATCACTCACCTGCATGTCGCAATGTTTCTTGAATTCCTTACATTCTGCTCTTACACGTTTGCCAGCAGTGCCTTCATCAGTAACTTTCTGTTAGAACTCTGAATCATACAGTTAGCACCATTTTTCTGATTTTTACTAATGAGGTAGGAAGCATTTAGAAACTTCTCTAAGATCACTTAGTGCATGTGCCCAGGCACAAATGCATGTTTGTCTTACTTTAAAACCAGTGCTTTTAATGACTTTCATGCCTCCCCAGTGAGGTGTTCCATCTTGGAGAATGTCCCGAGTCATATGCTCCATGGGGATTCTCCAGGCAAGAATACTGGAGTAGGTTGCCATGTCCTCTTCCAGGGTAACTTCCCAACCCAGGGATCGAACCCAAGTCTCCCCTCACTGCAGGCAGATTCTTTATCATCTGAGCCACCATGTCTAACTTAGTACAGTAGCAAAAAGAAAGTGTTTAGAGTCGTTGGAGTTTCACCTCAGTGCAGATCCTGTTTGCGCACACTGCCTTATCTCCATGAAAGTGGGAGGTACTAACACCACAGTTTTATCTGGAGACTAGCAAATTAAAGAGTATTGGAGCAACTTGAATGCCTTGAGGTCCAAGAACCCTTTTATTTCCCAATTGGTAACCTTCACAATTGCACTCATCTCACATGAGTGAGAAAGCTCAAAATTCGTTCAAGCTGGATTTAGAAAAGGTAGAGGAACCAGAGATCAAATTGTCAACATTCGCTGGATCATAGAAAAGCAAGAGGATTCCAGAAAAACATCTACTTCTGCTTCATTGACTATGCTAAATCCTTTGTGTGGATCACAACAAACTGGAAAATTCTTAAAGAGACAGGAATACCAGACCACCTTACCTGCCTCCTGAGAAATCTGTGTGCAGGTCAAGAAGCAACAGTTAGAACTGGACATGGAACAACAGACTGGTTCCAAAATGGGAAAAGAGTACCTCAGGGCTGTATATTGTCACTCTGCTTATTTAACTTATTTGCAGAGTACGTCACTGAAATGTCAGGCTGAATGAAGCACAAGCTGGAATCAAGATTGCCAGAAGAACTATCAATAACCTCAGATATGCAGATGACACAACCCTTAGGGCAGAAAGCAAAGAGGAACTTAAGAACCTCTTGATGAAAGTGAAAGAGGAGAGTAAAAAAGCTGTCGTAAAACTCAACATTCAAAAAACTAAGATCATGGCATCTGGTCCCATCACTTCATGGCAAATAGATGGGGAAATAATGGAAACAGTGAGAGACTTTATTTTCTTGGGCTCCCAAATCACTGCAGATGTTGACTGCAGCCATGAAATTAAAAGACACTTTCTCCTTGGAAGAAAAGCTATGACCAACCTAGACAGTATATTAAAATGCAGAGACACTACTTTGCAGACAAAGGTCCGTCTAGTCAATGCTATGGTGTTTCCTGTAGTCATGTATGGACGTGAGAGTTGGACTATAAAGAAAGCTGACTGCTGAAGAATTGATGCTTTTGAACTGTGGTGTTGGAGAAGACTCGTGAGAGTCCCTTGGACTGCAAGGATATCAAACCAATCAATCTGAAAGGAAATCAACCCTGAATATTCATTGGAAGGACTGATGCTGAAGCTGAAGCTCCAATACTTTGGCCACCTGATGCAAAGGGCCGACTCATTAGAAAAGACCCTGATGCTGGGAAAGATTGAAGGCAGGAGGAGAAGGGGACGACAGAGGGTGAGATGGTTGGATGGCATCACTGACTATGGACATGAGTTTGAGCAAGCCCAGGAGTTGGTGATGGACAGGAAGCCTGGTGTGCTGCAATCCATGGGGTCTCAAAGAGTCAGACAAGAACTGAACTGAACTGAACCTTCACACACACCTCTGAGGCACCACTGCTGATTGTGCTTCATTCCTTAATTACTTTACCTGCCTCCTGTTAGTGACTTGTATCTACTCTACACTTGCATAGCCCTGTTCAGAGTGGCTGATTTGCAGAAACCTGATCAGGGCTATTCTTAGTTAAAGAGAATATATTTGCTTATGGTAATAGAGCATGCAATAAGCTGGAGCACAAGAAGGCCTTGACATTCAAGAACTAGAGTGCTGTGGGGGTGGTTGAGAACACTGAGGGGTGGGAGAGGCAGCTCATTCTCAGTGACTCAACAGTTTCCTTACTCAAGGGTGTGGTGACAGTTGGGGCTTTTCAGGGCCTCTCTTGTCAAGTCAATAAAGAGGCATCTCCTAATTCTGCATATTTACTTTCATTCTCCTTCTTCACCTTTTGCCAGCTGAACGTGGGGAAAGGCAAGGACAGGGATTTGGATGGAGGAAAGTTAAGATCAAGCCTGCATCTCTTATACATGGAGCATCTACCATCAATTCATGACAAACAGAAGGGGAAGAGGTAGAACCAGTGACAGATTTCCTCTTCTTTGGCTCTAAAATCACTGCAGATGGTGACTGTGTCCATGAAGTTAGAAGACAATTGCTTCTTGGCAGGAAAGCTATGACAGGCCTAGTAAGTAAGTAAGTGTTAGTTGCTCAGTCGTGCCCAATTCTTTGCAACCCCATGGACTGCAGCCCACCGGGCTCCTCTGTCCATGAGATTTTTCCAGGCAAGGATACTGGAGTGGGTTGCCATTTCCTTCTCCAGGGGATCTTCCCAACCCAGGGATCGAACCCTGTACTGCAGGCAGATTCTTTACCAACTGAGCTACAAGGGAAGCCCTATGACAGACCTAGACCATGTATTAAAAACAAAGACATCACTTTGCCGACAAAGGTTTATATAGTCAAGGCTGTGGTCTTTCCAGCAGTCAAGTACAGAGGTAGAGCTGGGCCATAAAGAAGGCAGAGTGTGAAAGAACTGATGCTTTCAAACCTTGGTGCAGGAGAAAACTGTTGAGTCCCTTTAACTGCAAGGAGATCAACCAGTCCATCCTAAAGGAGACCAGTTCTGAGTGTTCATTGGAAGGACTGATGCTGAAGCTGAAGCTCCAATACTTTGGCCACCTCATGCAAAGGGCTGACTCATTAGAAAAGACCCTGATGCTGGGAAAGATTGAAAGCGGGTGGAGAAGGGGATGACAGAGGATGAGACGGTTGGATGGCACCACTGATTCAATGAACATGAACTTGGGCAAGCTCAGAGAGATGGTGAAGGACAGGGAAGCCTAGCATGCTGAAGTTCATGGGATCTCAAAGAGTTGGACAAGACTTGGTGTCTGAATCATAAATAGAAATGATTCACCACAAAACGGTTATTTCCTGAGGTAGTGAATGATGCTGCAACTGGCCCAGTGGGACAAATAACACAATCTCAGCTGCTGGGACCCTGTTTTTGGAAGAGTCCTTCTCAATCAGTCTTATTATGCAACAGTGCCTCTTTCCATCTCTTTATTTAGTGTACTCCCCCCTCACGTGCACACATGCACATACACACGCATGTTCAAACACATGCACACGCACACACACACACTGCCCACGCAGTTTCAGTCCTGTCCTGAGAGTCAGAGCAGGTCAGCATCAGCTTGGATAACTGCTTGGTCTCAGGTCACTTCACCCATTGGCTTCTAATTATATTAAGTTACTTGTCACTCTCTGCACATGCTAGAGGATCTAACACCTATCAGTCTTTGGAAACATTATTCTCTCTTCTCAAATACTATGCTGCTCTTCCATGAGAAGTAATTCCCATGAATCCTTTTGGGCTTAGAAGCCGTTCACAACTGGCTGAGCATCTTCAGTCTGCAACTAGAGGGTCTGGATCTAAACATGGTTCTTTGGTTCAGAGCCCTGTAACCATAGGCCAGCTGCTTCCCTTTATTCTCACCTACTGATGAAATGATGTGATGGTACTGACTGTACCCAACCAGAGTTGTGTGAAGGATGGTGATGGGTCAAAGCACTCCAGGGGCCTCTAGCTGGGGCACCTGACTGTGCCAGTCCCTGGGACCTTAACAGCCTGCACATCTCCTTTTGCTGTTGCATGTACTGACTGCTCAACATAATTGTCTCTGCAAACTCAGAGCTTTCTTCCATCAAATATCTTCACAGTAGTGATTGGAACATCCAGCTCAGAAAAGGAGACACCCAAGTGTGATGTGCATGTGATGTGAGCAGGATCAAGAAAACACCAGGAATGGAAGCCAAAAATTGGCTAAACAGACTGGATGCCATTAGAGAGAGGGCCTATTTCTTGGCAATTTTTGTGAGGATACAATATATCCAGGCAATTTCTAAAGTAGGTCTTGTATTTAAATCCAGGCTCTGTTCTCATTGTGCCTGATTTTCCATGAACATCTCTCATCAGCAAATTTGAGCCTATTTCTTGAGGCTGAGGGCACTTTTGAATAAACACATATATCTGCCTCTGATTTCAGTAAACCATTAAATCTTTTTAGACTTTACTACTCTGAAAACTGAGTTATTCAACTTTAAATGTCAAATGAGGAGTACCAAATGGGGTAAAAGACATGTCAATGAGAGTTTACATTTCTGTCTGATAATCAATTCAGAGAAATGAACTGGAGGAACCCACAAGTCTAAGAAAAATCGAAGACACTATTCTCATCTACATGGAAATACACTCTAGGACAAAAAGGAGAACAAATCATATAAAATGAACAATGTAATACTACTGATATGGCAGAAAGTGAAGAGGAACTAAAGAGACTCTTGACAAAAGTGAAAGAGGAGAGTGGAAAAGCTGGCCTAAAGCTCAACATTCAAAAAACTAAGATTATGGCATCCGGTCCCACCACTCCATGGCAAATAGATGGGGAAACAATGGAAACAGTGACAGACTTATTTTCTTGGGCTCCAAAATCACTGCTGATGGTGACTGAAGCCATGAAATTAAAAGATGCTTGCTCCTTGGAAGAAAAGCTATGACCAACCTAGACAGAATATTAAAAAGCAGAGACATTTCCTTACCAACAAAGGTCTGTCTAGTCAAAGCCATGGTTTTTCCAGTGGTCATGTATGGATGTGAGAGTTGGACTATAAAGAAAGCTGAGCGCCAAAGAATTGATGCTTTTGAACTGTGGTGTTGGAGAAGACTCTTGAGAGTCCCTTGGACTGCAAGGAGATCAAACCAATCAATCCGAAAGGAAATCAGTCCTGAATATTCATTGGAAGGACTGAGGCTGAAGCTGAAGCTCCAATACTTTGGCCACCTGATGCTAAGAACTGACTCACTGGAAAAGACCCTGATGCTGGGAAGGATCGAAGGCGGGAGGAGAAGGGGACGACAGAGGATGAGATGGTTGGATGGCATCACCAACTCAATGGACATGAGTTTGAGTAAACTCTGGGAGTTGGTGATGGACAGGGAAGCCTGGTGTGCTGCAGTCCACTGGGGTCGCAAAGAGCTGGACACGACTGAGTGACTGAACCGAACTAAACTGAATACTACTGATGCATATTGGCCCAGTTACAAAATGAATAAATGGCTCACAAAAGCAGTTAATCCCTTTTACTTTTAATAAAAGGAATAGACAGAAATCTGGGTGTATGTAATGCTGATTAATCATCTCCCAAATACTTTAAGGTGTGGGTGTCATTTTGAGTTGTGTCCTAGCATTAAGTAAGGGCTTCCCTGGTGGCTCTAGTGGTAAAGAACCCACCTGCCAATAGAGGAGACATAGGAGATGTGTGTTCCATCCTTGGGTCGAGGAGATCCCCTGGGGTAGGGCATGGCAACCCACCCCAGTACTCTTACCTGGAAAACCCCATGGTTAGAGGGGCCTGGCCTGCTATAGTCCATAGTCTATAGGCCCCAAAGAGTCGGACACAACTGAGTACGTGTGCCCTAACATTTAATAAAGTCCTCAGCCTTGGGAAGTGTTGTTTTTGAGCTTTTAAATATTACTAACCCATCCTTCTGAGTGAGATTCAAGTCCTTGCAAAGAAGGCCTGGGCTGGTACCACATTCCTGGCGCTCTCACTGGGGACTCTTGAGAAACACACAGTGTGGGTGCTTTGGATAAATGTAACAGGAAATGACTTTCCCACTGAAAGATGCCAAAACACACCAAGTAGACCTCAGTGAGCGAGAAGGAAAGCGAAGGAGAGTTAGAAATTAGACCCTCAAGGGAGGACACATTAGGTATTTCTTGAGTAACTTCTGTAAGATCCCACTGAAGTCTGTTGGGCATTTTCCTTTCTGCATTTCAAAGGAGTGAAGAGGACACCCCATAACTTTGCCTAACAGATATAAAATAACACAAATGATTGGCTTTCCTGGGTGGAACATACCCAGACACTTGTAAGTGATGATTTTTTTAAAAGCAAAACAAGCAACTGCTAAGGGAATGGTTTAGTTTTTTTGTTCACAACTTAGTTTTTGTGCTTGCACTTTCGTCTTTACATTCTGCTGTGAGCACAGAAGTGAAGACAGAGCTATATATCTTCAGATACGCACATTATGGGTATGAGTGGGATGTCTTGAAAGACAATGAAGAGGAGAGGAAGTGACTTGGAACCCTGTGATCAGAAAACAAGAAGAGCAACATCGTAACAGAGCTTCACTAGTATGACCCAACTGCAAACAGTGGGGTAACCCTGATGAAGTGTGATGTGTTCATGAGCAGCTCTTTCCGAGTAATGTACTCACTAACCAATTATGCTAATGTTTAATATTGGTAAAAAACAAAGCTAAGGAAGTTTAACCACATCTACTTGGGGTATATCTATTTGGGGTATAACAAGGAGAATTTACAGTCATACACGAACTCTCCAAGTCAATCATTCACCCATAAATGGTTATGTTGCATAATTGCGAGCAATGTAAATATGTAAAATTTGGTGCTCTGAGAAGCTGGCAGGAATATCTTTTGGTGTAAGTAAGATTCTCCAAGTATCCTCCATGCTTTGACTTAGGTGATTCTCTTTGCTTTTTACGATGAAATCAAGGATCAATCAATGGCACCCCACTCCAGTACTCTTGCCTGGAAAATCCCATGGGCGGAGGAGCCTGGTAGGCTGCAGTCCATGGGGTTGCTAAGAGTCAGACAGGACTGAGCAACTTCACTTTCACTTTCCACTTTCATTCATTGGAGAAGGAAATGGCAACCCACTCCAATGTTCTTGCCTGGAGAATCCCAGGGAGGGGGTAGCCTGGTGGGCTGCCAGCTATAGGGTCACACAGAGTCGGACACAACTGAAGAGACTTAGCAGCAGCAGCAGCAAGGATCGATCAGTTGCCTGAAAAGCTAGACAGGCACAATTTGTCTCATCTGGGATGGCTGGTTTTACAGCAGTTGTTGTTTGCAGATTATAAAGTTGTTGAACAGAGAAAACACTCACTTAGCCTCTGCCTACAGGGTTTGCCCATATGGGATACATATCTTAGCAGGTATGGGGTCTTCTAAACAAGCCAGCAGAGGCAGGTAATGGAAGGTGACTTTGAAATCTTGTGACTAATTAGAGTAACAAAGTCTTTGAACAGTTTTCATGTTCAAGAGTTTTAATTTCCTGTAAATAGAAAAATGTTCTCTGATCAGAAATTAGGAGACATAAGAGTAGGAAGCAGAGGAAGAGTGTTGAATTTTAGATTGTGAACTCTCATGCGATATTATGTGTTTCGTGATATTTATTCTAGAAACTTGAATATAAAAAATGAACTATTATCAAAACTAGAAAAAAACAAAACAAACAAAAATCAGATAAGCACTGTAAAATTTTGGTTGCAGAGTGTTTATGGATGTGAAGACTAGAAGCTACAATTTGTCAATATCTGGAAAGTCAGTCCATTTCTTCCAAGTCTGTCTGAAAACAGGTCAATTGTTTCCACTCTGGCTATTCTATAGATGACGGGCATTCTAAATGAGATGACAGTGTAGTGAAAACCCTTGTAAGTATGCTCTGCAAATGTGAAGAATAATCTAGGCTTAAAATAATGTGGTAAAGGTTTTCCTTCCACTAAGAGTAAAAAATTATTTGTCTGTATGACACACAACTGCTATGTGGCTGTGTGGCCAGACATAACAGACAAGAGAACCACCATGTCAAAAATGGAACAATTATGTCAAAATGGAGCAAACATATATGCATGTGTGCAATACACACACACACACACACACACACACTTCACTCAACATATAAAAGGTTATATGCAAAAGGATGAATTTGAAAATTTAATACAGTCTCAGTAGACTCAGTTCAGTTCATTTCAGTCCCTCAGTCATGTCCAACTCTTTGCGACCCCATGGACCACAGCATGCCAGGCTTCCCTGTCCATTACCAACTCCCAGAGCTTGCACAAACTCATGTCCATCACGCCAATGATGCCACCCAACCATCTCATCCTCTGTCGTCCCCTTCTTCTCCTGCCTTCAATCCTTCCCAGCATCAGGGTCTTTCCTAATGAGTCAGCTCTCCGCATCAGGTCACCAAGTATTGGAGTTTCAGCTTCAACATCAGTCCCTCCAATGAACACCCAGGAGTAATCTCCTTTAGGATGGACTGGCTGGATCTCCTTGCAGTCCAAGGGACTCTCAAGAGTCTTCTCCAACACCACAGTTCAAAAACATCAATTCTTTGGTGCTCAGCTTTCTTTAAAGTCCAACTCTCACATCCATACACAACTACTGGAAAAACCATAGCTTTGACTAGACGGACCTTTTGTCAGCAAAGTAATGTCTCCAATTTTGAATATCCTATATAGGTTGGTCATAGATTTTCTTCCAAGGAAAAGCATCTTTTAATTTCATGGCTACAGTCACCAACTGCAGTGATTTTGGAGCCCAAGAAAATAAGTCTGTCACTGTTTCCACTGTTCCCCCATCTATTTGCCATGAAGTGATGGGACCAGATGCCATGATCTTAGTTTTCTGAGTGTTGAGTTTTAAGCCAGCTTTTTTACTCTCCTCTTTCATTTTCATCAAGAGGCTCTTTAGTTCTTCTTAGCTTTCTGCTAAAAGGGTGGTGTCATCTGCATATCTGAGGTTATTGATACTTCTCCCGGCAATCTTGATTCCAGCTTGTGCTTCATCCAACCAGGCATTTCGCATGATGTATTCAGCATATAAGTTAAATAAGCAGGGTGACAATATACACCCTTGACATACTCCTTTCCCGATTTGGAACCAGTCTGTTGTTCCATCTCCAGTTCTACCTGTTGCTTCTTGACCTGCATACAGATTTCTCAGGAGGCAGGTCAGGTGGTCTGGTATTCCTGTCTCTTTAAGAATTTTCCACAGTTTGTTGTGACCCACACAGTCAAAGGCTTTGGCGTAGTCAATAAAGCAGAAGTAGATGTTTTTTCTGGAACTCTCTTGCTTTTTCAATGATCCAAAGGATGTTGGCAATTTGATCTCTGGTTCCTCTGTCTTTTCGAAATCCAGCTTGAGCATCTGGAAGTTCACGTACTGTAGAAGCCTGGCTTGGAGAATTTTGAGCATTACTTTGCTAACATGTGAGATGAGTGCAGTTGTGTGGTAGTTTGAACATTCTTTGACATTGCCTTTCTTTGGGATTGGAATGAAAACTGACCTTTTCCAGTCCTGTGGCCACTGCTGAGTTTTCCAAATTCGCTGGCATATTGAGTGCAGCACTTTCAAAGAATTATCTTTTAGGATATGAAATAGCTCAACTGGAATTCTATCACCTCCACTAGCTTTGTTCACAGCGATGCTTCCTAAGGCCCACTTGACTTCACATTCCAGGATGTCTGGCTCAGGTGAGTGGTCACACCATCCTAGTTATCTGGGTCATGAAGTTCTTTTTTGCATAGTTTTTCTGTGTGTTCTTGCCATCTCTTCTTAATATCTTCTGCTTCTGTTAGGTTCATACCATTTCTGTCCTTTATTGTGCCCATCTTTTCATGAAATGTTCCCTTGGTATCTCTAATTTTCTTGAAGAGATCTCTTGTCTTTCCATTCTATTGTTTTCCTTTATTTCTTTGCATTGATCACTGAGGAAGTCTTTTTTATCTCTCCTTGCTATTCTTTGGAACTCCGCATTCAGATGAGTATATCTTTCCTTTTCTTCTTTGCCTTTGACTTCTCTTCTTTTCACAGCTATTTGTAAGGCCTCTTCAGACAGCCATTTTGCCTTTTTACATTTCTTTTTCTTGGGGATGGTCTTGATCACTGCCTCCTGTACAATGTCATGAACCTCCATCCACAGTTCTTCAAGCACTCTGTCTATCAGATCTAATACCTTGAATCTATTTCTCACTTCCACTGTATAATCATAAGGGATTTGATTTAGGTCATACCTGAATGGTCTAGTGCTTTTCCCTACTTTCTTCAATTTAAGTCTGAATTTTGCAATGAGGAGTTCATGGTCTGAGCCACATAAATCACTAGGCTGCATAAGGTAATTAGTGAAGAATCTCATGAGAAAGATATAGGGATTTTTGACAGAGAGCTTTAGAAAAATCCCACAGTCAAGACACAAAACAGAGATGTCTCTGATAAGCTCTTAAACGTTTCACTTAACCATCTGGTGATGCTAATAGATTCTTTATCAACTCCTCCACAACCCCAAGTCAATGACAACATTAATGCAGGCATCATTTTGGGCAGGTAGTGAAAGTGTTAGTTGCTCAGTTGTGTCCGACTCTTTGCGCCTCATGACTGTAGCCTGCCAGGCTCTTCTGTCCATGGGATTCTCCAGGGAAACACACTAGAGTGGGTTGCCATTCCCTTCTCCAGAGGGTCTTCCAGACCCAGGGATCAAACCCAGGTCTCCTGCATTGCAGGCAGATTCTTTACCATCTGAGCCACTCAGGCAGGGAACTTCACTCTTTATTTCCTCCTCTGCAAAACAGAAGCAGTAGGAATACTTGCCCCAGCTACCTCAAAGAGGGTTGTAAAGATCAAATGAGAAACTAGATATCAGATAGCCTTGTAAACTATAAACTTCTTGACCAGTGCTAGGTAATGTTGCTTTGCCATTAATATTCCTTCATGGCTTTCAGATATTTCACTAAATGATCAGCAAGTCCCACAATACTTTTTCAGAATTTCCTATGGTACTTTCTCTAGACCAAAAAAAATGTGTTTTTTTTTTTGCTCTGTTTTGAAATTCTAACCCACTCTCACTTTACTAAATCATGATGGGGAGAGAAATGAACCAATTTTCACTGATTTTCCTTCTCCTGAATGTAGGTTCTACATAGGGAGATGACCAGCTAAATGCAGAACTGATTAGCAAATCTCACATTCTCGAGCCATGAAACCCAGAGAACTCCAGAAAAGACATTTTGATACCAAGTGATGGAAGCTTGAATATATAAACTGATTCATAAATATTTTAAATAAGTCAGTGAGTGAAAAATCATTAGGGAACTAATATGATTAGAATAATAATAACTATTTGGTGTCTCCTGAGAGTTGGACTGTGAAGAAAGCTGAGCACCGAAGAATTAATGCTTTTGAACTGTGGTGTTGGAGAAGATTCTTGAGAGTCCCTTGGACTGCAAGGAGATCCAACCAGTCCATTCTGAAGGAGATCAGCCCTGGGATTTCTTTGGAGGGAATGATGCTGAAGCTGAAACTCCAGTACTTTGGCCATCTCATGCAAAGAGTTGACTCATTGGAAAAGACTCTGATGCTGGGAGGGATTGGGGGCAGGAGGAGAAGGGGACGACAGAGGATGAGATGGCTGGATGGCATCACTGACTCCATGGACGTGAGTCTGAGTGAACTCCGGGAGTTGGTGATGGACAGGGAGGCCTGGTGCGCTGCGATTCATGGGGTCGCAAAGAGTCGGACTCGACTGAGTGACTGAACTGAACTGCGTAAATGCCTTTAAAAACATTATTCATCCTCCAACCTTTGAACAGCAAGGAGCCTGAGAGATGTTTGTTTACTGCTCCGCAAGCTGCGCCAGAGGCACTCGGCTTCTACAAGCCCTTGTTTCAATGACCTCTCACTGTGCTGTGTGTCCAGAACTCACAGTCACTCTTTCAGAGATCAGAGTTTAATCTCTCTGGCAGATGCATTTTAATTAGAAAATATTCTTCCTTGGAAAAGGCTCTATAGTGCTCTGACAGGGTTCCTGACATCATGGACCCCCGTAGGTTTACTAACCTGAATACATAAGTAACTGTGGTTAGTATCGGCTGAGCAGGAATGAGGATGCTGGCACAGTGGGTGCAGTGACTTCCTGTGGCCTTCACATCTGAGTTGCTCACTCAGCCCAGAGTCAACGGGAAAAGGTGACTCAGTCCCTCCTGTCTCTACCTGCATGGAGAGAGTGTTGACAGTTGACTCAGTTTTTCTTTTCACCTATAAAAGAGTAATATTTGTATAGCTGTAAGATGCATGCAAGGGACTGAGTGCATATCTTGTACTTCTCTTTTTATTGCTGAAAAGATTTCATAGACCAAAAGATGTGCCAAACTTTCTACTACTGCAAAGTAAATTTAAAGGAGCTTCTCCTCTTTTTACAACTGGCCATTTCCCATTTACCTAGAAGTCAATCAATGAAATAATCTCAGTTCTACCAGATTTGCTGGGACAATAGATCTAGAAGGCCTTGACCCTCTCACTGGGCCTTGAGCTCCATGATGGGCATGAGGTGGACGACTCTGGATTCACAACAGCTCCCGTTAATGGAGCTGTGCTGCAGCAAACAGCTGTCCCCCAGCTCGGCATTTTGACTCCACGAGGCCCTGATCCGCACTGTTCCAAGCTCTCCCGACACAGCTTGCTTGCTCTCCCTCTGACTTTCTCTTTATTTAAGACTAGTTTTAAGATACATCTCACCTTATGTAAAATGATCAGCATAAGCTAAACCATGAGAGCCTGTCCTGCAGCATGAACATTTGCTGCTTTGAGGTTCTCAGGATGTCAGGTCGGGGCCATGTCCTCATCCTGCCTGAGTCACCCAGCAGGTGGTGATCGGGGCAGTCAGGTGACTCAGGTCGGGAGTGGCTTCTTGGATCAGAAGCCTGCTTAGGTTTTGACCTGTTGAATCAGACTATGCCCTGGGGAAGTTATGAATTCTTCAAGCATTCTGGCTTCTCATTTACTTCTTAACAGCTAGAATATGGCTGCCATTGGAACCAGGCAGATATATGTTCACACTCTTACCTCTCCAGCATGTTATTAATAATTCTTTGATCTAAGCAGGTACTAAATGTCTCTACACCTCAGCTACCTGGTGGGTTAGAATGGTGATCCTCACAGACTATGCAAGGATTCCATGCAACAACCAAGGTGAGGTCCTCGTCCTGCTCCTGGTGCAGGTGCCTGGGAAACGTGGCTTCCTCCAGGGAGCTGGGTCCTCCCAGAAGTAGAACCAACACAGAAGCACCTATCCCTTCTTAATCTGCACCACGTGACCTTCTCCCACCAGACAGGAAACACACTACCTAAGCTGCCCTGATTTAAGGCAAGAGTGAAAACACCAAAACCTTGTTGCCAAAAACTTAAAGTTCTTCTGTGCTCACAGTAGTTTTGGCGTTGATTTCCTCAGAGCAGAAACTAAACTGAAATTGAGAACGTGACGTCGAGATATGTGTTAATCAAGGTGCCCTCTTAGGGTGTCCAATCCTCCCAACTTGCTAGGGACTGAAGGTTTTCCTAGGACACCAGAAAGTTTCCAGGGACCAAGCAGCTGGCCGCCCTCTCGTGTTCGGCAACTAGGGCGGCGCTGGGAAGGCGCCCGGGGCCGGCGAGAGGTGCCTGCCTCCTGGGGGCTGGGAGGGCGATGCATGGTCTCCAGCGCTCCTTTCATTTGACAGTGGGTGGTCCCGGGTGCCTGCCCACCTTGGCAGACGCTCACATGGGCAGTCTGTCTGGCCCTGACTCACACCTGCAAGAAGTGGGGAGGGAGCTCTCTCCAGTGACCTCGAGTAAACCCCGTTCTGGACTGTCTGTGTTGCGGTCCTGAGGGCCTGCACCCAGCCATCCACCTGCAAGGGTGTGTCCTAGACACAGCTCAGAAGGCACTCAGGGGAGACTCGTGGGAGGGTCTGCTCTGGCCTGTGACATCCCCTCTTTTTGCTACCTTGACTTTGTATTCCATTTGGAAAGCGGACTTCCCCTAAAAGCCAGGAAAGCCACACAGTCCTTTACAACAAGGTTCTGGCTGGCTGAAGACCAGGCTCCGAGGCCCCATTTGTAATGTGTCTGATTTTTCTTCAATTTAGACTTCAAATGAATTTGAAGGGTGAAGGACCTCCAGGGATTGAAATAAGCCATTTGTATTTTGCATGTTTTATTCCCATAGCTTGACTTCTTTTTTTTTTTTGACTTGACTTTGGATTTCATTTATGGTTCAGACAGACTGGCCAACAAATAGAAACCACAAACCAAAAGGGTCATATTGAAATTCATGAATCAGGCTTTCGATTCTATTTACTGCCTTCACTTCTGATTCTACAACCTTACTCACCTTCCTCCTTCCTTCCTTCCATTTGCATGTTTCCCATCCCTAACATCAGACTGCCTATGTATCCTTACTAAATATCTAACCCTCTTAGAATGTAAGCTTATAATGGTAAGGAGCCTGGGGTTATTCATCCTCCAACCTTTGAACAGCAAGGAGCCTGAGAGATGTTTGTTTACTGCTCCATAAGCTGCGCCAGAGGCACTCGGCTTCTACAAGCCCTTGTTTCAATGACCTCTCACTGTGCTGTGTGTCCAGAACTCACAGTCACTCTTTCAGAGATCAGAGTTTAATCTCTCTGGCAGATGCATTTTAATTAGAAAATATTCTTCCTTGGAAAAGGCTCTATAGTGCTCTGACAGGGTTCCTGACATCATGGACCCCCGTAGGTTTACTAACCTGAATACATAAGTAATTGTGGTTAGTATCGCTGAGCAGGAATGAGGATGCTGGCACAGTGGGTGCAGTGACTTCCTGTGGCCTTCACATCTGAGTTGCTCACTCAGCCCAGAGTCAACGGGAAAAGGTGACTCAGTCCCTCCTGTCTCTACCTGCATGGAGAGAGTGTTGACAGTTGACTCAGTTTTTCTTTTCACCTATAAAAGAGTAATATTTGTATAGCTGTAAGATGCATGCAAGGGACTGAGTGCATATCTTGTACTTCTCTTTTTATTGCTGAAAAGATTTCATAGACCAAAAGATGTGCCAAACTTTCTACTACTGCAAAGTAAATTTAAAGGAGCTTCTCCTCTTTTTACAACTGGCCATTTCCCATTTACCTAGAAGTCAATCAATGAAATAATCTCAGTTCTACCAGATTTGCTGGGACAATAGATCTAGAAGGCCTTAACCCTCTCACTGGGCCTTGGAGCTCCATGATGGGCATGAGGTGGACGCACTCTGGATTCACAACAGCTCCCGTTAATGGAGCTGTGCTGCAGCAAACAGCTGTCCCCCAGCTCGGCATTTTGACTCCACGAGGCCCTGATCCGCACTGTTCCAAGCTCTCCCGACACAGCTTGCTTGCTCTCCCTCTGACTTTCTCTTTATTTAAGACTAGTTTTAAGATACATCTCACCTTATGTAAAATGATCAGCATAAGCTAAACCATGAGAGCCTGTCCTGCAGCATGAACATTTGCTGCTTTGAGGTTCTCAGGATGTCAGATTCGGGGCCATGTCCTCATCCTGCCTGAGTCACCCAGCAGGTGGTGATCGGGGCAGTCAGGTGACTCAGGTCGGGAGTGGCTTCTTGGATCAGAAGCCTGCTTAGGTTTTGACCTGTTGAATCAGACTATGCCCTGGGGAAGTTATGAATTCTTCAAGCATTCTGGCTTCTCATTTACTTCTTAACAGCTAGAATATGGCTGCCATTGGAACCAGGCAGATATATGTTCACACTCTTACCTCTCCAGCATGTTATTAATAATTCTTTGATCTAAGCAGGTACTAAATGTCTCTACACCTCAGCTACCTGGTGGGTTAGAATGGTGATCCTCACAGACTATGCAAGGATTCCATGCAACAACCAAGGTGAGGTCCTCGTCCTGCTCCTGGTGCAGGTGCCTGGGAAACGTGGCTTCCTCCAGGGAGCTGGGTCCTCCCAGAAGTAGAACCAACACAGAAGCACCTATCCCTTCTTAATCTGCACCACGTGACCTTCTCCCACCAGACAGGAAACACACTACCTAAGCTGCCCTGATTTAAGGCAAGAGTGAAAACACCAAAACCTTGTTGCCAAAAACTTAAAGTTCTTCTGTGCTCACAGTAGTTTTGGCGTTGATTTCCTCAGAGCAGAAACTAAACTGAAATTGAGAAGCGTGGCGTCGAGATACGTGTTAATCAAGGTGCCCTCTAGGTGTCCAATCCTCCCAACTTGCTAGGGACTGAAGGTTTTCCTAGGACACCAGAAAGTTTCAGGGACCAAGCAGCTGGCCGCCCTCTCGTGTTCGGCAACTAGGGCGGCGCTGGGAAGGCGCCCGGGGCCGGCGAGAGGTGCCTGCCTCCTGGGGGCTGGGAGGGCGATGCATGGTCTCCAGCGCTCCTTTCATTTGACAGTGGGTGGTCCCGGGTGCCTGCCCACCTTGGCAGACGCTCACATGGGCAGTCTGTCTGGCCCTGACTCACACCTGCAAGAAGTGGGGAGGGAGCTCTCTCCAGTGACCTCGAGTAAACCCCGTTCTGGACTGTCTGTGTTGCGGTCCTGAGGGCCTGCACCCAGCCATCCACCTGCAAGGGTGTGTCCTAGACACAGCTCAGAAGGCACTCAGGGGAGACTCGTGGGAGGGTCTGCTCTGGCCTGTGACATCCCCTCTTTTTGCTACCTTGACTTTGTATTCCATTTGGAAAGCGGACTTCCCCTAAAAGCCAGGAAAGCCACACAGTCCTTTACAACAAGGTTCTGGCTGGCTGAAGACCAGGCTCCGAGGCCCCATTTGTAATGTGTCTGATTTTTCTTCAATTTAGACTTCAAATGAATTTGAAGGGTGAAGGACCTCCAGGGATTGAAATAAGCCATTTGTATTTTGCATGTTTTATTCCCATAGCTTGACTTCTTTTTTTTTTTTGACTTGACTTTGGATTTCATTTATGGTTCAGACAGACTGGCCAACAAATAGAAACCACAAACCAAAAGGGTCATATTGAAATTCATGAATCAGGCTTTCGATTCTATTTACTGCCTTCACTTCTGATTCTACAACCTTACTCACCTTCCTCCTTCCTTCCTTCCATTTGCATGTTTCCCATCCCTAACATCAGACTGCCTATGTATCCTTACTAAATATCTAACCCTCTTAGAATGTAAGCTTATAATGGCAAGGAGCCTGGGGAGCCCCACTGTACAGTATTTGGCCCCTCAATAAGCATGGCAGAAAGTGAAGAAGAACTAAAGAGCTTCTTGATGAAAATGAAAGAGGAGAGTGAAAAAGTTGGCTTAAAGTTCAACATTCAGAAAACTAAGATCATGGCATCTGGTCCCATCACTCCATGGCAAACAGATGGGGAAACAGTGGAAACAGTGGCTGACTTTATTTTGGGGGGCTCCAAAATCACTGCAGATGGTGACTGCAGCCATGAAATTAAAAGATGCATACTCTTGGAAGGAAAGTTATGACCAACCTAGACAGCATATTAAAAAGCAGAGACATTACTTGGCCAACAAAGGTCCATCTAGTCAACGCTATGGTTTTTCCAGTAGGCACATAGGGATGTGAGAGTTGGACTGTAAAGAAAGCTGAGCACCGAAGAATTGATGCTTTTGAACTGTGGTGCTGGAGAAGACTCTTGAGAGTCCCTTGGACTGCAAGGAGATCCAACCAGTCCATCCTAGAGATCAGTCCTGGGTGTTCATTGGAAGGACTGATGTTGAAGCTGAAACTCCAATACTTTGGCTACCTGATGTGAAGAGCTGACTCATTTGAAAAGACCCTGATGCTGGGAAAGATTGAGGGCAGGATGAGATGGTTGGATGGCATCACCGACTCAATGGACATGAGTTTGGGTAAACTCTGGGAGTTGGTGATGGACATGGAGGGCTGGCGTGCTGCAGTTAATGGGGTCGTAAAGAGTCAGACACGACTGAGCGACTGAACTGAACTGAAGTGAGCACCTGTGACTCTGCCATCATCAGCGGACTGTCCCTGGTCACAGCTGCTGCTGCCCAGAAGCATGAGGGCTTCAGCAGCAGGATGGGGGTTTGCTGGTAATTTCCAATCTGGCACTTGAGATAAGAGTCTTACTTAAGATCAAAATTGAGCGTCCCTCACGCTTGCCTTTCCAGATCTGCTTCTGCAGCTTGGGTTCTCACTTTCTAAAACAATTACTATTCTGTTTTGACTTAAAGATGAATAGTTATCAATGGTTTAATACATTCTCACCTTCAGAAAGCATTTCAATTTTAATGACAGTTTTCAAGGAGATAACACAAAGATGACCATTGTAGAATTTGGGGGCATTGTAGCAGATAGTCAGGAAAATATTATTGAGCAGGAGGACATTTTCTGATGTTTCTGTATTTTCTCCCCATGAGCTGTTCCCTCCTACTTCCACGACTAGAGGTGTAAGCTCCTGGTTGAGAACTTAATTTCCTTCTCGTTTGACATTTCCAATCTGGAACAGTCAATGATTATATAAATTTACTTCACCACTGGAAATGTAAGCAAGGTTTAAACACTTAACCACTGAGCATCACTTTGTTTTTCACAAAGAGAAACAGAAGAGTAAGAAACGTTTGCCTGAAGGAAGAAAATGACAGCTGCTACTGGATTCTACAATGGAAGCCACACAGCACAGTATCTGGACTGTTTCTGAACAGTTACAGTTGCTCCAGCCCCTGAGGGTTTGTCCATTATCTCCATGGAAATACAGGGTGAACCATTTATTCTCAAGAACCCTTAAGGTTCTCCCTAAGGATCTCTGGTTGCTTATGTGGAGTTGTGTGTAAGCCACGGTAGGACTGAAAGGGCAGCCGGCCTGGCTCGGTGAGAACAGTGACGCAGAGACCGTGGCTCAGGCCCACGTGTCCCATTTGGGCAGATACAGACAGCAAAGCGGATGGGCATGGAGTCTACCTTCATCAATGAGTTAACTAACAGGAAAGGTTACAAACTGTACTCTCATTTTACCTTTGAACTCATTTTACAACAATAATATTAATAAGCCATGAAGGAAAAAAATAAGCAAAAGACTGATAAAACAAAGAAAACCAATGTGCTAAATATTCAAACTGATTTTACTGTATTCCAGCTCCGGGGAGAACTGGAGACTTTGGATGCCACATGATTCTCCTAGCTCAGGTTTTAGAATGCACTCTTCATTTTGACTGATAATCTGCTGTAATATTTAGGAAGGAGAAAGCAAAAGATATGAGTAATTATAATAACCATAGCCTTGCTTCAATTTTTTCATATTGTACAAATTCCCAAAGCTATATTAAAAATGACAAAAAATAGTTTATTTCTTTGATACAGAATATACAATATTGCACTCATGTTGCAAGTAGTGTGTAAAAAGAGAACTCTATTTAGACTGCCATAACAATTGTCTGGGCCTGCTATTTCATGGCGTCACCAACAATAACTGTAGCACTGCCCTTTAACCCACTGAAAAGGGCAACGCTTGATAAAGCCTGCTTTTTATTCCAGCGTCAGTGACCAGCAGTTTAAAAACTATATGCATAATGAGGAAACTTCAGTTATATAACTACCTTTCAGTCACATAACTACCTTTAAGTCTGAGGCACTGGTAATCTGTATCCATATATTAAAGAACTAGATACTGTCAAGCTATTTTCCAGGTTTTATCAATTATTTTTCAATAACTTTTCCTTTCCATTGTACTTAATCATATTACCTAATATGCTATTCTTTCCTGAACAAATGAAAGTATTTTGCAGCAATAACTATTGTTCATCCTTGTGAAACCCATTATAAACTTTTTTATTCAGACTGAGCTACAAAGTCTGATTGAGTCTCAGAGTCACTCAGCAATTTGGGTTAATTCAGAGTTAGGAAAGGATTTCCCGCCACCAGCCACACACTCAGCCCCTGAGCTGAGGCCTGAATCCAGACACACAAGAGGGAGTGTTAACCTGATCCTGCTGGGGTCTGGGGACACCCTATTCCTGCCTCACACACACCCCTGACATTTACTTCATAGAGTCACTGTCATTGATACACAAATGCTTCTGGAAGATCTCAGTGCTTTTAAACAGTAACCAATTTGTTTTCCTGGTTTTCATATATTACATGGGTGGTTGGTAGCTATTTCTGCTGCTTAGTCACTTCAGTCATGTTGGACTCTGTGCGACCCTATGGACTGCAGCCTGCCAGGCTTCTCTGTTCATGGGATTCTCTAGGCAAGAGTACTGGAGTGGGTTGCCATGCCTTCCTCCAGGGGATCCCCAGGACCCAGGGGTTGAACCCGCGTCTCCTGCATCTCCTGCACTGCAGGCAAATTCTTTACTACTGAGCCACCAGGGAAGCCCACATGAATGGCAGAGTTCACATCATTTTGATCTCAGATAAATCTGACCTAGGATACACTTTATCCTGTTCTGACAGTAGAAAGGCACATAACAATTTCACTTAAAGCATTCACATAAAAAATTAATGGAAACTGCAAAAAGGGAAACTCCAAATACAAAAGATCCTTTAAAGAAAATTCTCATCTTTGACATTATCTTTTAAATTAAGTATAATCCAGTGAATAGTGAATAGCAAAATAGCATTAAAAAAAACAAAAAACAGGGAAAATTTTCTTAGAGCAGGGAATCTTCGTCTTTATAGAGTCTACATTGAAGTGGTGTCCTCCCCAAATGCACAACCGTGACTTACTGACAAACAAGGCCCTACAGCACTGAGCACAGTAGAGTCCCGAACATGCTGCTGAGTCACATGGAAAATTCAATTAAACAACATACAGAACGATAACTAAGGACAGAATGACGAAAAGTATACTGATAAAAACCAAAACCATGTGAAATGTCAGAAAACTATCTGAAGACCAATACTCATATAAAAATAAATATTTAACTCTAGGACCTATTCTCACAGCAAAAGTTACAAAAGTAGAATACAGTATTAAACAAATACATGAATGTATCACAATTGGTTTATAAAATATTTTACTTTTGAGAAACCTATTTCTCTTCCCTCCCTGTTCTAATAATTATATTCTTAGATGTATTTTGATGAAACATTGTGAACTTTGACTGGGTGACAGATTGTCTTTGGGTCGTTTTCACGGATACACAAACTTCTCTCCGAAGGTTCTGAACTTGAAATGTATTTACTCTGAGTGTCATGAGCCAGGACAGGTTTAGGGTCACAGTAACTCCTTACCAAGAACACTCCAACCCGACAGTCTCCCAGCTGCCCAAGGGGATGCCCTTGTTTCAAACATCCTATTCAGACAGAGCGAACTGCTGCCAAATTTGGAATGACTGCATGATAGATGAGGGTGCGAAGCAGACCAAAATGTAGGGCATTTCACATGTCATGAGTCCATGTTCTGCCTAAATAGAGGTCTTTTTTATCCTTTTCGGAAGCTGGGGACAAGAGAACCAAGGAGGCATATCCGACATGGTGCTGCAGAAGAGGACCACTGATACAGATTTGAAGGAAGAAGCTTCAGTATTCTGCCAATTCTCAAGAAACTGTCCAGGTACACAGAAAGGTTTCCTAGCAGTATTTCAACTCTTTATCTTTTTATGTTACCACTGCATGTCCACAGCCCATCCGGAGTGGCACTCAGTGACCCTGCAGCTCTCCAGTGGTTGTAAAAGTGCTTTCTGATTCACCTCGTAAGATGATCAATTGCACAGCTGGAATTCACTGTAGTTTATGGTACGGCGGTACTTAGAAAGGGAGGTCTATGTGTGAATGTGCAAGTGTGAGCATGTGTTTGCTCTTTGTTAACCACAGTATTTGTGTAGCATACATCTTCTTATGATCACAGAACTTTGATTTAAATAGTGCCAATCTGTCCAGTATGGTTGAAAGCAGTAAATACCATGGCATTTGTGTTTGAATTTCATGCTCTTTGCCTTTTTTCCTTTCAAAATTAATGATCATTAAAATGTATCATGGTGCCTATTTGTCAGCAAGCCACTCAGAAAGATGCCCTTGAAGATATTTCCAAGCAGCTTTTCCTTCTTCTGCTGCCCTCTGGAAGCAAAAATAGATCCACCTAACACAAGAAAATATTTCCCAGAGCTTCAGCTATGTCATAACAGTTAAAACTCAGCTAATTTCCAGTTCTGTGTTCCCACCTTCTCCACAGCATTCCAAACTTCTGAAATGACAAACGTCTTCAGTGGTGTGTTTTATTCCTGGGAAAGAGCAATTATATGGATACTTGGGTACTCTAGACAGAACCTGGCAGTGAAGATGGGCTGGGGTCCCAGTCATCCAGACATACTGCAAGGAGTCCCCATCGTCCAGAAGGCTTGCTTCCTGAGGAGTAAGGAAAAAGCTATCAATCAACACCAGTCTAGGCAAAAGTTATAAAGCCAAGCACTGAATTACAAAGTTTGGTCCCTGCAGTCTTTGGTTTTATGATACCTTCTGTATTTCACACATCTCCTTTGTGCATTTAAAACTTTGAAAAGAAATAAGTAGCAAACATAGCTATCATCTGGTTGCTCTGTATCCATTTCCCTGTAGGCCTTTTTCTGAGGCAGTAAAGAGAAATTTCTTTGAATGTTGATCGGTAAGGCCAGTGCTCACTAGCACAGAGCTGGACAACAAAACAGAACACAGAGCAAGCAATACAAACAAAATTTAAAACGCAAACAGGTTCTGCCCTTTCAAACACAGTCCTCTCTGAAAGACTCTGGGGCTGGGCTGATGATGGAGGCAGCCTTATTACAGCTCAGGTCACTGCGCTCACCTAAAATGCAGTCCTAGTTGGTGAGTACGAACTACCCAGCTAGTTGGAAAAGACAGAAGTGGGAAGGCAGGGGTGTCCCGTTTGTCTGCTCCATGCTCCATTGCATCTGTGCAGATGCTCAGACAGTTCTACCGCCCAGCTTCCAGTTACCCCACATTATCAAAGAGAAGTGTGAAAAGAGCTGGGGAATGTCTGGTATTTTTGCTTTAAAATTGAACAATATTTATCCCTAAAAAATTCAAAGGACAAGTTGCCATTCTTTTATAACGATATTAAAATCAGTAACATATATTCTATGCAAAAGATAGAAAACCAGAAACCTAAATTTTGGCAGGCCTCCCATTTTAATGAACTGAAGGACAGGAAGATGATTAAACACCAGTAGACGGAAGAGTGGTTTTCATGAATTTTACACTGGGATATATGATACCAAAATTATCCACGTATAACCGTCAGTCATGGAGCCCAGTGGAATCGCATGCAGCTTCTATAAGTCATTCTCTATCTCTGATGGTCTCACTTTTGAAAAGTAAACATTTTTAATCCATGGGGTAATAAATTTATGAACTTATTTAATTCTGGATGGAATATTTTTATTTTACTTTATAGTACCTCTATATACCAAGAGGACAAAAACCTTCACATAAAATATATTTTCTTTTTCACCTAGAAAAGACATCTTCATTCATCTCAAATTTTCTGAATTTTTCATGAAATCCTAAAACAAATCTGTATGGGTTCCAACACAAATGTCACAATAAACTAGAGAAAAATTACAGCTGTAGTTTTGTTTCCACAGCTTCCAGAAGTTAGGGAACTATTCTCAGGCAAGTAATCCTGTGACAAAAGGTCAGCTGCATTTTGTTCAGGCTGCCAGAAGACTCTCACCAACGAAGGTGAAGGGTCTGGAGTCTGTCCTGACTCTTTTTCAGAGGGGATTTCATATCTGAAGGTAGTGAATTGAGGGGACTGTGGTCATGACAGACATTGTCCTCATTTGGAGAATGAGGACATTCCACTGGAACCCATGACTGATAATTTTAGTATTCTATTGCCCAGTGTAAAATTCATGAAAATTCACTGTCTACTGGTGTTTACTCATCTTCCTGTCCTTCAATTAATTAAAATGGGAGGCCTGCCATAAGTCGGAGAAAGGACATGCATTTCTTCCTCACAATTCTCCAAGCAGCAAGCCCTTAGGTCTCTTGGGTTGAAGTTCAAAGAACTTGAGCTGTTTGGGGTCTATGAGAGTAAATTTGTAGAGAAAATCTTTACAGAGCTGATGCTTGCCATTGACACACAGCAAACTGGGCAGGTTCTGTGTAACAACCATCTCCCTTCTCTGAACAATAACAGGAAACAGCTCAGAAGACAGGTGATACGGTCCTCCACTTGAAAAAGCAGCACTGTGAAGAGGGAGGGAGCTGGTGAGTGAGTGCACCTCTGTTCTCCTGCAGAGTCATCCCGGGCAGTCCCCAACCCCGTGCCACTTTCCTCTGGCCTCAACTACTTCCCTTTGCTATAAAAGTCCTGTCACAATAGACAACAGTTTTTCTGTTGTTGTTGTTTTCCTTTTCTAGGTTACAGTCATGGAACACAAACACATTTCAGACTATATGGAATTACAAAGTATAGAGGTGGGAAACCCTCTGCTATCCACGTTCATTTTATGGACAATGGGAGCCTAAGCTAAAAGTGGGGGAGTGATTGCTACAGAAGACAGGCTCCCAACTCCCCACTGAGGGCTCCATCTGCTACACCATGACCCTCTGGGACAAGCCAGCCTCTGCAGCTTCCCTCCACCATATCAAGGTGTTCATGGCCAACCCTAACCCTGGCCAGCAGTCACTCACCTCAGGCCCCAAGACAACTGGTGAAAAGTACGAGTTCATGTACTGCTTTTAGTTTAAATTCTGATTCCCTTTATACATTCTGTGGGGACTCAGGTTAGGGAAAATGCAATAATCCTCAATAAACTACAAGGGAGTCTGTAAGTCATGACCCTTCTGAATTCAAAAGAACACTGAATCCTTTTCATGAATTGTCACATCTGTATTAAGACCATGGCCACTTGGGGAAGTTAGGCATTTTTCAGGCCTCAAACACAGGTGAGCTGTGTGCAAAGGCGTCTTAGTGCAGACTCCCCCACCGTGCTGAAGACTGATACCATGTCTTAAATTAGTTTATCTCAAGGGCAGACAAAATACTTCTATCACATTAATTTTACAAACATTTATAGCAAGTCGTCAGTGCAGGGTCAGAGAAAACAAGATGCTGTAGTGCTTAAAATCTTGGTTCTCAAAGAGAACCCTGAAAAAGTATCTTCCCTTCTCCCTTCACTACCCCAGAGATACCCTCTCCATAGAGGTGACAGTGAAAATAAACATTCCTTACTTCCTTGAGGAAAAAACTTCCTGAGATCAGCCTTGAGATACTGACTCCAAGGGGAAGAAATACACCTCCCCTGCTATCATCAGAGGCAAATAAAACACAGAATCACTGCCAAGTGGAACTCTAAGACATTAGTTATGATCTAGTCCCTCCCTCAATTAAAAAAAAAACTGAAGCTCTTTCTTGGGCACAAAGCTGCCCCAACGCATCTCCTTAGAAAGGTCTCGAAACAATCTGAACAAAATTTAGGCAAAAATCTTTTAGAGCTAAATGAGTGTCAAATGGCTGAGAAGATCCTGTAGAGAAGTCCTCCTCCCTCTCGGCTCGGTCGGTGAAGGCCTCAAGGAAGCGCACAGCCTTCCTTTCTGGGGAGGGGAGATCGCAGTCCCCCCAGGGTCCCCGCGGACCTGACCGGTCAGCCGGCATCAAAGCTCTGGACCCACGCAGAGCTCTCAGGCTATTTCAACGCAGGGAAACAGCAGAGGTGTAAAAGCACTTTCTGACGGAGCATTTGGAATGCCCATTTCTCCTCTTTCTACAGTAATAAGCCAACTGGGATGTACTTAGTGTACAGAGTTACCTTTTCTGGCAGCTAGAAGCCGCACACCCGGGAGAACCGGCACAGGCCGGGTCTGGCAGCCTTCTGACGCAGGCGCCCCTGCGGCTGTCTCTCGGCCCGAGTTACTTTAGAAGGCAGGGTTCCCCGGCTCGGTCCCTCCCCAGCACCTCACAGGCGCGCCTCACAGACAGCCCTCCCGGGCCCCGGACGCACACCTCGGCCCGGGTCTCCTGGGGTCTGTCACGCGGGGCCCTGCAGCCCCTGGCCGGGCGTCTCCTTGGCCTTCTTGCAGGTGTACAGCCACTTAATGATGCGCGCGTTCCTCTCGACCACCGAGGTGGTGCTGGGCACCTGCTCCGCCAGCTCCTCCTCCTGCAGCCCCTCGTCTTCCCCGCTGCGCCGGGAGAAGCCGCTGTCGGAGGTGGCCACGCTCACGCTGCGGACCTTGAGGGCGCCGCGGTCCGACTCAGCCGAGAAGTTCTCCCGCCCGAGCGCCTCCACCACGTCGGGCTCCAGGCCGCAGTACTGGAAGAAAGTGTCCGATTCGGCCAAGGACGCGGAGTAGCGCGAGCTGAGGTCGGACTGCGAGCGCTGCAGCCCCCGGCGCCTCGCCCCCAGCAGCTCCGCGCCGCGGGGCGCAGCCGGGACCCTGGGGGGCGTCCCGACGGACCGGGCGGGCGCGGGGGCCGTGGAGGGGCCAGGCTCGGCCCGGGCGGCCCCCTGGGCCCTGACCCCCCACTCCGCTCCCACCCGGG
The DNA here is from genome assembly GCF_027580195.1 of Bos mutus. NCBI lineage: Eukaryota > Metazoa > Chordata > Mammalia > Artiodactyla > Bovidae > Bos > Bos mutus. The sequence continues at coordinate 100,138 of NC_091624.1, forward strand.
CGGCGCCGGGAGGCTCGGGCGTCTTGTCCTTGCTCGGCCCCTGGAAGAGCTTCTTCACCAGGCTTGCCCTGGGGCTGTCGGCTCCCGACGCTCGGGCGAACTCGCACTTCTGACGGTATATGACCAGCGAGTCCGGCCTTAGCGGCTTCCGCGCTATAACCCTGCGCACCCCGGGCCCGGGGACGCACGCCTGCCCTCCGGTCGCCTCGGGGCTGCTGCCCCCGCCAGCCGGGCCTGGGCCGGTCCTAGGCGGGCCGCGCACGTACTTGGCGCGGTCGGCCGCCAGCCTCTCCACCGCGCTCCTGCGAGCCGGCCCAGCCGCGTCCGGGGCCGCGGGGGTCCCGGAGTCCCGGGACAAGAGCCGCGCGCTCGCGGGGGCGTCCAGAGCGCGCATCCTCCAGGCCCGGCCCACTGCGGAGACGCTCTCGGACTGCGCGCGGTCGTCAGCGGACCAGCTCCGGAGTCGGTTCCGTGTGAGCAGCGGCGCCCCGGTGCCCGGCCGCCCGGGGCGGGGGCAGAGTCCGCTCGGACTGAAGTACCGCCTGCCGGCCCCGCCCCTCCCGGCCCGCCCTCGCCTCGCGCCGGGCCCGCCCGCCTGTTCAGGGTCCCGCCGGGCTTCGCGCGGACCTGCTCCGGGGTCAGGGCCGAGCCCCGCGGGCCCGCAAGGCAGAGGGGCGGGGAGGGGCCAAGTCGGTGCGGCCCCGGGGGCCCACCGCCCCTCCCGGCCGCGGGGCGCGGTCTCCTCCGACGCCGGCACTTCCGGAGCCGGGAGGGCAGAGCGGCTCCGGCGCCACCCCCCCACCCGGCAGGTGTCTCCTGCCCTTTGAATTCTTAAAGTGACCTCGGGATGTTTGAAAAGTGACTTTAATTTCCTGGAGTGCTCTTGCAGGGCACTCCTCTTAAACTGTAGGAAAGAAACGGCTATGACGCGCCGCAGGACAGGTCAGTCTGTGTGTCAGGCAGAAGGGAACCAGGAACCGGGACTGGGTCCAGGCTCAGCCAGACGGCCTGCCGGTGGCCCGACCAGACTGGACCGTCTGATGCCAGGGCTCGAGAGACAGCAGCGACTGCGGAGGCAAGGCTCAGGGATTCGGGAAAAGCCTGAACACATTCCCAGAAGACTGCTGTTTTTACCGTAATCAGTGTAATACGGAAACCACGGGTTCACCAGGGGAGTGAATCAGTCTAGGAATGCTGAAAAAGTCTAAGGGAGAACATTGCCAAAATTCCATTATTTCTAAAGTTGGACAAAGGACTAACGATATCTGCCAGACAGTGATATGGCCACGTTATCTCCTGTGAAACCAACTCCATGGTACGCTGACCTTTCAAGGTTGAGGCTGAGTGCGCCTGGTGCGGAGCAACACCTGGCTGCGGGCAACTAGCTGCCTCAGGTCTGGGTCTGATGGTTTTGTTTTTTTGTTTGTTTTTTTTTTTTTAACAGAAATGCCAATGGGCACCAAGCGGACTGGTGGTGAGTGAGCAGGGGCAGAAGCTCAATGATTTCAAACAGGTTTGGCAAACCTGCACCCACTGAGCACCAACCACCCAGAATCCCAGCAGGTGCCAAATGGGTCTTCAGACCTGGAGTTTCTCTGAGGTTATATCCTATAGTCAGTGATAGAAACACAAGAAACCAGGTCTCCTGAGAACCAGGCTACCCAGTTACTGTCACCAGAAAATGCCACACTGAAGTGAAAAGATGCCTGTGGCCCTGAAACTGGCTGAGAGAGAGAGAGAGAGAGAGAGAGAGATGGAGCCTCCGCTAGCTCCAGGGATGGACAGATAGCATACTGGTGGTGGGAGGGCCTGGTGGGAGCCCAAAGCCCAGCTTTTACTCAGGCCACCGTGTCTATTGTCAGTCAGAGAAAACACATATTTTTAATTGCTTAGCCCCAAATGCCTCCTTTTCATGTTTACACTGGGGCAGTTGCAGCAGTTCAGAGAGAGAGAACTCCTAAGCATAGGGGATCTGGGATTTGTCTGAGCCTGGGTCCACCATTTATTAGCTACGTTCCATTGGACAGAAAACAAATCTCTCAGGGCCTTTGCTCTGTCATTTGTAAAAATCTTCATTTGTATAGCTTAGAACATTCACTGCTCTTTAGTGAGCACTAAATGAGGTCTCTGCCCTGGCTTCTGGAGAGGCTGTCAGGTTGAACTTCTCGGTGTTCCTTGTTAGGGCCAGGTTGCTCCACTGTAAACTGGACCGCATTACTCCCACCGGCTGGGACATTGATTAATGAGATTAGGCATATAAAGGGCTTAGCGCTATGTCTGGTACAGATCAGATTTTCTTTTTAAAAATTTTTTTATTTGGAAGACAATTGCTTTACAACACAGACGAACTTTTCAATAAATAAATGTTTTAATTATGGTGGTTATGATTAGTGGATTATCACATTTTTAAATAAGGTTAGAGAATTCACATATGAGTATTGAATAAAACTACTATAAAGTTGTATTTAAGGCAAAGATATTAAGATACTGACAAAATTTTCTCCATAAATTTTTCTCACTGCTCAGCTGGTAGCTTAGACTTTGAGCCTCATTTATCCCTGGCATCATCTCCAAAGACATGATCAGAGCAGGAATAATGCTTACAGACCCAATGATCCAGAAACTCTCCTCCAGAGAATATGTGCTGTGGAACCAAGAAGAGATGTGTTCACAGTATGAAGATATTCACTGCAGACAAGCAATTGAAATCAACATGTATTCAACAAAAGGAAGAAAGTTAGATCATGGATGACACACCTGTGGGACGGAGCATCATGCAACCGTTTACAGTCATGCTTCCATAGGATATTTTATGGAGTGCAAATGATCAGGATGTATGTGAAATTTTAAAAATAGGACAAGTATAGTGGCAGTCTTGAGTAAATAGCTAAATATCATGAAACCTACAGAGACTAAATCATGAAGAAATAGAAAGTCCACGTAGACCTGTAGCTAGTAGGAGATTGAATGAGATATCAGATGTCTCCCATCAAAAAGAAACCTTGTACCTCATTATTGACTGACAAACTTTTAAAGAAGAACTAATAACCAATTCTTCTTAACTTTTCACCAAAAAGTGAAGAGGAGGGAACACTTCCTAACTCGTTCTATAAGGTCTGCATTACCCTCATACCAAAACCAAACAAAGATAAAATAAGAAATCTGCATATTAATATCCCTTATGAACATTAATGCAAAATTGCTTAACAAAATACTAACAAGCACAATTCAGCAGCATACTGAAAGGATTATCTACAAGTGGGATTTATTTCTGGAATGCAAGGGTGGTTCAGTGTACGAAAATAAAATAATATAATATCAACAGAATGAAGAGAAAGAAAAACATACAAAGTCATTACAATTGATTCAAAAAAAGCACTTGACAAAATTCAACATATTTTCAAGATAAAAACACGCAACAAACTAAGAATAGAAGGAAATTACTTCAATGTAAAAAAAGTCATACGTGAAAAAGCTAGAGTGAACATTAGACTCAACAGTAAGAGACTGAAAGCTTTTTGTCTAAAATTAGGAACAGGGCAAGGGTGCCTGCTTTCACCACTTCTATTCCGTGCAGTACTGAGTTCCAGCCAGAGCAATATGGCAAGAAAAAGACACAAAGCCATAGATTAGAGACACAGATTAGAAAGGAAGAAGTAAAATTTCCTCTGTTTGCAGATGATGTTATCTTATATGTAGCAAATGCTGAAGATTCCAGGAAAAAAAAAAAACTGTTAGAAAAAAATACAGGAAAGTAGGAGGATGCAGGTTAACACACAAAAATCAGCTGCACTTACATGCACTAACTGATTAATCTGAAAAGAAAATTACAAAACAATTGCATTTACTACGGTATCCAAATAATGAGTAAAATATTTAGGAATTAAACCGGGAGGTAAAAGACTTATATGATGAAAACTACAAAACACCACTAAAAGAAATTAAAGAAGACATAAATTGAGCTACATCCCATGTAATAGTTTGGAAGACTTAATCTTGTTAAAAACCCAATACAACCCCAAATGATCTATAAATTAAATCTAGTCCCTATGTAAATCCTAATGATATTTTTGCAGAAATAGGAAAAAAAAAACCTATCCTAAAATTAATCTAAAACATCTAAGAGCCCCAAAGAGCAAAAAAAAAAAAAAAAAAAAAGCTTGAAAAAGAAGAAAAAATTGGAGGACTTACACTCCTGGTTTTATAACTTACTGCCAAGCTAAATCAAAAAAGCATGATGTTAACATAAAGACAGATTAAAGACCAGTGGAATAGAATAGATTCTTAAAATAAACCCTCAGATATATGGTTGAATGAATTTTTATAGGGAGTGCCAAGATGAATAAGGAACGGATAGTCTTTGCAACAAACGGTGCTAGATAAACTGGGTATCTTCATGCAAAAGAATGCAACTGGACTTAAATCAACTTGGATCAAGAACCTAAATATAAGACCTAACACAATACAAATCTTCGAAGAAGACATAGGACCAAACTTTATAACATTGAAATTAGCAGTGATTCTTGGATATGACACCAAAGGCACAGGCAACAACAACAAAAAAAAAAACAAATTGAAATTCATAAAAATATTTTAAAATGTATGTATCAAAATCACTATTCACAGACTAAAATGGCAACCCACAGAATGGGAGAAGATATTTGCCAATCATGTATCTGATACAGAATTAATAACCAGAATGTATAGAAAACTCCTAAAATTCAGCAACACAAAAGCCCAATTCAAAAACTGACCATAAATTTCGACATTTCTCCAAAAAAGATTACACAGGTTGTCAGTGAGCATATGAAAAGGTGTTCAACATCGGTCATCATTAGGAAAACGTAAATCGTTCAACATCGGTCATCATTAGGAAAACGTAAATCCAAACTACAAAGACAGACCGCTTCACGCCCATCAGGACAGCGACTGTCGAGAAAGAAAGAAAGCAAGCTCAGAAAGCAGCGCGTGTGGTGATGCTTTGGAGACACTGGGACCCTGTGCACTCTTGGCATAGAATGGTGAAACCTCCGTGGAAAAAAATTACAACTAGAGTTACCTTGTGTCCCAACAATTACACTTCTGGTTATACATCCAAAAGAAATGAAAGCAAGATCTTGAGGAGATATTTGTATACCAAGTTCATAGTAACTTTGTTCACAATAGCTAAAATATTGAAGCAACCCAAGAGTCCTTCAGTAGATAAATGGATCAGCAAAATGTGTATATATCCAACAGAATTTCATTCAGCTGGAAAAAGGAAGAAATTATTGCAATGGACTGCAAAATGGACGACCTTGAAGACATTATGCCAAGAGAAATAGGCCAGTTACAAAAAGACAAATACAGTGTGTCTCCACTTATGGAGTTACTTAGAGTAGTCAAAAAACCGTGAAGACAGAAATGTTAATGGTGGTAGCCTGGGCTAGGGGGGCGGATTCTGGAGAGTGATTGTTTAATGGGTTGAGTTTCAGTCTTAAGAGAGAAAGAGTTATGGAGATGGATGGTGGTGATCGTTGCACGACAGTGCGAATACATTTAACATCACTGAACTGAACACTTGAAATGGTTAAGATGCTAATTGTCATGTTATACAAGTAACAAGAAATATTTTACCATAATAAAAAAGTGGAAAAAAGCAAAACCTGTGATACAATCATACACTAACTCAGAAATAGGAATAAACTGATCCATCCAACTTGGGTGAATATATAGTGAATTGTGTTGAAAAAAAGTCCATCCTGAAAGTTTACACATGTATGGTTTTATTTGTGTAGCATTCTCAAAATGACAAAACTGTAGCAATGCACACATCGGTGGTGCCAAGGCTAAGGGAAGAAGTGGGAGAGAAGAGGGGCTAAGTGCAAAATGGCAGCATGAGACAGCGCTGTGGTGACTGGAACGTTCTGTATCTGTGCTGTGTGACTGTCAGTATCCTGGTTTTGAAATTTTATTATGGTTTTGCAGATATCACCATCGGGATAAACTGGGTAGGGGACACACTGCGTATCTCTGTATTTTTCTTGTATCTGCACGTGATGCTGTCTTTTTATCTCCAAATATGTTTCACAATTAAAAACTAAAACAGCAGTGTAAACCAGTGAATAAATAAATCTGTGTATCAGTTATTCCAGTCCTTCAGGTTCTGAGCATGTTGTAGAACATGTTTGTCTATGTAGAACACATTTACTGGCACTTACTGTATGCAGAACACCATTCCAGCTGCCAAGATACAGCAAAAAACCACGCTAAAAAAATAAGCATAAGCCATACTTCAATTTATGCATTTTTTCACAAGTTGATTTACTGTTAGTTTTTCTGCTTGATGATCAAAGTGTTCCAAATGTCTGCGTGTGTTCCTGTGCCAATTCATCCTCTTCTAGTTAAGCCTGTTTTACTTCAATATATGCACAACCAGGAAAAAATTATTATGGCATTTTGCTCTCCATTGTGTTTAATTATAGGGGCTCCCTGACTTATCAACACCTAGATTCAAGGGATTAGATCTGATAGACAGAGTGCTTGAAGAACTGTGGATGGAGGTTCGTGACATTGTACAGGAGGTAGCGATCAAGACCATCCCCAAGAAAAAGAACTGCAAAAAGGCAAAATGGTTGTATGAGAAGAGCTTACAAATAGCTGAGAAAAGAAGAGACGTGAAAGACAAAGAAGAAGGGGAAAGACACACCCATCTGAAAGCAGAGGTCCGAAGAATAGCAAGGAGAGATAAGAAAGCCTTCCTCAGTGATCAACGCAAAGAAACAGAAAAACAATAGGATGGGAAAGACTAGAGATTTATTCAAGAAAATATTTCATGCAAAGATGGGCACAATAAAAGACAGAAATGGTATGGACCTAACAGAAGCAGATATTATGAGGTGGCAAGAATACACAGAATAACTATACAAAATAGATCTTTATGACCCAGATAACAAATATGGTGTGATCACTCACCTAGAGCCAGACATCCTGGAATGCAAAGTCAAGTGGGCCTTAGGAAGCATCACTATAAACAAAGCTAGTACAGGTGATGAAATTCCAGTTGAGCTATTTCAAATTCTAAAAGATGATGCTGTGAAAGTGCTGTACTCAATATGCCAGCAAATTTGGAAAACTCAGCAGTGACCCCAGGACTGGAAAAGGTCAGTTTTCATTCCAATCCCAAAGAAAGGCAATGCCAAAGAATGCTCAAACTACCGCACAATTGCACTCATCTCACACGCTAGTAAAGTAATGCTCAAAATTCTCCAAGCCAAGCTTCAACAGTACGTGAACTATGAACTTCCAGATGTTCAAACTGGATTTAGAGGCAGAGGAACCAGAGATCAAATTGCCAACATCCTTTGGATCATCGAAAAAGCAAGAGAGTTCCAGAAAAACATCTACTTCTGTTTTATTGACTACACCAAAGCCTTTGACTGTGTGGATCACAACAAACTGTGGAAAATTCTTAAAGAGATGGGAATACCAAACCACCTGACCTGCCTATTGAGAAATCTGTATGCAGGTCAGGAAGCAACAGTTAGAACTGGACATGGAACAACAGACTGGTCCCAAATAAGAAAAGGAGTACATCAGGGCTGTATATTGTCACTCTGCTTATTTAACTTATATGCAGAGTACATCACGTGAAATGCCTGGCTGGATAAAGCACAAGCTGGAATCAAGATTGCCGAGATAAATGTCAATAACCTCAGATATGCAGATGACACCACACTTATGGTAGAAAGTGAAGAAAAACTAAAGAACCTCCTGATGAAAATGAAAGAGGAGAGTGAAAAAGTTGGCTTAAAGCTGAACATTCAGAAAACGAAGATCATGGCATCTGGTCCCATCACTTCATGGCAAATGGATGGGGAAACAATGGAAACAGTGATGGGCTCCAAAATCACTGCAGATGGTGACTGCAGCCATGACACTAAATGACGCTTGCTTCTTGGAAGAAAAGCTGTGACCAACCTAGCCAGCATACTAAAAGGCAGAGACATTACATTGGCAACAAGGTCTGTCTAGTTAAAGCTATGGTTTTTCCAGTAGTCATGTATGGATGTGAGAGTTGGACTATAAAGAAAGCTGAGCACTGAAGAATTGATGCTTTTGAACTGTGGTGCTTGAAGAATTGATGCTTTTGAAGACTCTTGAGAGTCCCTTGGACTGCCAGGAGATCCATCCAGTCAATCCAAAAGGAAATCAGTCCTGAATATTCATTGGAAGGACTGATGTTGAAGCTGAAGCTCCAATACTTTGGCTACCTAATGCAAAGAACTGACTCATTGGAAAAGACCCTGATGCTGGAAAAGATTGACGGTGGAAGGAGAAGGGGATGACAGAGGATGAGATGGTTGAATGGCATCATTGACTCGATGGTCATGAGTTTGAGTAAACTCTGGGAGTTGGTGATGGACAGGGAAGCATGTCATACTGCAGTCCATGGGGTTGCAGAGAGTTGGACTCTCCTGAGCCACTGAACTGAACTGACTTTAAAAATTAGGGTTAGGGGATCCTGAGCATAAGAGAACATGAAAAGGATCCATTTCTGCTGTAGTGAGACATTCCCCCCATAGACTTATTCCTTGAAATCATACTATTTAATCATAGTCCTAGTGTTATTACTAGCGCAGTAGCTTATACCATTCAGCCAAAGTCACACTATTAATATGATAGTTCTATTTGTTATTGACACACATGAGATTGGCACAGCTTCAGCTGCTTATGGACTAAAATAGTGGTTGTGGTTGATAATCCATAATACATATGCTTTCTTTTCCCAGTTAGGAACATCTAGGTCATTCCCTGCTCTGTGCTTCAGAAGAAGGTGGATAACAAAATAAAGATAGATATAGAAGATATTTCCTGGCATTTGGGGATCATCAGCTCAGCCCTGGATAAAGGGGTTGATGGAGAGGAAGTGGAATGAGCTCAGTTAAAAGACAATAAACCTGATTCAGGGCAGCACATGATATTGTAAGAGTCACACTTTCCTGGTACCTTTCTACCTCCAGACTTGATCAAAATCTCCTGGACCTGGATTGGAAGATGCATCAGAAAGGAAATTAGAGGCTAATAATGGTGGGTGTCTTGGTCCTGCCCTTCTCCTTCCAGCTGAGCATTGGAGACTGGCTGGTGGGGAAAGATGAGACAAAGTTTGACAGGCGTGGGCTCTGAGAGCAGAGGAGCCCAGGAGACCATCTCTTGGTCTGTGTGTCCTCCCTGGAGACTGAATCTTGGCGGGGGAGATGCTTCACTGAGCAGGGCCTCGGAGCTGGACCTGGACCCCTAGGGCTGAGGCAGGACTCAGCAAAGAGCAGCAGGGATGGATGACCAGAGGCCAGAGCGGGCAAGGCAGGTGATGACAACCTGAAACCCAGTTGCCACCCAGCCTGGGAGCCTGGGTGAGACCCTGTGTAAACGAGTGGGCAGAACATCCAAACCAAGGGAGCAAAAAGAGCTGGATTTTTTTCCTGCAAATATTAGGAGCTAAATGGACATTTGTTAGCAAGATTTGTTATCATAAACATTCTAACACTCCTCTTAACACAGAGAATTTTGGTTACAAACCATAGTTACAAAATTTAATTTATCTTGCATTCAAAGACATGTTTAAAGTTAAGGATTGCATCGATTTTTTTAAATGAATCTCTTATTTGAGTAGAAAGTAAATTATAGAATAATATGTACATTTTGATATCAAAATAACTTTAAAAGAATAGAAAACAAGATGCTATTTTGCATGCAAACCTATAATAATAATAGAAAAATAGAAAAAACATAGAAAAATATGGTATGAATGTACACTAAATTTATCATAGAAGTTTCCTCTAGGGAGGGACAGAATGGGACAGGAACTTCAACTATAGCTACAATGTTTGTTTTGAGGAAAAAAAGTATTTAAGACAAGCATTAAAATATGTAGGTTTCACTTTCTCTCTCTTTCTTGCTCTCGGATAAGCCTTCAGTGTGAAGTGCTGATGTATCATCTACTAGTTCTTTTCCTCAGTTGCAGCTGATATTGATGTTGGGGCAGTGTGAGTGTCTGAAGATGTGTTGGATTGTAACTATTATTGTAAATTTGACATACTGGTAGTCAAGTTGGATGTCACAAATAGAGTTTCAGCATGAGGGAATTGGGGGTGAAACTTTCCAGGGAACAGAAACAAAGGCTTCAACCTAAAACAGTTGAGCCATTTTCAAATGGGGGAAATCTGGTGCCGGGGAAAGCGGAACCTGAAAAGAAAGAAGCTGCTTTGACTGATGAGAGGGGAACATCGTGTAGACATGAGGCAGAAAACCAGCGCTGAAGGTGTGTGTAAAGAGGAGGCGGCTGGTTGGCTGGCTGAAATACACGTGGAGGTGAGCGTGACAAGAGCCAAACCTGGAGGGGGACTATTTACTCCAGAGAGAAAATAGTGGAATACAGTACGAGATCAAGCAAAAGAAAACCCATCAAGCAACCTCTCCCCACATCAGGACACACTCCACTCTCTTTCCTGTTGTGGGTAGTGCTAACAAACTCCACAGGAGTTTAAAGGAAAATATTTAAAATAAAAAAGAGATTGGGCTCTGGTTTCTCTTTAAGATGAGAAATACCTGATATACTATTTATAAATACATGTAATGAAAATGATATTAAACCGAATTTTGCAGGATAAGATTGAATCAGATTGTTTTCTAAACACAATGCTATGCTGTGCTAAGTCACTTCAGTCGTGGCCGACTCTGTGCGACCCCATTGACAGCAGCCCACCAGGCTCCCCCATCCCTGGGATTCTCCAGGCAAGAACACTAGAGTGGGTTGCCATTTCCTTGTCCAATGCATGAAAGTGAAAAGTGAAAGTGAAGTCGTTTCCAACTCTTAGCGACACCATGGACTGCAGCCTACCAGGCTCCTCCATCCATGGGATTTTCCAGGCAAGAGTACTGGAGTGGGGTGCCATTGCCTTCTCTGCTAAACACAATACTCAAGTCAATTAAGCAAACAGCCAGTATGAAAACCTCAAAACTTAGATGAAATCCAGCTATTGAAGCCTGACTGATGTGTCATGACAAACCCACAAACAAAAGCATGGACGAATCTGACTGACTGTCTCAGTTCAGTTACAGTGAGTCCGGATCTTAGAAAGCTCTGTAACAGGAGACACTTGTCAAATTACCAGGAAATATTCTTGTCTTTTTTTCTTTCTTTCTTTCTCTATTATTTGAGAGACATAAATCTTGAGTATAAGATGCCCATGCATGATTTACTAAATTTTTCCATTTTTAATTGAATTTGATATTTGTAGTGATATGTGGAATTCAAGTGTCTAAAGAAATACACTGGAGTGTAACTGTTACAGTAAAACTGCCCTCAAACCAAGGTAAACCTTCTCCACCGTGGGACACGTCGGGTGCCTTGTTGAATGCTCCTAAGAGAAATAATGAACAGACACTGGAAACCAAAGCGTGAGTGATGCTATACAAATGAGCTCTCTCTGCTGTTTACTTATCACCAGACTACAGCTTTAAAATTAAATACCCCCACCTGAGTGCATAAAATTATATTGAAACACTATTATTTTCATTCTAAGAGAACGTCAAATAAAAATTACACAAAATACCTTCCCATAGTCCAAAAGCCATCAATTCAAGCTGAGCAAATTAAGGAAGTTTTGACATGGTGCTTCTTTAAATACTTCACAAAGATTGTAATGAAAAGATGACACCTATTTGGGGGAGATGGTTTAATATCTACCCAATAGGAGAGACTGAATTTATTTGCATATCTCTTTATTATGGTAAAGAATCTGCCTGCAATGCGGGAGACCTGGGTTCGACCCCTGAGTTGGGAAGATCCCCTGGAGAAGGGAAAGGCTACCCACTCCAGTGTTCTGGCCTGGAGAATTCCATGGACCGTATAGTCCATGGGGTGGCAAAGAGTCGGACACGACTGAGTGACTTTCACTTATTATTTTTAAGGCTTGTTTTCCCCATTCTAAGTGTAACGTAGAAATGAAAACAAAGCAAACAGTACTGCCCATGGCCCCTGGACGCACAAACTTACAGGGCAGGGTTGCACTGATTCTACGCCGCGGCCTGGTTCAGCCTGAGCCCTGCAAGCTGGTGCTCAGGGGCCGTGCTGCTGCTGGGTGTTCCCCTGCTGCTCAGCCAACCGTCCTCAGTGGTCTCTGCTTCCAGCCACATGCCCCTGCAGCCCACCTCCATCGTTTCTGCTTTGTGCTTGCTCTCCCTCTGAGATTATTCAGCAGCCTTACTCACAGGAAACTTGATAGGAGTTCAGACTCTGCCTGGTGCTGTCAGTTCAGTTCAGTTCACTCAGTCATATCCCACTCTTTGAAACCCCATGGACCGCAGCACGCCAGGCCTCCCTGTCCATCACCAACTCTTGGAGTTTACACGAACTCATGTCCATTGAGTTGGTGATGCCATCCAACCACCTCATCCTCTGTCGTCCCCTTCTCCTCCTGCCTTCAATCTTTCCCAGCATCAGGGTCTTTTCAAATGAGTCAGTTCTTCACATCAGGTGGCCAAAGTATTGGATCTTAAGCTTCAGCATCAGTCCTTCCAATGAATATTAGGACTGATTTCCTTTAGGATGGACTGGTTTGATCTCTTTGCAGTCCAAGGGACTCTCAGAGTCTTCTCCAACACCACAGTTCAAAAGCGTCAATTCTTCGGCTCTCAGCTTTCTTTATGGTCCAACTCTCACATCCATACATGACTACTGGAAAAACCATAGCCTTGACTAGATGGACCTTTGTAATATCTCTGCTTCTTAATATGCTGTCCAGGTTGGTCATTGCTTTCTTTCCAAGGAGCAAGCGTCTTTTAATTTCATGGCTGCAGTCACCATCTGCAGTGATTTTGGAGCCCAAGAAAATAAAGTCTGTCACTGTTTCCATTGTTTCCCCATCTATTTGCCATGAAATAATGGGACCAGATGCCATGATCTTCGTTTTCTGAATGTTCAGCTTTAAGCCAACTTTTTCACTCTCTTCTTTCACTTTCATCAAGAGGCTCTTTAGTTCCTCTTCACTTTCTCCCACAAGGGTGGTGTCATCTGCATATCTGAGATTATTGACATTTCTCCTGGCAATCTTGATTCCAGCTTGTGCTTCATCCTGCCCAGCATTTCTCGAGATGTACTCTGCATATAAGTTAAATAAGCAGGGTGACGATATACAGCCTAAATGTTCTCCTTTCCCAATTTGGAGCCAGTCTGTTGTTCCATGTCCAGTTCTAACTGTTGCTTCTTGACCTGCATACAGGTTTCTCAAGAGGCAGGTCAGGTGGTCTGGTATTCCCATCCCTTTAAGAATTTTCCACAGCTTGTGGTGATCCACACAGTCAAAGGCTTAGGCATAGTCAATAAAGAAGTACTGTTTCTTAAACTTTATGCACTGTTTCCTAATCACATTATGTAGGTTCCTCAAGACCAGAACCTTTATTTTTCCATAACTGAATCCCTAACTAGCATAGTGTCTGCAAGTAGGTAACCAATAGAAGTTTGCCGGTCGGGACTCCCTGGCTCCAGGGTTAGCACTTTGCCTTCCAATGCAGAGGGTGTGGATTCAGTTCCTGGTAAGGGAGCTAAGACGCCACATGCCTCTTGGTGAAAAACCCAAAACATAAAACAGAAGCAATATGTAACAAATTCAATAAAAACTTTAAAAATGGTCCACATTAAGGGAAAAAAAAAAACCTTAAAAAAGTTTGTCCATTGATTTGTATATGTATTTTGTTGGTTAATTATTGACATCTCTGCTTTTCCGTGACTTCTTTAAATGCTTATTAAAATGCATCACTCAGATTTTTATAACTTATTTTCATGCTTTAACTTCATTCCATAATCATAAGTTTAATTGCAGTATTTTTGTTTACAAACCTTGACATATGTTTCCACATACAGATAATGGCCAATCCCTGAATGTAATGTGAAAGCTAAATTATAATTTTCAAAGTTACTAAATATAAATCTTTGATGAATGGGTTCTTTGCCTTCTTTTATTCAAGCTGAGGAATTTAAAAATGACATTACTAAGTCATTTTATTAAGTGCTTTGTTGCATTCTAGTTATAATGCAAAATTATATTAGATTAATGCTAATGAATACCAGACCACCTGATCTGCCTCTTGAGAAATTTGTATGCAGGTCAGGAAGCAACAGTTAGAACTGGACATGGAACAACAGACTGGTTCCAAATAGGAAAAGGAGTACATCAAGGTTGTATATTGTCACCCTGCTTATTTAACTTATATGCAGAGTACATCATGAGAAACGGTGGACTGGAAGAAACACAAGCTGGAATCAAGATTGCTAGGAGAAATGTCAATCACCTCAGATATGCAGATGATACCACCCTTATGGCAGAAAGTGAAGAGGAACTAAAAAGCCTCTTGATGAAAGTGAAAGACGAGAGTGAAAAAGTTGGCTTAAAGCTCAACATTCAGAAAACAAAGATCATGGCATCCGGTCCCATCACTTCATGGGAAATAGATGGGGAAACAGTGGAAACAGTGTCAGACTTTATTTTTCTGGGCTCCAAAATCACTGCAGATGGCGACTGCAGACATGAAATTAAAAGACGCTTACTCCTTGGAAGGAAAGTTATGACCAACCTAGATAGCATATTCAAAAACAGAGACATTACTTTGCCAACAAAGGTTCGTCTAGTCAAGGCTATGGTTTTTCCTGTGGTCATGTATGGATGTGAGAGTTGGACTGTGAAGAAGGCTGAGCGCCGAAGAATTGATGCTTTTGAACTGTGGAGTTGGAAAAGACTCTTGAGAGTCCCTTGGATTGCAAGGAGATCCAACCAGTCCATTCTGAAGGAGATAAGCCCTGGGATTTCCTTGGAAGGAATGATGCTAAAGCTGAAACTCCAGTACTTTGGCCACCTCATGCGAAGAGTTGACTCATTGGAAAAGACTCTGATGCTGGGAGAGATTGGGGGCAGGAGGAGAAGGGGATGACAGAGGATGAGATGGCTGGATGGCATCACTGACTCGATGGACGTGAGTCTGGGTGAACTCTGGGAGTTGGTGATGGACAGGGAGGCCTGGCGTGCTGCGATTCATGGGGTCGCAAAGAGTCAGACATGACTGAGTGACTGTACTGAACTGAACTGAATGAAGATAGAATCAGTATTTGTTATAATTCATTACATAAACTTTAAAATAATTTTTTCAAAATGAGTTTGTGGAACAAAATATCAATTATTTTCTCCATCAAAGGCTGCTTTCATTTTCAGTAAAACCATTGCACAAAAGTGCTTCTTACTCTTTGTACTAATCAGTGTTAAGGTGGGCTGAGTATAAAATGCAGAGTATCTGATTATAGTTAGGGGGACTATGGATCTTTGTTTGCCTGGAACAATTCCAGTTTATACATACTATTCTGACATTATGTTGCTCCTTTACTTTAAAAAATACCTTAGTTTGGATGGTCACTCTAGTTACACGCCAGTTCAAACCAAGTGTGTGTCTTTATGTAGGTTAGTTAACTTTTACTGGGCTCAGTTCACCATTTGTAAATGAGGAGTTTGACCTAGGTGATACATCAGGTCTGTTCACCTTTACTATTTTGATGTGTGAATAAAGCGTAGGTCTCAAGAGGGACATTG
The DNA here is from genome assembly GCF_027580195.1 of Bos mutus. Lineage (NCBI taxonomy): Eukaryota > Metazoa > Chordata > Mammalia > Artiodactyla > Bovidae > Bos > Bos mutus. Next base: position 115,755 of record NC_091624.1, read on the forward strand.
CTTATATTAGTTTTCTCGTTTTCAGGATAACAAATTGCCTCAACAAAAATTCACAGAAAGGCTCCCTTAAAACAATTACTTAGTATAAAACAAAAATCCAAATTCTGCTCTTTGATCAGACAGTGGCAGGCTGATATTCGCTAAGCTCTGTGTGACTCATTCCTCTTGTAAAGGCTTGTCAAGAATGGCAAAACCATGTCAACAGTCAACCATTTTCCTACACAGGTCTTAAAGTTACACAAATAAAGTTAAATAAACTTTACCTCTTCTGTGGATAAAATCTGAGGACGGAGACAGAGAGCTGGGGAAAAGCAGGAAGAAACAATACAAAGCAACGGCAAGGCAGGGAAAGGAGTATCTGCACACTAGCAATGGTGAAGTGAGGTGTGTGACGCTGCGGGAGGGGCAGGTGCCTGCTGGCAGTTCATCCACTACAGCCAGATGCCCAGGATTTTGAGATCCTCGAAAGGGATACAAGGGAACCATAAACTGTTTCAGTATTTTGAAAATGCAAATGAAAGGTTTTCATCAACTTCACAGCTGTATTAGCTTATCCAGAAGATCAGACTCCTGAGGTTTCAGCCAGCCTTCTGCGAGCCCATCATGAAGGGAGCAGGATACGATACATAAGCAGACAGGAGAAAGCCCAGTTGAGACAATTCTGTAACAAAGAAGTGCTGACCTCACTCTATTCATTTTGGATGAGACATTTTTACTATAGAAGTCAGAGTCACATGCAGTCCAGGTGTTATATACACCCCAAGACTAGTTCTTTAGCTTGGAAATTTAGGAGGAAGATTATAGGCTTTGTTGAGAAGAGCTGAAGGCGCTATGCAGTGAGAAGGATGCACACTGCCTGGTTAAGGGGTTTACGCCGAATACATCAGGTGGGCCCTGCTGTCAGGGGCGGTTCTGTCTTCCCCGTGCTCTGCTCTGCTCTTTCAGGGCAGCTGGAGCCATTACACCCGTTTGTTCCTTCCAGACACAGAAAACCCTCCTGTGTGTCATGGCCACTGCCCTGTGTGTCTCTGCTGCACACTTGCTCCTGTCCAGGGGTTTTACTAATAATTACACAGAGTTCTTGAATTTCACTAAGGCATTTTCTCAAATTACAGTCACTATATGCAATTTTTTTCCTACTAACTTCCATTTGATTTGCTCTGAACTTTGCCTGATGCCTGCTTTGCTAGTTGCAGAGGTCAGTGTTTCTTGTGTAGTAAACCTGACCCAGAAGGAGGGGGCCCAGGCAGGCTGTGGGGAGCAGTGATGGCTAAATGCGGCAGGCTTGGAGAGGACTTAAGGCCAGGCAGCGGTGAGGTTTGAAATGTTGGGAGACAGGCTCACCAAATGTTTCTGGGTAGGAAAGTGACAAAACAGTGGGTTCTTAAATAAATTAGAGTTTTCTAATTTGGGGGACTGTAAATTAAAGTCATATTTTAAACAGGACTTTTTTACTTTAGCCCCCAACTCCAGGAAGAAAATTGTTTTCCCAAGTGGTCTACAGAATTGTTGAAGAAGATATTCATAAAATGCCCAGGGAAACAAACTGCCTCTTAATCTGTCCTTTCTGCGACTCAGCTTTCACAGCAGCACTTTGAACATCTACAGTACCTACAGCCATTCAGTTTTGGTGCCATGTAACTTTTCGAACTGACTGGAAAGCAAGATGTGTGCTTGCACGTGTGAGTCACAAAGCATCGATGTTCTGCAAAACCCTGACCCAGGCTGTGCTCAGAAAGAACAAAATCGTTCAGTATAAAAACCTGTTTAGTACTGAAAGACCTGAAAAGATAATACATTTGTTACTTTCTTATTATACATCAGGAGCCAGGTTTTCTACCCGTCCTCTCCTCTCCTTACTGTAGAGCAAGACATCATTATAACCATGTCAGTTATGAAAAGATGAACATTCTTTCTCTTAGGCTACTAAAATATCTCTGCTTTAGTTTAAGCTTATTTCCTCTTGCTGATTTTCATAGAAAATCAGAAAAAAAGGATCAATATCCTATTTCTAGAAACCTGCTTCAATAATAAGGAGAACACATTCCTGTTAAAACCTCCTCTTAAGTTTTCTCTTACTATTCGGTCACCAGTCTGAATCGCTATGGTCATCTTTTTTTCCACCCTCTGTGGTCACTAGTTTTCCAACCTCTTTCTTAGAATCACTCAAGGCAGCTTCGAGTTCATCAGAAAAGCAGAAGCAAAGGGAACAGGAACTTCCTGGTACCAAAGGGGCAGCTGGGTCACTGGTCCTGGAGCAGAAGCTCCGAGTCCTGTGGGCTGAGAGAGGAGGACAGAGGGGAGGCTGCTGCTCCCCAGCAGGAGCGAGGCCGCGGGGGGCGGGTCCACGCAGGCTGGAGGCTCTCAGGATGTCCAGAGCGGGAACACTATCCCCAGCTGCCCAACAGGCAGTGAAGCGAACACACCACTCCACAGGAGTATTACTGGAAGCCAGTCGAGATGATAAAGTGACCCAATTGTTCTTTCTTAACAAGAACCTAGTGTGCTTCATCTTGAGTTTAATACTTCAAATAGTGACATTTTAACCTGAGAAGAAGAAAACATTGGTGTCAAATGTGGTCACATGCTTATAATTCTCTCTGTAAAGATAGATAGGCTTTGTGCAGATGTTAATCTTCAATAAATATGATTTCACATAATCGACTGAAGTTCTCATGTTATGTGAAGTTGTTCTGAGGGGGCAGATGAAGGTTAAGGAACCTAAAAATCTATATTAGGAAACCTGACTATTGTGTTCATGTCTGTGCCAAGTAATGAGGGGGCAGCTGGAAGAAACGCAATAGCCTGGCACCTCCACCCTGGGCAGCACAGGATGAGTGACCTTCTGTTGGCACCTCCACCCTGGGCAGCACAGGACGAGTGGCCTTCTGTTGGCACCTCCACCCTGGGCAGCACAGGACGAGTGACCTTCTGGGACACAGTGCAAGCTGGTATCTTAAGCAACATTGCATCCCCCTCTGAATCAAAGGGATTAGGAAGTTTCTAAAACTGATGACTAAGAACTGGATATTAATTAAACAAGAAGGTAAATAATAAATTATCTGTGCAAAGATAGATTTCCTGAGATAATCGAGAGTTTAATAATCTATGTTGTACTTTGGAAGGAAGTTCATTCATTTTGGGGAACTTTTTTCTTAAAGATCCAGGCAATGATAGAGCAGGAGGCCTGGCTGTGCGAGCCTGCTCCAGGGTCTGGCCCACAGAGCAGGTTCTGATTGTAAATCAGCTGGGGATGGAGGAGAGTGCTGGTTGTAAAGCCAGGAAGTCTGGAGCCAAGTCCTGGCTCTGTCAGCGACAAAGCCTGACATATTGCACAAGATAGGCTCACCTTCCTCGTGAGGTTTTGTAGGGATGGTGAAGGGTAGTATGTGGAGAAATCTTGGATGCAGTCAGCAGCCTTTCCTCCTCTCTAATGAATTCTTTTCCTGTTCACCCACAGATAATCCTCTTTCCCTCAATTCTGAAACCCTTGGGCTCCCTAAGTTACAAAGTGTACAGCAGGCAGGAGAGTATGCGTCATTCCCCAAAGTCCCCACAGTGCCCTCGGGGCAGGAAAGTCTACCGGAAATTCCTGACAGCCAGCTGAGGCGATTTACACTAGTCTTTTTCCCCAAGAACGCTCTCTCTTCTGCCCCAAGGGCACACTTGGGCTCCCGTGATGGGGAGTATGCACCCCTGTGTTGTGAAAGAGCCACATCAATCATCAGGACTTGACTCTGGTTTTTATTAGACGAGGATGAAATAGCGCACATGGAGACTGCTCTGTCGATCATTATAATTTCTAGCAAACCGGAAGTGTGTCCTGCTCACGGCACAGTCCTTCACCTCTTGCTGCTTCTGTGCCCTCTGCTCTGACTCTGCAGTCCCTTCCCAGCCCTTTGACCTCAGGCGGTCACCTGACTCACTCAGGCCCACAGGACGCCCGCTGCCCTGGAGCCCAGAGGCCCGAGGAGCCTTCTGTTCTGCTGCATCCTTGCTCCTGGCCTCGTGAGGGGTGTGGTGCTTTTGAAACGGGGCCTCATGGTCCTTGCCGCCGTGTCCTTCAGCCTGGCTTTGTCTATGGAAAAACTTTAGCCACAGAGTGAGTTTAATCAGAGAAGTGAGAGCAGCAGAAACAAATGAAAACAGTCAAAGGACACCAAATATTAATAGTCATTAAGCAAAGTCAAGGACCTTCAGTCCCTCCTCAAGAGCTATAGATAACATTCTGGGCCATGACCTGTGAGCTGTCTTGTAGATACTGAACCCCCCCAAGTGGAAGCGTTAACTACTTGGTGACCGGACTGTAGCCATGTCATAAGGCACCATAATTCTGAGAACTGGCCTCAAGGAACAAACCGACCCTGGAACTGAAGACTAACTGTACTTAAAACAATCAAGATGATGCTGATCAGACCACCGATGACCAATTTCAAGACGATCGTCAGAGCTGACTGTGCTGTTTCAACATGGAGCCCCCTCCCTCTGTCTGTAAAAGTTCTTGCCCCCTGATTGTCAGTGAGAGAGAGTTGGCCTTTGGACAGGAGTCTACCCTCCTGCCCAGTTGCCAGCATCCAAAATAAAGCAAATTTTCCTTTCCATCAACCTAAGAGATTTGGAAATGTTGTGCTTTCATGAAGCAGGCAAAAGAGCAGATCACTGGTGACTTTGTGAGAATAAGGACCTTTCAGGACCTGTAGGGATTCTTTCCCGAGAAGGCAATGGCACCCCACTCCAGCATTCTTGCCTGGAAAATCCCATGGACAGAGGAGCCTGGTAGGCTGCAGTCCATGGGGTTGCTAAGAGTCAGACACAACTGAGCGACTTCACTTTCACTTTTCACTTTCATGCATTGGAGAAGGAAATGGCAACCCACTCCAGCGCTCTTGCCTGGAGAATCCCAGGGATGGGGGAGCCTGGTGGGCTCTCGTCTACGGGGTCACACAGAGTCGGACACGACTGAAGTGACTTAGCAGCAGCAGCAGCAGCAGGAATTCTCTCCACCATCACAGTGGGAACTGAGACGTTTCTACAGCAGGTAGATGAACGTTCCTCTCTTCTCCTCCTGTCACCATCCCTACTTTCTCCAGGCTGGATTAACGGGCATGTGTGTGTGTGTATGTGTGTGTGAGAGAGAGAAACCCCTGGGGACAACACCCATTGTGCAGAAGTCAGGGACACCGGATGGCCTGTGTCCCAGACACAAGGCGGCCACTGTTTCTGTGTGTGATCGAGCCCGGCAGCCAGGGCATACACTGGGTTTCGGGACTAGTTCTGGTTAGTAAAAAACATTTCTGCCTTGGGGCCTGGGATCAGAAGTGGGTGCTAGCAGAATACGTGGACTTTCAGATTCCAGGGAAATACCATGCATCCTGACTAGCAGAATGCTGAGTGAATGATTCTAACACTGGAAAGGACAGACTGAGGTGATCGATTCCAAGATCAGTGTGCTGTTTCAGCACTAACTCATTTCTAATTTCCCTCCGTTTGCGTTTCCTTATTTGACAGTTAGTCAGTTTGTTCTTGATGGGGAACAAGAACAAGTTTCTCTTCCTGGAGAAACTCTGGGCTGTGGGTCTCGGGCTGGCTGCCCTTTCCCCGGCCCATCTCATTTCCATGCAGCCCCTGTAGCCTCAGATCAAACAACACAGCCTCAACTGAAGAGAGAAGCAGCAGCTCTGGAGAACTCTCTGGAAATCCACTGAAGGTTTTGCCAAGGGAAGGAGAAAGTCTCCTAGATAACAAAACAGGGTAATAGCTAGGGACTGTTCAGGGGCCTCTGGTCATTTAGCATATAATTTCTGATCAACCCAACACAGATTCAACCCACCCAAAGCTGTCTTACCAGGGTTCTGTTTCATCAGAGTTTAAACTGCTTTATAGTTACCACATTACTTTGCCAACAAAGGTTCATCTAGTCAAGGCTATGGTTTTTCCTGTGGTCATGTATGGATGTGAGAGTTGGACTGTGAAGAAGGCTGAGCACCGAAGAATTGATCCTTTTGAACTGTGGAGTTGGAAAAGACTCTTGAGAGTCCCTTGGACTGCAAGGAGATCCAATCAGTCCATTCTGAAGGAGATCAGCCCTGGGATTTCTTTGGAAGGAATGATGCTAAAGCTTAAACTCCAGTACTCTGGCCACCTCATGCGAAGAGTTGACTCATTGAAAAAGACTCTGATGCTTGGAGAGATTGGGGGCAGGAGGAGAAGGGGACAGACAGAGAATGGAATGGCTGGATGGCATCACTGACTCGATGGACGTGAGTCTCAGTGAACTCCGGGAGTTGGTGATGGACAGGGAGGCCTGGCGTGCTGCGATTCATGGGGTCGCAAAGAGGAGGACACGACTGAGCGACTGATCTGATCTGATAGTTACCACCCATCTGAGCGACTGATCTGATCTGATAGTTACCTGGAGAAGCTTTCTGGTTGGCATTCTGCCAGCACAATATTATTTTTTCTACTAGGTTTTAGAATAGAAACCATTTGATTTGAGTCATGAATAATAAAATGCTCTTTTGATGAAGCTCAGTGATTCATAGTGGAAAGGTGCTACTTAGGAATTTTCAGTAAGTATCTTAAAGTGGGGTGATTAAATATAATAGTATCCAAAAAATGGAAAATAAGTGTCATCAGATAGATTTGGTTTATGTTCCTCTTTAATGCTCTATTTTGGGTAAATGTGTCAGAGACAGGAGTTCAAAATCAAGTACCAATCAAGTCAATAGAGGTGAAGTCTTGGGCAAGGCATGTGACCTTTTCTAGGACTTATTTTCCTAATTTGTAAAATGAGGGGAATACCATCTAATGGCAGAAAGTGAAGAGAAACTAAAGAGACTCTTAATGAGTATGAAAGAGGAGTGAAAAGGCTGGCTTAAAACTCAACATTAAAAAACCTACCACCTGAGCCATCAGGAACGCTCAAGATCATGGCACCTGGTCCCATCACTTCATGGCGAATAAAAGCAGAAAAAGTACAAACAGTGACAGATTTTATTTTCTTGAGTTCCAAAATCACTGCTGATGGTAACAGCAGCCATGAAGTTAAAAGATGTTTACTCCTTGGAGGGAAAACTATGACAAACCCAGACAGCATATTAAAGAGAGAGACGTCACGTTGTCAACAAAGGTGCACATAATCAAAGCTCTGGTTTCTCCAGAAGGTCATGTATGGATGTGAGAACTGGACCATGAAGAAGGCTGAGCCCTGAAGAATTGATGCTTTCTAGTTATGGTGCTAGAGAAGGCTCTTGAGAGTCCCTTGGACTGCAAGGAGATCAAACCAGTCAGTCCTAAAGGAAATCACTCCTGAATATTTATTGGAAGGACTATTGTGAAGCTGAAGCTCCAGTACTTTGGCCACCTGATGCAAAGAGCCAATTCATTGGAAAAGACCCTGATGCTGGGAAATATTGAAGGCAGGAGGAGAAGGGGATGACAGAGGATGAGATGGTTGGATGGCATCATCGACTCAATGGACAGAGTTTGAGCAAACTCCAGGAGACACTGGAGGACAGAAGAGACTGGAGTGCTACAGTCCATGGAGGTCACCATGCTGTCACGAAGAGTTGGACACGACTTAGCAACTGAGCAACAACAGCCATCCACCCATAACATTTGGAGAATTGTGTAATTCCTTGTCCTGTGTTCCCTCAGAATTGTGGGTGTTTGGTCACCATGGCCTGATGCCAGCCCTTTGACTGCCTTGGAGATGACTCCTCACTTACTCTTAGGTGAGCCCAGTTCCCTGAGGCAGCAATGCACAGAGTCCAGAGCTCAGAGAGGGTCCCTGGGGCCACACGGCTCCTTCATCCTGACTCTGTGACTTGCTGGTTGAGGGGTACTGAGTGTACTATGATGCTTCACCCTCCTTCTGCTGTAGCTGCGTGGGTATAAGCAAGTAGCCTCTACACTATTGTGAGAATTTAGTAGGTTTTGTAAGAAAGAGAAAGCTTTCAGTACACCACCTGTTCATGGTAGGTACACTATTCTTTTTGGATAAACAAAGGAGCTTATTCTCAGGTTCTAATAGCCAGGTATCTTGAAAGACCCAGCTGAGTTAATTCTCTGCTGCTTTCTTTACCTTCTTTCCCTGCTTCCAAATCTGGATACTAGATGACTGGTAACAGGCAGCCATCCTCTGAGGTATGGAATTTTCTCTGTGGTATCAGTAAAGAAGGAAACACCAGAGATAATACTGAGAAAACACTACAGGAGCTTCACGTAACAGAAGTCACCTTTCTCACTCACATCGGGGCAGGGATGGGTGGGTGCAGAGACTCTGCCAAAGATGTGTGGTCCCGTCTGCAGTGCAGGTAGCTTGCTGAGAAGTTGCTGCCCGTGAGGACTGCATTCACCAGCATATCCTTCGTGGGGGACCCGTGCAACTGAGTCCCAGCCAACGGAACATGGACAGTGATGTGCACACCTTTAGGGCTGACCCTTAAATATGTCCTGTTGATCCCTGTTGATCACTCTGGCCTTGACCCCATCGGCCACTAGGTCCTGATGGAGCCGCCTTCAGCGGGACTTAGAAGCACAGCTGGAAGAGAGTGCAGTCGCTCTCAGGCTGAGTCTCTGCAAGTCTGCTAATGCTGAGTTCTTTCCCCTGGTCCAAAACACCCAATCTTGAGCCTTCTTGGCTGTTACTCCAATGTGAAAAGCAAGTGCTCCTGTCTCCCCCGCTGCTCGTGGTGCATGTGGGCTCACATTCCTTACCCATTACTTTTGATGAATTTGCGCTGTCACTCACCCCAGCTGCTGCTCTGCGGTTTAGACCAGATTTACGTCTGTCTGTTCAGACACATTCCTCAGTTCAATGCAGTTCAAATGCATCTGACCAGAGAAAACAAGACAGGAATGTTTGTGCTGATGTAAGCTATCACTACATTTTTGAATATTGGTTTACTGCACCTCTTTCTTTATCCCACTCTATTAATATCTAAACATGACAGTAATGTTTCTAAGATTTAAAAATATTTTCATTATTGATATTTATGTATGACTTCACCCAATAAGTTGACAGAAAGAAATATTTTATTCCTAGCTAAGAAACATATCCCTATATCCAATGCAGAATTTTTTGGAAAAAATTTAATCACAAAGTATTATACACAAGTGAGAAAGTACGTAAAGCAGAAGTGTGTGGTTTTAATGAATTGTTACATGAACACTTCCCTGGTGGCTCAGACAGTAAAGCATCTGCCTACAGTGCGGGAGGCCTGGGTTCAATCGGTGGGTTGGGAAGATCTCCTGGAGAAGGAAATGGCAATCCACTCCAGTATTCTTGCTTGGAAAATCCCGTGGATGGAGAAGCCTGGTAGGCTATAGTCCATGGGGTCGGAAAGAGTCGGACACAACTGAGCAACTTCACTTCACATGAACACTAGCGTGGCTACCACTCAGACCAAGAAATGAAAGGCCATCAGCGTCTCCTGTGTGACATGTCCTGATCTCATGTCTTTCTGCCAAGCATCACTAAGGCACAAATTACCACTCATCAAAGAGGAGGATCCACCACAGGGGGACCTTCAGGCTTCTCCCAAGAGGCTGGTAGAAAGGACCCAGTTGGCTTGGGCTGTGTTCGGTGATTTGGGGTAGTCTGAGGAAGCTCTATCTGGGCTGGATGCTCCAGGCATAAAAACCACAGGCAGTTTTATGACTGGAGGGTCTCAACAAGCCTGAGTCAGAGGGAGGCTGGGCTGATGAGCTGTGCGCTGTCACTCACCCCAGCTGCTGCTCTGCGGTTTAGACCAGATTTACGTCTGTCTGTTCAGACACATTCCTCAGAGCTTTGTTCCTGTCCTCCTTCTCACCTGGTGTTGATGTTTACGAGCAGAACACCAGCTCAGCTTTGGGATTTGAGTGGTGGCCTTTCTCTCGGAGTTCACACCCATTTCCCACTGTGTCATTTAAAAGTCTCTCATGACGCTGGAAATTGAGGTTTTGGACTTGTCCTCCGGACAGTAGCTGGTGCATATTTTGACCTCACATTCAAGTTGAAGTTTCTTTTTATTCTCCAAGGAGTACTGAAATAATATTTAATTTTCCTCAATTTTATAATTAACTCCAGAAGCAAGCATTTAAGGATTGCAGAAAACAACCAGATGGATTTTCCCAGAAATATGTTTTTATTTTCCTAATACTTCTTTATGTATGGTTTTTAAAAGACCTGCTTGCAGCTTGATATGTGATTATGTTGTAGTCTTTAACCTTTCTCTGCCCTCAATTTCATGCCAAGTATCTAATCTGTGAAGATGTAAAAAGAAATGATGTGCAAAGAACAATTTAATACTCAGCTAATTTTCAACAAGAAATTTGCTTCAAAACCGTATACAACGTATTTTATTCATTTGGCCATAATGGTAGCTGATCTGTAACTAATCTGTAGCTGATCTGTAACTGATCTGACTCCACGGTCAGGACTTTTGCACCATTCTAACTTTGAGGTAGCTTGTGGAGCTTTGGGGTGACCTCCCCGTCTGAACATGAGGATGATCAGAGGGCTTCCAGGGGTAAGCGAGGTGACACCAGGAAGGTGCACTAGAGCGTTGCCGCTGACGTTTGTAACAGTTGATCCTCAGCCACCAGAGGAGTTGGCAGAGCAGATACCAGGATCACCTTTTACAGGCACTTTGGGGAATTAAATACTTAGCCGAAAGTCTCACCCAAGCGTCACTAAACTCATAAATTGCTTCATGTTTAACAAAGTTCTCCTAACTTACCTTTGCAAATCTTATCTATATTGTACTCCTGTGTAACAATTCTTATTTTCCCTAGGAGAGTATTCCACCAAGAATGCTCAACAATTTGCCCAAGTTCATTAAGTTTGTGTTAAAGCCAGAAACCAAGCTTCTTTTTTCACTCTGAATATTTATAGTCTTGACACTCTTCTACTGCATTTTTACAGCATGACTGCTCACGTGTTTTTCCTAAAGAAAATTATGCTAATTTTCTATTAAGAATCTCATTTGCATGCAGGGAAAGCAGAAAAGACAAAGCTCAGGAAAACAAAGGCGCGTATCTAGCATTAAGGCATAGTGCTAGCATCTACCAGCATTAAGGCTGTGGCTTTTAGTTCAAGACTCATTGCAAGTGAGATCATGGCTGAGCAGATCTTTCTGGATTCAAGTACGGCTGCTTCCTGATGACTGTTCCTAAGTCCGTGCCAGCCGCAACTGGTAATTACTAAACACCAGGACAGCTTTCCCAGCACTTCCCACAAGCAGTGCCACCTCTTCTGTTATCAGTTGTCAGGATTTTGGAATATTCTGAGGAAACCTGAAGTGGAAAAACCATTAGGCAGTAGTCAAAACAAGAGAAAAATATGCAAAGTTCTAACTGACTTCAGAAGACATGCGTTGCCTACAGACACTCAACTTCCTCCTTGCACAAGTGCAAAGTGGTGCGTTTTTCTTTCTTTCTATTTTATCTAAATATTGATATTATCATGACTATTATATAAGCAAGAAGAACAAGACACAATAACAGATAGCAATGGATATATGACAACTCTAGTGATATAGAATTATTGCCAAGGGTGAGAGGGATTAGTATTTCTTGACTTAAAAATTCACGGCTCTAGAAAGAACAATGGATCTTAAGGCCAAATAACAAAGATTGAAATCTGTCTTTGCATCTCCCAGATGAGACTTTTGGCTAACTATTTAATTCCCCAAAGTGCCTGTAAAAGGAGATTTCAGTATCTGCTCTGCCAACTCCCTGGGTGGTTGTGATAATCGACTGTTACAAACTTCAGTCACTGAGACGTCTTCACTGATTCTTTTACATGCCTCTTACTAACATTAGTAATAAACTCTATCTGTAAAGTAAAAGGATTAATTTGAAAATTTCTTAGATTATCTTTTAACTTTAAAACTGAGAAAATGTGTAACCCTTTGCCTTTCCCATTCTCTGAGCACCTGCTTCATGCTCAGTCGTGTCTAACTCTGCAACCCCATGGAGTGTGTACCACCAGGCTCCTCTGTCCATGGGATGTATACAGGCAAGACTACAGGAGTGGGTTGCCATTTCGTCCTCCAGAGGATCTTCCCGACCCAGGATCAAATCTTTGTCTCCTGCCTTGGCAGGCAAATTCTTTACCATTGAGCCATCTGGGAAGCCTTTTCATATCCTAGGACCTCATAAAGCCAACAAGGTTGCAGAGAACATATCATAACTCAGGCCCTTTATGTGCTGCTCCATTGTGTTATGGTTTAGTTACATACACTTTACCTGGAACACACACACACACACACACTCATACATGCAATCCCCAGCTTAACAACACTTGTAAAATATTTATATATTGTTTATTGAATGATATTGGGCACCTGATATATACTAGGCACTTGGTACCAAACAACAATATTCCAGATTTACAAATGAAAAAACTAAGATTGTACAACATGAGATTATATATTTAGTTAGTTCAAGAGTCAGGTTTTCAGACTGATGTCTGTCTTACTCCAAAGGCTGTGCAACACCGTTCTGCTGTGCTGCTGTCTCTCCAAGACTCCCCTTCAACAAGAGTGAGCTGTCTTTAACTTTTCAAACTACCTCTGTTGAGTAGAAAGACAGTTGAACAGAATCTTGGAGAAAAAAGCATTATCTGGTTGTGGGACCCAAAGTCTAAAAATGCCTTTGTTAGTATGAGTAACACATGCTCATGCTTCGTGCTAATCACTTCAGTTGTGTCCGACTCTGTGTGACCTACGGACTGCAGCTTGCCAGGCCCCTCTGTCCTGACTCTGCAACTTCATGGACTGCAGGACTTCCCTGTCTTTCACTATCTCCTGGAGTTTACTCAAACTCATGCCCATTGAGTCAGTGCTGCTATCCAAACATCTCATCCTCTGTCCCTTCTCCTCCTGCCTTCAATCTTTCCCAGCATCAGGGTCTTTTCCAATGAGTCAGTTTTTCTCATCAGGTGGTCAAAGTATTGGAGTTTCAGCTTCTGCATCAGTCCTTCTAATGAATATTCAGGATTGATTTCATTTAGGATTGACTGGTTTGATCTCCTCCCAGTCCAAGGAACTCTCAAGAACCTTCTCCAAATACCTCAATTCAAAAGCATCAATTCTTCAATGCTCAGCTTTCTTTATGGTCCAACTCTCACATCCACACATAATATGACACCTTTGTCAGCAATGTGATGTCTCTGCTTTTTAATACACTGTCTAGGTTTGCCATAACTTCTCTTCCAAGGAGCAAGTGTCTTTTAATTTCATGGCTGCAGTCACCATCTGCAGTGATTTTGGAGCCCAGAAAAACAAAGTCAGCCACTGTTTCCACTGTTTCCCCATCTATTTGTCACAAAGTGATGGGACCGGATGCCATGGTCTTAGTTTTCTGAATGTTGAGCTTTAAGCCAACTTTTTCACTCTCCTCTTTCACTTTCATCAAGAGGCTCTTCAGTTCTTCTTCACTTTCTGCCATAAGGGTGGTGTCATCTGCGTATCTGAGGTTATTGATATTTTTCCCGGTAATCTTGATTGCAGCTTGTACTTCATCCAGCCCAGCATTTCTCATGATGTACTCTGCATATAAGTTAAATAAGCAGGGTGACAATATACAGCTTTGGCGGACTCTTTTTCCTATTTGGAACCAGTCTTTTGTGCCATGTCCAGTTCTAACTGTTGCTTCCTGACCTGCATACAGGTTTCTCAAGTAACGTAAGTAAACAGCACCTATTCTGATTCATAAAACTGTGAGGTTGAATGGCATCCTGCACTGTTACTCTGGGGTAGGAAAGCACTACAACCTAGGCAGCTGTGCTTTAATGGAAAAGTAAGGCTTGGAGTCAAAAACTGGGGCCCCGGCCCTACTCTGTCCCTTGGGAGCTGCATGCCTTTGAAGAGATCGTTTAGCTTCTCAGAATTGTGCTTCTGCCGTTTTCAGGACAGAAGACAAATCATATCCTGCTTCTATCACAAAGACATGTGAAGGATTTTATAAAACATAATGCTCTGTGATATATAAAAACAGGTTATTGTTCACATTGGTAGCAGGCATTGCAAGCACCAATTAAAGCTGAGCTTGAAGTTATGACCTGAGGAAAGAAAGAGTGTTCAGTGAGCAGGTGAGTAAAGAGGTGCTGTGGGACTCCAGTTCCAGCCTTCAGCTTTGGACGCCCAGAGGGAGCTGAGGGAGCTGAGTAAGAGCGTGCTTTGGAGACTAACGTTTAATTTCGTGAGCAGAATCAACTTGAGGTGAGGACAGCGCACAGACAAGTGTTAGTGGACAGTCACTGCAAAGTCCAGCTGGAACCTCACGAGGAGAAAGTGTCGGGTCGCCAAGGCCAGAGACGAGCCAAAAGCAGCAAGCCCGCGGAGCGGGTGTGGTGGCATCAGGGTCTGGGGGTCCAGGCCCAGGGAGGTTCACTGGGGCAGTGTGGGCCGCGGCCTGCTGGCATTTTGCAGCCACTTCCCCTTCAACTTTAGTCGCAGTTCCTGTCCTGAAAGGGGCAGGACTCAGGGCCACGATGAGGAAGTGAATGAGCAACGTCAGAGAACGAGTGTGTGCATCCGAGGAAGACTTCTGGTAGGAGAGACCCTAACGTCCAAAGCTACTAGTTATGAGGGAGCCGTGAAGAAACTGCACACATGGCTGCAATGAAGTCTGCCAGAACCCGGGAAGGCTTAAGACCGAAAATAGCAATTAACATTCTTTATCTAATGCCAAAACAATGTGAAAGTTCTTATGTTGTCAAATGCTGTTGACAGCTGCTGCTTTTTAGACAAGGTACACACATGTATATATTGTTAAATTTATTTTTATTCTTAGCACCTTTTATTAATGATAATAACAGTTTCTTCAGGAGTCCAAATGATTTACACTTTTGTTGATTATAGAGCAGGAAGATGTGAAATGTAGATATAGATACTTCCCATACACAGTGAATATTATCCAGTCATGAGAAAGAAGGACATTCTGCCATTTGTGACAACATGGATGAAACTTGGGGTGTTGTGCTCAGTAAAACAGGCCCGATTGGGAAACACAAATGCAGCATTCCATCACTTAAACGTGGGATCTTAAAAAAAATGCAAATTCATACAGAGTAAAGCAACAAATGGCAGGGGCTAGGGTGGTGTATTAGCCACACAGTGTTTATATCAATTATATCGCAATAAATCTGAGAAAAAATAAAGTAACAACTTTCACAAACTAGAAACTACAAAGGCTACAAGGAAAAACAGAAACAATAAAATAAATATTGAAATATCAGACTAAATTACTCTCAGCTCAAGATATATTAAGAACACTATGTAATCAATAATATAGCTCTTATGGATATACTAAATTCAGGCTTCTGATGGAAAAGACTGCTATTTTATTTCAAATAATGAAACCTTCCAGAAAACTGGAAGACACAAACTGAAAAACACAAAACCTCAGTAAATTAAAATATTGGCATTCTCCAACAATGATGCGCTAAAAATAGAAATTAATGATAAGAGTACAAAAAGGTTCATTCTCCAACAATGATGCGCTAAAAATAGAAATTAATGATAAGAGTACAAAAAGGTTCATTCTCCAACAATGATGTGCTAAAAATGTAAATTAATGATAAAATAAGAGTATAAAAAGGTTCATTCACCCAATTATAACCAAAAGACATGCTATTAACTAACTGAAATTTCATATTTCTAGAAAGTAACAATAACAACATAATATAATATCTGAATCTATAGAGCCAAATGAAGCAATTACCAGAATAAATTTTGTATCAATAAATACTTATGTCTAAAAATTTAAAAACTAAGCCATCGATTCAAAAAGCTAGAAAGAAAACAAACAAAAAATCAAAAGAAAGCAAATGAAAGGTGTTACTAAAGGCAGAAACAGAAATTAATTAGGAAAATGTTGAACTACATAAACTAAAAGCTGTATAGAAAAAAATTCATTCTTGCTACTATTACTTTGAATTACAAGACTGTCTTTGTGTGAACATATAATTTCACTTCTCTTTCATAAAAATCTAGGAGGATTCTTTTTTTGAGCTGTGATTTTTTCAAAGATTGACAGAATTTTCTAATTTTAAATTCTTAAATTTAAAAATTTGAGATGGTGAGTAACTCTTAGCAACTTTCAGTTAAAAATATAATAACAGAGGACATTGTTTGAAAGTAGTTTATGAAAAAAAGTAGTTTTATGTTACAACATTTAAGATTGTTAAAATTTTTCAAATTCTGAGCATAATGTAGAGAAGGTCTCGGCTTTCATAGGCAGGATTCAGGCATATCTGGGGAAACCTGCCCAGTGTCTGTGGGAGGCTGCCTACAAGTGGCTCTCAAGCTCAAGGGCAGACGCGCAGCCCTCCTCTTGCTGGGACTCAGACGCATCCAGTGTGTCTGCTGAGGTCGCAGAACCATCCTCGCGTGCGTTTACAGTTGTGGGGCAGTGGGGTGCATGAGAGGGTCCTGGGCCTTCAGAACGACTCATCTTTAGTGAAAAACTCAAAAAACAGACGCAAAGACTTAATCCAGTCTCTGCAGCCATTCAAGAATACTGGAGTGGATTGCCAAATAGAAAAAGTGAAGCAAACTAAATAAAAGTAAGAGATCTATATATAGTCCAGTTGTTTTTAAACATGACTGCTAATTAAAAACATATATGGAGCTCTGGAGAAATAGGTGGCCATTTATATTTTTCCAAAAAAAAAAATCAAGAGAATTCTGATAACCATGATGGTTTGATCACTCACCCAGAGCCAGGCATCCTGGACTGTGAAGTAAAGTGGGCCTTAGGAAGCATCACTATGAACAAACCTAGTGGAGGTGATGAAATTCCAGCTGAGCTATTTCAAATCTTAAAAAATGATGCTGTGAAAGTGCTGCATTCATATGCCAACAAATAAGGAAAACTCAGAGGTGGCCACAGGACTGGAAAAGGTCAGTTTTCATTTCAATCCCAAAGAAGGGCAACGCCAAAGAATGTTCAAACTACCACACAATTGCACTTATTTCACATGCTAGCAAGGTGATGCTCATAATCCTTCAAGCTAGGCTTCAACAGTATGTGAACTGAGAACTTTCAGATGTACAAGCTGGATTTAGTACAGAGATAAAATTGCCAACATCCTTTGGATCATGGGAAGAGCTAAAGAATCCCAGAAAAACATCTACTTCTGCTTTATTGACTACACCAAGGCCTTTGACTGTGTGGATCACAACAAACTGGAAAATTCTTTAAGAGATGGAATACTAGACTACCTGACCTACCTCCTGAGAAACCTGTATGCAGGTCAAGAAGCAACAGTTAGAAATGGACACGGAGCAGCAAACTGGTTCCAAATTGGGAAAGGAGTACGTCAAGGCTGTATATTGTCACCCTGCTTATTTAACTTCTATGCAGAGTACATCATGAGAAACGCTGGGCAGGATGAAGCACAAGCTGGAATCAAGATTGCCAGGAGATATATCAATAACCTCAGATACACAGATGACACCACCCTTATGGCCAAAAGCGAAGAAGAACTAAAGAGCCTCTAAAAGTGAAAGAAGTGAAGTGAAACTCACTCAGTCATGTCTGACTCTTTATGACCCCATGGACTATACAGTCCATGGAACTCTCCAGGCCAGAATACCGGAGTGGGTAGCCTTTTCCTTCTCCAGGGGATCTTCCCAACCCAGGGATCAAACGCTGTTCTCCCGAATTGCAGGGGGATTCTTTACTGGCTGAGCCACAAGGGAAGTTCAAAGTGAAAGAGGAGAGCGAAAAAGCTGGCTTAAAACTCAACATCTAAAAAAAAAAAAACTAAGATCATGGCATCTGGTCCCATCACTTCATGGCAAATAAATGGGGAAACATTGGATATAGTGACAGACTTCACTTTCCTGGGCTCCAAAATCACTGCAGATGGTGACTGCAGCCATGAAATTAAATGACACTTGCTCCTTGGAAGAAAAGCTATTACCAACCTAGACAGCATATTAAAAAGCAGAGACATCACTTTGCCGACAAAGGTCCATCTAGTCAAAGCTGTAGTTCTTCCAGGAGTCATGTACGGATGTGAGAGCCGGATCATAAAAAAGGCTGAAACCTGAAGAGTTGGTGCTTTTGAACTGGGGTATTGGAAAAGACTCTTAACAGTCCCTTGGACAGCAAGGAAATCAACCCAATCAACCCTGAAGGAAATAACCCTGAATATTCATTGGAAGGACTGATGCTGAAGCTGAAGCTCCAATACTTTGGCCACCTGATGAGAAGACCCTACTCATTAGAAAGGACCCTGATGCTGGAAAACACCGAGGACAGGAGGAGAAGGAGATGACAGCAGATGAGATGTTTGGATGGAAATACTGACTCAATGGACATGAGTCTGAGCAAACTCCGATAGATGGTGAAGGACAGGGAAGCCTGGTATGCTGCAGTTCGTGGGGTCGCAGAGAGTCAGACATGACTGAAAGACTGAGCAACACAATTCTGATATACATCTGGATTTTAAAAAGTGATTACAGGTTTTTCTATAAATCCTAGTTTTGGTGATATAGAGTTCAATTATTTTTTTGTTGACCAATCATGATACAGTGGTATTAAGTAAGAGTTACATAAGCACAATAGTAAAAGATGTTTACCAGATTTTCACAACCAAGAGCCAGGCAAAAATAAAAGATAATTACAATTGCAAGCCATAATGGGAACGTGATTAACCTAACAGTATAAAATAATTACATACAGTTTGGGTGATCAGGCAGAGAGATGTGTAAGTGGAAGTGCACACAGCCACGTTTTCATCTGCCCAGCCGGCCTATGTCTTTCGTTCTTTTTTATTTTCAATTAATTAGTTTTTTCCAATCAAGCTTTGAACGACAAGATCATACGATAGCAGTGTCTGGTCGGTGCACACGAGGGTGCACACTGACCGAAGACACCAGTGACCAGCTTTACTATGGCGCTGGGCCACACACCTGCAGTCTGGCCTCTGGAGGGAGGTGAGCGCTCTGGTGACTGACAGTGGCGGTGCCTGTACAGGAGTCTGATCGCGACCCCCATTCCTGGGAAGGGTGCCTAGCAGGACGTGATCCCCCCTCCAGGTCTTGCACAATGAAACAGCAAAACCCCATCCCCTTCTCCAACGAGGTATTTGTAAACAGGCCAGCACCCGTTCCCCAGTGTGGGGGAGGGAAGCAAGTGAGGAGTAGCAAGCAGAGAGGCTCCCCCTGGCACCTGGGCCCATAGGGCCCCACCACGTGTGTGAGGGGAGCCTCCCTGCTGTGAAGCATATTTGAGGTCATTAAATTGCAGCAATAAACAGCAAGGTGAGGTGGGGGTGCTCCAGGTAGAAAGTTTAAGTGGGGTGACAAGCAGGGGCTTCTGGGCAGGGGTCCCGGCATCCTGGACTTCCACAGCACATACCCACCCCCGATGTGGAGTGTCAGGCTGAGGCTCCGGTCAGGCCTCAGTCCACTCCCCTGGGCATCAGATTCACGGGTTCACTGACTGGTTTCTGGGGGAGCCAGGCCCTGGTCCTGCTGGGGACTCCACAGACCTGGGTCCGTTCTGAGGCCCGGTGCCTTTGGTCTCGTCCCCAAGCCCACGGCATGGGCAGACGTGGTCCTGAGCCCTGCCTCCCGGCCGTCCAGGCCTCACTTCAGCCAGTCTATGTCTTTTGTTCTTTAATTTTTTAATTAATTAACTAGCTTTTTAAAATTTATTTATTTTTAATTGAAGGATAATTGCCTTACAATATTGTGTTGGTTTCTACCAAGCATCGAGATGAGCAGTCTATGTCTTTTGGTTGGTGCATTTAATCCTTTTACATTTAGGGTAATCATTGATACCTATGATGTGAGTCTGAGTGAACTCCGGGAGTTGGTGATGGACAGGGAGGCCTGGCGTGCTGCGATTCGTGGGGTCGCAAAGAGGCGGACACGACTGAGCGACTGATCTGATCTGATGATCCTATTACCATTTTCTTAACCGCTACTGAGTTTATTTTCTGTAGATCTTTTCCTTCTCGTGTCTCCTGCCTACTGAAGTTTCATTAGCGTTTGTTCTGCAGTCGGTTTGGTGATGCTGAATTCTCTTAACTTTGCTTGACTGGAAAGCTTTGATTTCTCCACCAAATCTGAATGAAACTCTTGCTGGGTAGATTACTCTTGGTTGTAATTTCTTCCCTTTCCTCACTTTAAATATATCATGCCATTCCCTTCTGGCTTGCAGTGTTTTTGTTGAGAAATCAGCTGATAGCCTGATGGGAGCTCCCTTGTATGTTACTTGTTGGTTTTCCTTTGTTGCTTTTAGTATTTTATCTTTGTCTTTAATTTTTGTCATTTTGATTACTATGAGTCTCAGTGTATTCCTCCTTGGGTTTATCCTACCTGGGACTTTCTATGCTTCCTGGACTTGGTTGATTAGTTCCTTTCCCATGTTAGGGAACTTTTCAGCTATTATCTCTTCAATATTTTCTCAGGTCCTTCCTCTCTCTCTCCTCCTTCTGGGACCCCTATAATGCAAATGTTGATCCATTTAATGTTGTCCCAGACGTCTCTCAGGCTGTCTTCATTTCTTTTCATTCTTTGTTCCATATTCTGCTCTGTAGCAGTGATTTCCATCTTTCTGTCCTCCAGGTCGTTTATCTGTTCTTCTGCCTCAGTTATTCTGCTATTGATTATTTCTAGTGTATTATTCACCTCTGTTTATTCTTTAGTTTTTCTAAAAAAGTGAAAGTTGCTCAGTCGTTTCCATCTCTTTGTACCCATCAACTATAGCCAGCCAGACTCCTCTGTTCAGAGGATTCTCCAGGCAAGAACACAGCGGTGGGTTGCCATTTCCTCCTGCAAGGGATCTTCCTGACCCAGGGATCAAATCCGTATCCCCTGCATTGATGAGTGGAGGTGGGCTCCCTACCTGGTGGTTGTTTAGCTTGAGGCGACCCAGCTCTGGGGTCTATGGGCTCTATGGTAGGGTTAATAGCAACCTCCAAGAGGGCTTTTGCCAAGGGGGCCCTTCGTGGACTCCTGTTGCCTGTGCCCCCTTCCTGTGGCGAGCCCCCACTGACCCCCACCTCCACGGGGGACCCTCCAGCACCAGCAGGCGGCTTTGGTTCAGTCTCCTGTGGGGTCGCTGCTCCTTTCCTCTGGGTCTTATTGCCCTCCAAGACTGGAATCTCTGTTTCCCCCAGTCCTGTGGAAGTCCTGTAATCAAGTCCCACTGGCCTTCCAGGCCAGATTCCATGAGGATTCCCGTCCCTCTGTTGTATCCCCAGGCTGGGAAACCAGACTTGGGGTTCAGAACCTTCAGGACAGCTTCTTTGGTCTTACTGTTCTCCAGTATGTGGGTCACCCACGTGATGGGTGTGGGATCCAATTTTACTGTGACTGCGCCCCTCCTGGTGTCTCACTTCTTCTTCGTCTTTGGACATGGAATATCTCTTTTTCTGGTGGGTTCCGTGTCCTCCTGTCAGTGGTTGTCCAACAGCTAGTTGTGATTTTGGAGCTCTCACAGGCAGAGATGAGTGCACATATTTCTACTCTGTCATCTTGAACCGGAATTTGTTAACCCAGAATTCAGTTTCTGTAAAACAACTTTTCTGTTTTTGTCTTCTGATCCTTGTGCTGACCCAGCAGTATAACAAATTGGAAATCTGTGAACTAATTATAAACTGTATATGCTTAACTTCCTTTGCAAAGTATTTGCATAATACGACAGTTTACAGTTCTATTAAGTTAGTGGCTTAAACCGCCTGCTGCAATTTCTTAGAAAATCCACTGTAAGGTTCCTGTTTGGTGATTTGATAATAATTTAAGAAGTTTTGTTTTCTTTTTGTAAGAGAGTGTCCACGGAGTATAAACTTTTCAAGGTAAAGTTTACTTACGAGCTGACACAAACCAGTGCTGGCTGTGCCAAGACATTATATTAATAGAAATTCTTTAAATTAGGGAAAATGGAATAGGCTGTGTTTGTTTGAAAAGCTGGTTCTACACGCATGTAATTGGTGTGTATTTAAGTAATGACTTAGAGGCTGGCTGTCAACTTACCCAAATCCTGAGAGCCTCTCCATCCTTCATTCAGTGTGACTTTCAGGCTTAGTTAGAAACTGCTAATAAATTAGAAAAATTAACAATTTCCTGGTTTCTTGAAAGCAAATCAAATGAGACACAAAGGTCAGTACCACTAAGGCAGGTGTAATCACAACAAACTGTGGAAAATTCCAAAAGAGATGGAAACACCGGACCACCTGACCTGCCTCATGAGAAATCTGTATGTAGGTCAGGAAGCAACAGTTAAAACTGGACATGGAACAACAGACAGGTTCCAAATAGGAAAAAGAGTACGTCAAGGATGTATATTGTCACCCTGCTTATTTAATTTATATGCAGAGTACATCATGAGAAACGCTGGGCTGGATGAAACACAAGTTGGAATCAAGATTGCCAGGAGAAATATCAATAACCTCAGATATGCAGATGACACCACCCTTATGGCAGAAAGTGAAGATGAACTGAAGAGCCTCTTGATGAAATTGAAAGAGGAGAGTGAAAAAGTTGGCTTAAAACTCAACATTCAGAAAACTAAGATCATGGCATCTGGTCCCATCACTTCATGGCAAATAGATGGAGAAACAGTGGAAACAGTGTCAGACTTTATTTTCTTGGGCTCAAAAATCACTGCAGATGGTGATTGCAGCCATGAAATTAAAAGACTCTTGCTCCTTGGAAGAAAAGCTATGACCAACCTAGACAGCATATTAAAAAGCAGAGACATCACTTTGCTGACAAAGGTCCATCTAGTCAAAGCTATGGTTTTTGCAGTAGTCATGTATGGATGTGACAGTTGGACTACAAAGAAAGCTGAGTGCTGAAGAATTGGTGCTTTTGAACTGTGGTGTTGGAGAAGACTCTTGAGAGTCCTTTAGACTGCAAGGAGATCCAACCAGTCAATCCTAAAGGAAATCAGTCCTGACTATTCATTGGAAGGACTGATGCTGAAGCTTAAACTCCAATACTTTGGCTACCTGATGCAAAGAACCGACTCATTTGAAAAGACCCTGTTGCTGGGAAAGATTGAAGGTGAGAGGAGAAGGGGATGACAAAGGATGAGATGGTTGAAAGGCATCATGGACAGGAAGGACATGAGTTTGAGTAGGCTCCGGGAGTTGGTGATGGAAAGGGAAGCCTGGTGTGCTGCAGTCCATGTGGTTGCAAAGAGTTGGACATGACTGAGTGACTGAACTGAACTGAACTGAGTAAGGCAGGGCTAAAGTTTTAAATGTTTCTTACTGATAGTAATCATTTATTATTTATATGTTAATCCAAAGGCTCTAATGGAGCGTGTGCACATGCACATGTGCACACACACACACACACACACACACACACACACTCCCCCAGGCATGAGGATGTTTCCAAACTGTTCAACTGTTCAGACTCATAGACAAAGCATCTGGATATCTGACTTAAAAATCTTTCCAACTCTATATTTTTGTCTGGTGAGCAGTATTTTGTTAAGTCTCAGGATTGAAATGGTTTATCCTTTAGACCTTGTTAAAAGAGTTGGTGCACTACAAAATGCCCCAGGAACAAACAAAAAATTCAACAGAGTCTAGCATTTTGGCAAATTCCACTTTTATTTCAAAAACACAGTTGTAATACAGTGTGAATAAAATAAGCAATATGTAAAGAAATATTTCTAATTTAATCCCACTTTTTATAAAAGTCTGTCTCTATATTTATACCCATATGTCGATGTTGTTCAGTCACTAAGTCATGTCCAAATCTTTGACACACCATGAACTGCAGCACACCAGGCTCCTCTGTCCTCCACTGTCTCCCAGAGTTCAGCCAAACTCATGTCCATTGAGTCGGTGATGCCATCCAACCATCTCATCCTCTGTCGTCTCCTTCCCCCCCTGCCCTCAATCTTTCCCAGCATCAGGGTCTTTTCCAGTGAGTCGGCTCTTTGTGTCAGGTGGCCAAAGTATTGGAGCTTCAGTTCAGCATCAGTTCTTCCGATGAATATTCAGGATTGATTTCCTTTAGGACGGACTGGTTTGATCTTGCAGTCCAAGGGACTCTCAAGAGTCTTCTCCAGCACCACAATTTAAAAGCCTTAATTCTTCGGTGCTCAGCCTTCTTTATGGTCCAACTCTTACATGATGACTAGAAAAACAAAAACTTTAAGAATCTTTGTAAGCAATGTGATGTCTCTGCTTTTTAATTGTGGTTATTTTTAATTGAAATTATTTTTTCTAACTGAAAGTCATGACTGATTATTATACTCAAAAGGAATATGCTATGTTTTAAAAAGCTCTTGGTGACTCCTTTCTTTCGCTGCAGAGACCAGACGGTGAAGTCCGAGGTTCCTGGAGTCCTGCTGTGCCGGCTGAGTCATCTCTGGGCTTTTGGCGAGAGCTGGTGTCCAGGCTGGCTCACTCACGTGAGTTCTCGGCTACTGCAGCTCTACCTTGTTCACTTTTTCCTTGTTGACGTTGTAGCAACTGATATTCACCAGAGCGTAGAGAAAAATAGCGTAAGTAAATTTTCTATTTTTCAGACAGCCTTTAAACTTTAACTTCCTAATACAAAACCAAGAAGAATGTAACTCCTAATACTCCAAACGGTACTACAGTGTGCCAGCCAGCAGACTGCCCATTCGTGATGTTTCCAGGTAAAGAAAGTAGGTTGGGATTAATATCAGCATCAGCCTGAGTTGGATTAGAATTGTATTTGTTGAATGAAATAAAGTGTTAAACGTATTCTTTTCTGTGTTATTGAACAGAAAGGTAGTAAAATTTGATCAGCAAGATTTTTCACTTTTGAGATATAAATATGGCAACCAGAGGTCAAAATTAAGAATATACCAGAAATTTATCTTCCTTCTCCTCGTGTGTGAAGAACAGACCGCGTTTGCTCTTGTGTGTATGCTCTGTCTCTGTGGTTAGCTCAGTAACGGGCACGAGGCAGCATAAACTCTCATCACCAATGCTCCACAAACACCCCGTCAGCTAACCTCCTGGGGCTGTAGCATAAGGTGAGATTTGCTCCACAAACACCCCGTCAGCTAACCTCCTGGGGCTGTAGCATAAGGTGAGATTTGCTTTGCTTTTCCACATGCATTGTTGGATTTTTTTTTTTTTTTTGCACTTTTTCATTCTTTGCTCTTTCCTTTAAGGATTTTGTTTTTAAATTTTTATTGGAGTACAGTTGATTTACAACGTTGTATTAGTTTCAGGTATACAGCAAAGTTAATCGTTGTGTATAGACATATGCCTACTCTTTTTTAATGATAGATTCTTTTCTGCTATAGGCCATTATAAAGCACTGAGTAGAGTTTCCTGTGCTGTATGGTAGGTCCTTATTAGCTGCCTATTTTATATATAGTAGTGCCCTATGCATTGTTGATTTATTTTTAGTATGAGACCTCTAGAAATAACAGTGACATTTTCATGACATTTTGTGTGTGTGTGTGTGTGTGTGTAACTAAAGTCACACATTTCATTTTAAATGGTTAGCCAGGATCCAAACCAGGTCTGTAAGATTCTGTTCCGATAAAGACTGCGCCTGAGAAGGAGGGGGCCAGGCGCTGACGCAGATGCTGATGAGATTCCTGATACTGAATACGGTTCTGACCAATAAATCCTGTGTGTCACACACATGTGCATGTGTAACCCAAAAGTCAGGATGTAGCACTCAAAGTGCTTCTGTGATGGGCTCGGGGGCTGCAGTGAGCAGCAGACATTCAGACTCTGCCCCTGGGGTCACATTGCTGCAGTGCCTCTTCTACGCAGAGATGGTCTCTCTCTCACGGTCTCAGAGAATATGGGGCAGAGCTCAAGGGTGTAAAAAAATCACACCAGGTTCCATGTCTATACCGTGGCACTGAAGTGTAACTACTCTTTATCACACTGGCTAACAGCCTGTTAATAGATGTTTCATTTAATAGATGTCAGCAGACTCCTCACATCCCATGGTTTGAAAGGCTGGCTCTCAAACAGCTGTGTTTAATTCTGCTTTTGCTTGGTCTCTTCTGGTCCTTCTGACTTGGTATTTATGTTCTATCTACTGACATGAGACTGCTTCCTGGCATAAGGTTTATGTAAGGAGCGAGGGCTACTTTTGTTTGAAAGCTAGAACAAGGGCTTAATGAGTCTGAAACAGTCTTGCTGTTTACACTCAGACAAGGAGAGCTCTCCTCCACCTTCGAGTTCAAAGGGAATATTTACTGATTGCAGATGGAGTCTCCTTTCCTCCCCCAGGAAGAGGGTGCCAGGGGCTGAATTCTCAGACAAGAATGATTTATGATGAGAACTTACCCAGATTGGTTCCCATTTCTACAGCTTATAGAAGAAGAAAAGCTCCTAGCCTCCTTCTTGTATAATTACTGAAGTTTCTTTGACTTTCTGTCACTGCAGCGGTGTTGGCACGTTCAGGGGACTGTTGGTGGGATTCACTTTCTGCTTTCCATCATTTTGCGGGTGGAGAGGTTTGCCATCATGCAGTAGTTATAGCTAATAACTAGTCCTCACTGTCCCTGTAACAATGATTTTCTCACAACTGTACAGCTGAAGGGGAAGCCCCCTCTTCTGGCCTTTTAGGACTTTGGTGGGGAAAGAGGGGGCACCAGCTGGGGTGGGGGTGGGTGGGTACAAGATCCAGTCCTGAGGAGGGCGCAGGGTGGGTGAAGTCTCTGTGGCTCACAGTGCAGGATATGCTGGCGAGCGCTGCAGGGGTCTCGCCAGTCCGCGCTGCCGGGTCTCGGGGAGACCACTGTCACGTGGGCGGCAAAGGCTGCTGTGTCCTCGTGTTCTCCTTTTCCCATGAGGGCAGGTTCCAGCCAGGGGATCCCTCTCGGCAACGGGTGTGGCACCCCAGGGCTCAGAGGGCAGCGGAGAAGCTGGTGTAAGGAGAGTCCGGGGGCTTCTGCGGGTCTGCAGCCTGGGGCACAGGCACAGCTGCTGCGGCAGTGGCGCCCGAGTGTGAGGTGTGAGGGTGCAGGTAACCAGTGGAACTGGCTCCCAGGCCCGGTGGGGTGGGACCGCCACCGTACGGGCCCAGGGACGGCGGCACAGCAGCGGCCTGGCCCAGGGCGTGAGGTGCGGCTGCTGGAGGGGCCCCCGGGATGGCGGGTCAAGGCAGGACTCGACCCCCTGGGCGCAGGGAGCAGCCGCACGAACAGCATCCCGCTGCGCAGGCGCAGCAGCCACTGGGGCCCTTGGGAGCGGGTCTCCCGGTGCGGGGGCTCCAGCCCCAGGGGGCGGGGGGAGACAGGCGGTCCCACCGGCCGGGTCAGCGCTGGGGAAGAGCCTCGCTGCCATCACAGGTGGGCTTTACCACTGAGCCACCGGGGAGCCCAAAGAAAGCACTATAGCAACTACATATATGTGACCATTTTTTCAATAAGATTTTTGTTTTAGAATAGTTTCAGATTTATGGAAAATTGTAGAGACAGTACAGAAAGCTTTCCTACACCTCATATTTGGTTTCTCTTATTAACACTAGTGGCATATTTGCCACAATTAGTGAACCAATACTGATGCATCGTTACTAACTAAAGTTAATAGTTTGTTCAGATTTGGTTCATTTTCTCTTAACGTCCTTGTTCCAAGATCCTGCTGAACTATCAAATTGCATAGATGTAATCATTTCTTCTCAAGCTTCTCTTGGCTAGGACTGTTTCTCAGACGTTTCTTGTTTTCACAGCCTTGTAGTACTAAGGAGTGCTGGTTCAGAATTTTGTGTAATAACCTTTACTCAGAAGCGGTATGCCCCTTTCCACTATTAAATTGGGATTATGTGGTTTGGGAGGAAGGCCACAAAGATAAAGTGCCATTTCCATCGCATCATCCCACGAGTGCATACGGTCAACAGCATGTCTCGTGGATGTAGCCCTACATCACCTGCTGAGGTCATGTGTACCAGGTTTATTCACTCCAAGTTAGTGTATCCCCCATGTGATACACTCTGCAGGAAGTCATTATACACAGCCCCATCTAAGGAGTAGGGTGTTATGCTCCAGGATCTGGAGAGAGAAGCGTCCTGCTGAACCCACAGTCCAGTGGAGAGCTGACAGGAAAGGTGTGTAGGATGTGCCCTCCTGCAAAGTTTAAAGAATTGGTGGCAGGAGCCACCCTGTCTCTTGCACAGCTGAAGGATGAGCCAGTCAGAGGTGGATGTAACCCGAGCTCAGTGATTTGCTTCTGGAGTTTGCCAACCCTGTGTTTTACCAGATTCTTCCAGGATTTGAAGTGTGAGCCACGTCTTCCAGTAGCATAGTAGTTAAATCCGTTCGCCACTTCTAACTTCCCCACTCTGTACCTAGCACATTAGGTTGGGGAGCC
Organism: Bos mutus; assembly: GCF_027580195.1. Taxonomy (NCBI): domain Eukaryota; kingdom Metazoa; phylum Chordata; class Mammalia; order Artiodactyla; family Bovidae; genus Bos; species Bos mutus. Next base: position 144,040 of record NC_091624.1, read on the forward strand.
TATTAACAGAAGGAAGGGGCTCCATACTCACTATAACAGAGGCCCCTGGTGATTTGCAAACCAAGGAATACCTGGGATTGCTTGCACCTTTCATTATCATCAAAATCCATTGCTGTGGACATGTAGAAACTGCCGATTGAGGTTAAAATTAGAGCCAGGTTCCTTGATATTTTGCTTGCTTGTCTGTGAAGTGTTCTGTGAGCTAAAGGCAGTTACTGATAATCATAGAAACATTGGTCTGCTAAAAGAGCATTACTGTATAGTTGCAAGCTCAAAAAGAAACAATCTATACATGCAATAAGTACATTTTTTTCCTGATTAGTACAAAACACCTGCCATGGTGAAGGGAACGCTGAGGGACAGAGCTGGTTCTGTGCAGCTCACAGCTACATTTCTGAAGGACAAATGCAGTGCCACAGAAAGAGGAGAAGAGCAAAGAGCAGCGCTTCATATGCCATTACTGGGGCTAGAAACGTTCCCCACACAATCCTCTAACAGGGTACACATTTGTTTCTGTCGTTTTGCAACACTCTAATGACTTAAACGTTGTTCTCTTTCTGACTCACTGTGAGTCAATTTTAAACAACCTTCTGCTATACTGCATTAGAGGAAAGAACTACAGCTGTCAAAATGATATCCAACTAGGATATCCAGAGCACACAACACAACTGCAGGCCTAGAAGCCAGCACATTTAGTTCCAACCTTTCCTCTGCCATGATTTGGCTTTAGAAACCTGAGAAAACCCTAAACTTTTCTGGGGCCTTGGTTCCTGGATCTGTGACAAGCTGGGATAAGTACTCGATGATCTCTTACAGATCCAAAACAGGGCATGACTCCAAGTTGGGTAATTACAGCTTGGGGAAAGACAGAGTTCCCAGAAGGATGAACTCTTTTCCAGGAAGGTGGAAAGACAATGGGTCTGTAACCCTGGAGTTGGAAGTATGATGCCCACTCCTTAGAAATATGACATGTAAGCAAAACATGGACTCTACCCAGGGACATCACCAGATGGTCAAAACCATCTGACTGATTAATGTGGTGACCGTTTCTAGCCCCAGTCAATAAAGTCAGATTGATTATATTCCTTGCAGCCAAAGATGGAGAAGCTCTATACAGTCAGCAAAAACAAGACTGGGAGCTTCCCGTGGCTCAGATCATGAACTCCTTATTGCCAATTTCATACTTAAATTGAAGAAAGTAGGGAAAACCACAAGACCATATAGGTATGACCTAAATCATATCCCTTTCGATTATACAGTGGAAATGACAAATAGATTCATGGGATTAGATCTGAGTGCCCGAAGAACTATGGACAGAAGTTCATGACATTGTACAGGAGGTGGTGATCAAGACTGTCCCCAAAAAAGAAAAATGCAAAAAGACAAAATGGTTGTATGAGGAGGCCTTACAAAAGCTGAGAAAAGAAAAGAAGTGAAAGGCAAAGGAAAAAAGGAAAGATATACATATTTGAATGCAGAGTTCCAAAAATAGCAAGGAGAGATTTTAAAAAAAAGCCTTCCTAAGTGATCAATGCAAAGAAATAGAGGAAAACAATAGAATGAGAAAAACTAGAGATTTCTTCAAGAAAATAAGAGATGCCAAGGAACATTTCACACAAAAATGGGCACAATAAAGGACAGAAATTATATGAACCTAACAGAAGCAGAAGATATTAAGAAGAGGTGGCAAGAATACACAGAAGAACTGTACAAAAAACATCTTCATGACCCAGATAACCACAATGGTGTGATCACTCACCTAGAGCCAGACATCCTGGAATGTGAAGTCAAGTGGGCCCTAGGAAGCATCACTACAAACAAAGCTAATGGAGGTGATGGAATTCCAGTTGAGCTATTTCGAATCCTGAAAGATGATGCTGTGAAAGTGCTGCACTCAATATGCCAGCAAATTTGGAAAACTCAGCAGTGGCCACAGGACTGGAAAAGGTCAGTTTTCATTCTAAATCCAAAGAAAGGCAATGCCAAAGATGTTCAAACTACCACACAATTGCACTCATTTTACATGCTAGCAAAGCAATGCTCAAAATTCTCCAAGCTAGGTTTCAACAGTACATGAACCAAGAATTTCCAGATGTTCAAGCTGGTTTTAGAAAAGGCAGAGGAACCAGAGATCAAATTGCCAACATCCTTTAGATCATAGAAAAAGCAAAAGAATTCCAGAAAAATGTCTATTTCTGTTATTGACTACACCAAAGCCTGTGACTATGTGGATCACAACAAATTGTGGAAAATTCTTCAAGAGATGGGAATACCAGATCACCTTACCTGCCTCCTGAGAAATCTGTATGCAGGTCAGGAAGAAACAGTTAGAAGTGGACATGGACAACAGATTGACTGGTTCCAAATTGGGAAATGAGTAGGTCAAGCTTGTACATCATTATCCTGCTTATTTAACTTACATGCAAAGTACATCATATGAAATGCCAGGCTGGATGAAGCACAAGCTGGAATCAAGATTGCCAGGAGAAATATCAGTAACCTCAGAAAAGCAGATGACACCACCCTTACGGCAGAAATGAAGAGAAACTAAAGAGCCTCTTGATGAAGGTGAAAGAGGAAAGTGAAAAAGCTGGCTTAAAACTCAACTTTCAAAAAATGAAGATCATGGCATCCAGTCCCATCATTTCATAGAAATAGATGGGGAAACAATAGAAACAGTGAGAGACTTTATTTTCTTGGGTTCCAAATCACTGCAGATGGTGATTGCAGCCATGAAATTAAATGATGTTTGCTCCTTGGAAGAAAAGCTATCACCAACCTAGACAGTAGATTAAAAATCAGAGATATTACTTTGCCAACAAAGGTCCAGCTAGTCAAAGCTATGGGAGAAGGCAATGGCAAGCCACTCCAGTACTCTTGCCTAGAAAATCCCATGGATGGAGGAGCCTGGTAGGCTGCAGTCCATGGGGTCGCTACGAGTCGGACACGACTGAGCGACTTCACTTTCACTTTTCACTTTCACACATTGGAGAAGGAAATGGCAACCCACTCCAGTGTTCTTGCCTGGAGAATCCCAGAGATGGGGAGCCTGGTGGGCTGCCGTCTATGGGGTCACACAGAGTCAGGCACAACTGAAGCGACTTAGCAGCAGCAGCATGTATGGATGTGAGAGTTGGGCCATAAAGAAAGCTGAGCGCTGAAAAACTGATGCTTTTGAACTGTGGTGTTGGAGAAGACTCTTGAGAGTCCCTTGGACTGCAAGGAGATCAAATCAGAGAATCCTAAAGAAATCAGTCCTGAATACTCATTGAAAGGACTGATGCTGAAAACGAAACTCTGATACTTTGGCCACCTGATGGTAACAACTGACTCGTTGGAAAAGACCCTGACGCTGGGAAAGATGGTCGGATGGCATCACTGACCAGATGTACCTGAGTTTGAGCAAACTCCGGGAGTTGGTGATGGACAGGGAAGCCTGGTGTGCTGGAGTCCAAGGGGTCACAAAGAGCTGGACATGACTGAGTGACTGAACTGAACAGAACTGATTAGTTTCAGATGAACAGCAAAGTGGATCAGTTATACATATACATGTATCCACCAAGTCTTATTCATATTTATGCCCTGAAAACCTTTCATGGAGTCAGACACAAGAGAGATGATAAAGTGTGACTCGTTATGTTTTGGCATTAAGGGAGATACTATGGACTACAGAGAGTAAGACAAGACAAAATCCTGAAGGAGTTTAAACTGTGGGCCAGCCCACTTGGCAGAAGCCGAAGTATAAACCAAGAACAGCAGTTATAAATCACCACAGGCAGCTGGGACTTACAGAATTTAACCAGGAAACCCATATTTTCCATCAGTGACTTTATTGCTGTTTGTGAAGAGATTTCTTAACTGGAAGAGGTTGTGCCGAGTTTCCAGAGATAGCCTCTTTTAACAAGAGATAAAAGTGTATGCTCTTAAGTCGGTAAAGGTTTCCTGCTAACTAATGTTTGGTTGACAATTTGAATAAACCAGTACTGGTTTAGTTGTAAGTCGTGTCTGACTCTCGCAACTCCATGGGCTGTAGCCCACCAGACTCCTCTGTCCATGGGAATTCCCAGGCAAGAATATTGGAGAGGGTGCCATTTCCTTCTCCAGGGATCTTCCTGACCCAGGGGTCAAACACAGGTCTACCTGCATTGCAGGCAGTCTCTTTACCAACTGAGCCATCAGGGTTGTTACCTAAATAACTTTTGAAAGGCAATGAAAAGTAACCAGTTAAAATGTCATGTTCTGGTGACAGTCTATACTTCTTGTGCTTTCTGAGTCTCCTCTCATTCTTAGCTTAGAAAAGTAACCTGAATCAGGGACTTGAAAAGCTCAACTTACCAGAGGGCTGAAAAGAGGTGAGTTTCAGTAATGGCAGTGCTCATAATGTTGGTAGTTTCTGCTTTCCACAGAAATTGAATATTTATGTTTTTTTCACTAATTCTCTAAGACATTTTTTTAAAAAGCATGGAGATTCTGTGCTTCTGTTCACCTGGAATTGTGTCAAAGCCCAGAAATCTGCGAGCAGAAATAAAACTCACTTGTAGGGTCGGGTCGTTCATGTGAAGAGACACATCTAGAACTGAATGGCTTGGCTGATGCATGACCATTATGTCTTAATGCTCCACACGTGGCTCATATCCTAACGATGATCTGTAAAGCTGTGTGATGACAGGCTCAGGACTTGCTGAGCTGGACAGCACAGTTCATTGGAATAACGGCCTCAAGAGAACTCAGTACCCCCTGGAGGACCAGGCCTGGAGCTGTAGGATGAGCCCGGGACCAGGCCTCGTGGGCACTGTGGGGCGCAGCTGCCGCCCTCCAGGGAGGACTCCGAACAGGAGCATGTGCTCTGATCTCTCCACTGCCGACCTTCCAGGCCTGGGCTTCGGTCACAGGTCAGCACTGCCTCCGGTTCCAAATGGCCAGGATAATTAATGCTAGACTTCTGTATTTTCGGAATTAAGCTGCAGGAATTCCAAATTACTCAAAGAAACATTTTTCCCGTTGTTGAGGAACTGGAGAAAGCGGACACTTGGGCTGCGGTGACTTCAGCTAGGACCTTCTGAGGCAGGAGTGGCGCCCTGACACCTGTAAGTGCACAGCCGCCAGCAGACGTTCTCAGCTGACTCGGCAGCCGCGCCACTTCTTCCTTATTGTAAAAGCAAAGAAAAGCACTGCATTCTGTTTTAATTTTTGAAGGAAGTAAGGAAGATCAACTTGTAACATCATAACCTTGCAAAACCTCAAGATTTTAGACATACTGTGTTAATGGGAAAATTCTAGTGCTACTTATGAGTTATAGCCCTTTGGTGCAAGTGTCATGATGCTGACAATCAGTTCAGTTGAGTTCAGTCGCTCAGTCGTGTCTGACTCTTTGCAACCCCATGAATCACAGCACGCCAGGCCTCCCTGTCCATCACCAACTCCTGGAGTTCACTCAGACTCACGTCTATGGAGTCAGTGATGCCATCCAGCCATCTCATCCTCTGTTGTCCCCTTCTCCTCCTGCCCCCAATCCTTCCCAGCATTAGGGTCTTTTCCAGTGAGTCAACTCTTCGCATGAGGTGGCCAAAGTACTGGAGTTTCAGCTTCAACATCAGTCCTTCCAATGAACACCCAGGACTGATCTCCTTTAGGATGGACTGGTTGGATCTTCTTGCAGTCCAAGGGAATCTCAAGAGTCTGCTCCAACACCACAGTTCAAAAGCATCAATTCTTCAGCGTTCAGCTTTCTTCACCGTCCAACTCTCACATCCATACAAGACTACTGGGAAAACCATAGCCTTGACTAGATGGACCTTTGTTGGCAAAGTAATGTTTCTGCTTTTGAATATGCTATCTAGGTTGGTCATAACTTTTCTTCCAAGGAGTAAGCATCTTTTAATTTCATGGCTGCAGTCACCATCTGCAGTGATTTTGGATGCTGACAGTAGGGCCTGTTTAAATCTATCAGCAAACAAAAAGGGGCACTTCCAGAGAACGCGCACACAACCCTCCTGAGGCGAGGAAGAGGGGCCCCACTCAGGGCAGAGTCAGAGTCTGTGTGGCCACTCACACAGCCATGGAGCCTACGTTTTGCAGAAGTGAGGCACTCTGCAAAGACCTACAACCTGCATGCACGCGCTTACATAATTTGCTTTATAAATACAGTGTTGAATAAATTATATTAAACACCGAAGCACTCCTAGTGTGAGCACTGAGGCAAAAATGGGGGGCGGGGGAGACGTGGAGACCCCAGAGAAGACTCAGCTGCACCCACTGGCACTGGGTGCCATTCCTCAGGGCCAGAGCTACAAGGGACACCCTAACCTCTGCGCACCAATCACAGCTTCCCAGCATACACCCGTGGAGAGTCATCAGGTTTAGTTCTTAAAACTTATTTAGTTACTGTTCACAAATACAGGACTGTATAGAAATTTGGAATATGTTTAGTAAAAAGAGGGTGAAAATGACTGATTTTAAAATACTACAAAATTATGATCTCAAGAATACAAAGTATGTAAATATGTGAAAGCAATGTACGAAAAACTCCCCTCAGGGACACAAGTGCCCTCTGCCTGGCTCCTCCGGCGCTCCCAGTCCATGTGCTGACTTCACAGTGCTTATCCTCGAGGGACACCCAGGCAGAGGGGCCTGTCCCAGCCACTGTGTGCTCGGGGGCTTCTTCATGCCGCAAGCAAGCTCATTCGAACAAAAGTATATACTGGAAATCTTGGACTCTTACCACACTTGTAATAGGGTCAATTAATTCAGGAAATGACATAAAGGAGTGCCATTTGTCAGAAACACTACCCTTGAAGAACATTAATCCAAGGCAGGGAAGCTCACCAGGGTCATCATGACTTGGGACTTGGCGGAAATGGGCTTTCTAGAAATTCTGCCATCAGAAGGTAAGGAAGTATTTTGAATGGCTAAAATAAACGCTGCTGACATGTGATCAAGGTCTTACTGAATTACATCACTCCAGTTCTTCCTGGACTGCATCGCCCTAACCATCTAGAATCCAGCAGGGAGACCATTTTGCTTCTGTGGTAACGCAGGGCTCTCTAAAACCCTAAAAATGCCTATTATAGCTTACCATAGTCCTTTTCATCCCCAGGCTTCTGGACAGCTGGAATGATTAAACCATACCCAAAGAATTCTTTGGTTAATTTACATCAAGCCAGTGACTTACAGTGGCTCAGAGCATTGCTGCTGTTTCTATTAAAACAAGGTCAACTTAGAGCAAGCACGCTCATTTTCCCTTGGAGTCAGTGTTTAGAGATCTGAGCCTTTAGAAAATAAGCCTCCTCTTGACCTGAAAACACAGTGATCAGAAACTACGAGTTAGCTTCCCCAGCTTGTGATGCCATCGTGTATCTGGACGCTGGAAAGTAATCTGAAGAAGACAGTCCAGTATCCACCAGGAGCACAGGGCTGAGAGTGTCTCAGTGACAGGCTGGATAGCCGTCGTGCTAAACCAAGCCTAGGTGGTACTGGTAACTCACAGGACCCTCGAAATGAAGGAGAGACAAGCTTCACACATGAGGGTCTGTAACAATATAGAGCAGCTATAACTCCCACTAAGGACCTCAGGGTTAAATTCTCCAGACAGTAACCTCCGAGTCAGGGACTTGCAATTAGAAATGATTCATAAACACTATGAAACTGGGCAGTGTAATTTAAAAAACATAAAATATCATTTACAAAGAATTAATAAAATGAGAGCAAAACATTTGCAGTTTGTGAACTTTAAAAAGTTAGAAAGCGATGTTGTCAGCACGTTGGTGATAAACCATACGTGCTGTTGTTTAGTCACTAAGCCGTGTCTGACCCTTTGATGACCCCATGGAGCCCTTCAGGCTCCTCTGTCCATGGAATCTTTCCAGGCAAGAATACTGGAGTGGGTTGCATTTCTTTCTTCAGAGGATCTTCGCACTCAGGGATCAAACCGCATCTCCTACATTGGCCGGCGGATTCTTTACCACTGAGCCACGAGGGAAGCTCAGTGAACCACACATACACTGGCACTATCTGTCCGATGAGAAAAGCAACAATATAAATTTCAACTATTAGAAAGTTCATAGTCTTTGTCTAATTAACTCCACTTTGCTGTATCCATCCAAAGTAAATGATCACATTTGTTTAGGCACATTTGTATGAAGATATATAAGACAGAAAGTGAAGAAGAAATAAAGTTATTAAAAGCCTCCCAACTAAGAAACTGGTTTAAATAAAGCATATGTTTTGGTTAGATGAGATGGGATATAGCCAATGAATGTCTAGTATTTTTATATATAAGAGGTATGTAGAGCATAATGTTTAAACCAGAAAACAGGAGACAAAGCAGCCTGAAACCTTATCTGGGAGAAATCCTGCCAGCTGCTGACAGCAACTACTCCTCAGCGCAGGGCTGTCACCCCCTTGCTCCTGCCCTGGCTGAGGATGCTGCCGGCTCTGGCCTGGGTATTCTCGTTGAAGGAGCTCCCCCAAGCCCCGCCAAGTCCCGGAGGGCAGGAAGCAAAGGGGTACGCCCTCCTCCTTCTGCCTTGGCTTCTGTCCAGGCCTTCAACAGACGAGACGATGCCCACTGTGGGGGGAGGGCTGTCTGCATGGCTGATTCCACTGATTCAAGTGCTACCTGCATCCAGAAACACCCTCACAGACACGCCCAGAAATAACCCTTACTCTGCACACTTTTAGCCCTCAAGTTGACACATAAAAGTAAGCACCCCAGTGTTATTGACCAGAGAAACATTAGCCAGATATTATATGAAAGCAAGTGTGGGAAGCAAAACCATGCAAGTTCAGTTTATATCAGGAAAAGTTGCAAAAGTTAACCTAACAACTGTCAAAAGATTGAGTGCTTTGCTCCCTGGGCAGAAGTTATTTCAGTTGGATAAACTGAAAGGGAAAAAAAAAGGCCATTGGCATGACAAATAGAGATAAAAAACACAAACTATAATTGATAGTAGCTATAGAAATGGAGCGACTATTTAGTTATATTTTCTACCGGCTCCAATACAGGAATGAAGTTTGGAGGACAGCATCCATACAGGCGCACAAGAGCGAGGCTATCGCTGTAACGGGTCAGGTTCACGTGATCCCAGGGTATGGGCAGGAGGCAGGAGGACCACCCTGAGACAAAATATAATTTGGACCACAGTTTAAGGAGAGAGGTGCCACCAGCATCTGAGCTCCAAGAAGTCCTCTGAGGAGCACCCTCCCAGGAGCCCAGGGCAGCCGGCCCTCTCCTGTCCCGTGAGGGGCCAGCACGTGGGGGTCACAGGTCCGGGAGCGAGGCGATGCCCCGGAGGAGGACCAGGATCCTGTGGGGCTTCCCTGGGGTGCACACGAGGCCGGTGCCCTGGCGCAGAAGATGAAAATAAACTTGTGAACTGGAATTTTCCACATCCCGCACGTGGGAGCTTCCACTGGATATAATTTGACTTCTAAAAAGAAAGATATGTGGTCCTCTTGCCTCTAAACTTTGAGGAATAGGTAATGATCACGGCCTGAATGCTCTCGATGCTGAGATCCTTTTAACTGAACAGTCACCACCCATGAGTGGATACTTCTTCCTAGTGACCAGAGACCTCACTGCATCAACTGTCATGCACATCTTGACTTCAGGAATATTAAAACATGAAAAACATGCCAGGAATGGAGGAAACACAATGGTTAAACAGGAATTTAAATATAAAATTTAGACCAATACAATATTGTAAAGTTAAAAAATAAAATAAAAATTAAAAAAATAAAATAAAATTTAGACCTTAAGAAGCTCCTTGGAATTCTCTCAACACATTTTGAAAACTACTCTGATAACATCAAAGGTATTCAACCTCTCAGGTATCACTAATCTAAGCAGATAATTTACCTCTATGTGGGCACCTATTTGGGTAAGAGTTGGACAGACTTGGTAACTAACACCTTCACTTTCACATGGCAACCCACTCCAGTCTTCTTGCCTGGAGAGTCCCATGGACCGAGGAGCCTGGCGGGCTGTGGTCCCTAAGGTCATAAAGAGTCAGACAGGACTACAGCGACTCAGCACACAGCCATGCGCAGGAACGTATTTCCCCGGAGGCGGGGGACGCTGATAAGCGTCCTAGAGTCTTCTCTACGGACTGAACGTCGGCCACAAGGGGGCGGCGTGAGAATGGTAGGGACGCGGCCCAGAACAGAGGCCCCTGGGCACCCCGTGCCGAGCGCGGGGACTTGGCCACACAGACTCCTCTCAAATCTACCTGCTACACACCGACGAAAGAGAAGAAGCGCGAATGTGTGCTCAGTGTGCGAGGCCGACGCTCACAAGTAGCCTTGGCCAAGAAATTCAGGATGGAAGAGAAAGAACGTTCAGCTACAGAATATAAAATCAGGCACCCATTTCAATTCCACTTGAAAATTTTCTAAGGCTCAGTTTATGCCTCTGGGAAAGGGTGACAGTGAGAGTCACCACCTTCTCCTTGTTTTCCTTAAGAATTCCCCGTTCCTTCCTTGTTCCCAGCCAGATGCTCAGGTGTCTTGTTCAGTCGCTCAGTCGTGTCTGACTCTTTGTGACCCCATGGACTGCAGCACCCCGGGCTTCCCTGTCCTTCACCGTCTCCCAGAGCTTGCTCAAACTCAGGTCCATAGAGGTGGTGATGCCAGGTCATTTTGTCTTAACCAAATGTTTCATGAAAACCAATAAAGACATTTAGAATCCCCAAATAATATATGTTATATGTTTTGCAAAGTACAATATCTTTATCTGGGGAAAAATTTATATAGAGAAAAGAATAAATTTTTTTTCTCAAATAAAATTTGGTTACACCTTAAGTAGGGCATTAAAGAGTAGTTAAGTAATTTTTTCCAAGAAAACCCTATATCAAAATTTAATTTGTATTTTCTGAGGGTAAACAATATGACACAGGATTGGCATAATATATTTGAAACAAAGCCGAAGCTAAATAATCAACTCTTCTCTTATCACCACTTTCAGGAAACACAAAAAGTTGGTGCCTTAAAATGTTAAAATTGTCCCAAAAGTTAAGTTACTGCATGTGTTCTCAAGTTTTACTGTCAGAGGAGAAACCTTCCAGCTTAAAGATGAGAACCAAATATCCCCCTTATTGCCCTTTGCTTCCAGGAAAGCAGCGTCATTACAGTGTCTCTTTCACAGCAGGTGCCTTGAAGCTCACACAAAGTGAAGGAAACCACAACCCACATACATGGGAGGAGCTCTGGACACTGAGACTCAGGGCATCCAGAGCAGAAAAGAGACACCCCTCTGCAAACAGAGGGTTTTATGAAAACCTGCGCCTGGAACAGGACCCGCCTCAACCCTCCCTGCGAGCCTGTCCTCCCAGCTACCAGTGAGCAAAGCACCAGCATGCATGCACCCTGTTCCCAAGAGGAGATGGGGGACTTTACTCTAGAGAAACAAAGAAGTCTAGACATCACTTTCTAATGTTTGGGAAATTTGAGCTTAGTGAGCACTCCCTATCAAATTTCCCCAAAGCAAGCCCCTTACTAAAGACAAACTTTACTAATGACAGTGTAGAGTCTGTTCACCTTTTTGATGTGACAATGTTAAGTTTGAACAGGAAATAAAGGATCACCAGACATTTAAGGGAAAGCATCTCAAGGCAAAAAGAAAGATGAAAGTAAACAAGCAGATATGCTTATTCTTGAGAAACTAACCCTCAGCAAAATGAGACATGAGTAACACTTTTACGTTGCTCATCCAATGGCATGTTTAGGTCTTAGCCAAGCAAATGCACCACTTTGCTATATTTTTAATTAGTAGGATAAACCACACGAAAGTGACTTTCTTATAGGTGAAATAGTCTAATACTAGCAACTTCACACATAATAATTTCTTTAAATAGAAAGGATAAAATTAGTTCAATATCCAGGTCAACAATCAAGGAAGAAGCAAGGAGTGGAGGATTTTATAATTAAGTGAAGATACAATTGCACTGATTTCACTTGCTAGCAAAGTAATGCTCAAAATCCTTCAAGCTAAGACTTCAGCAGTATGTGAACCAAGAACTTTCAGATGTTCAAGCTGGATTTATAAAAGGCAGAGGAACCAGAGATCAAATTGCCAACATTCATTGGATCATACAGAAAGCAAGAGAATTCCAAGAAAACATCTGCTTCATTGTCTACACTGAAGCCTTTGACTGTGTGTATTGCAACAAACCGGAAAATTCTTAAAGAGATGGGAATACCAGATCACCTTACCTGTCTTCTGAGAAACCTGTATGCAGGTCAAGCAGTAACAATTAGAACCAGACCTGGAACAACAGACTGGTTCAAAATTAGGAAAAGAGTACAACAGGCTATGTATTGTCACTTTGCTTATTTAACATATGTAGAGTACACCATGCAAAATGCCAGGCTGGATGACTCACAAGCTGGAATCAAGATTGCCAGGAGAAATATCAATAACCTGCGATACACATAATGATTCCACTATAATGGCAGAAAGCAAAGAGGAACTAAGGAGCCTCTTGGTGAGGGTGAAAGAGGAGAGTGAAAAAGCTGGCTTAAAACTCAATGTTCAAAAAAACTAAGATCATGGCATCCAGCCCCGTCACTTCATGACAAATAGATGGAGAAACAATGGAAACAGTGACAGATTTTATTTTCTTAGGCTTCAAAATCACTGTGGTTGGTGACTGCAGCCGTGAAATAAAAAGATGATTGGCCTTGGAAGAAAAGCTGTGACAAACCTAGACAGCATATTAAAAAGCAAAGACATCACTTTGCCACCAAAGATCCACATAATTAACACTATGGCTTTTCCAGTAGTCATGTATGGATGGATGTAAGAGTTGGACCATAAAGAAGGCTGAGCGCCACAGAATTGGTGCTTTCAAACTCTGGTGTTGGAGAAGACTGTTGAGAGTCCCTTGGATAGGAGATCAAACCAGTCAATCCTGAAGGAAATCAACACTGAATATTCACTGGAAGGACTGATGCTGAAGCTGAAGCTCCAATATTTTGGCCACCTGATGAGACGAGTCAACTCATTGGAAAAGACCCTGATGCTGGGAATGATTGAGACCAGGAGGAGAATGGAGTGACAGAGGATGAGATGGTTGGATGGCATCACCGACTCGATGGACATGAGTTTGAGCAAACTCTGGGAGATGGCAAAGGACAGGGAAGCCTGGTGTGCTGCAGTCCACGGGGTCGCTAAGAGTCGGACATGACTGAACAACGACGACTGCTAGATCTGAACTTTGCAGTTTGCAAAATGACTGACGTAAACTGCCTTGGTTTTAGTCTAAACAGCTGTGTGATTAGATTAATATGCCTAAATGTTGTTAACTGTGGAGAAGTCCAGGACCAAATAAATGAAGCTTCCTCCGAACATCGCTTTAACTGAACGAGTAACTGGAGCTGGGACCAGCGGTCCGACTGACTGACGCCGTGGCCTCTGCTTCCACTGCCCAAAGGACGCTGGCCAAGATGAGACCCTGGAAAGAATGTGAGACAGAGGCAGTGGGGAAAGATGAAGGGAAGGACAATATGCAAACAGAGGTAAGAGAAGGAAGCCTTAACTAGAAGAACTTATGTCCATGGAGTCAGAACTCGAAGGAACCGTGTAACCAGAGAGCATCACGCTGGCAGCAGATTCTTGAACTGACTCAGGGAAGGAACGTTCATGACACAATTCCAAAAACGGTAAACTTGACGTATTCCAGATGTGAAGCAATTAAACCCTCGCTTGGAGGGAATGACCCAGATAACTGCACAAAGGTCCATGTTAAGGAATTTAAAAATTTATATCCATATAAAAATTTAAGAAAGACTGACTTAGATGTTTGGAGACTAAATTAACAAATGGCTTCCCCAGTGGCACAGCAGTAAAGAACCCACCTACAATGCGGGAGACGCAGGGGATGTGGGTTTGATCCCTGGGTCAGGAAGATCCCCTGGAGGAAGAAATGGCAACCCATTCCAGTATTCTTGCCTGGAGAATCCCAGGAGAGGAAATTGGAGGGCTATAGTCCACAGGGTTGCCGAGAGTCAGACACAACCGAGCCACACACACACGCACACACCACACATATACGCACATGTACACACATGTAGAGGCACATGTACACACATGTAGAGACATGCACACAAAGACACATATGTACAAACACACACGAACATACATATAGAACACAAGGTGTGCATGACCACGCACATGCATGTGCACACGTGCACACATACACAGACATGCTACACATGCAGGCACACAAGTGGCAAATGCACACGAACATGCATGTGTGTGCATGGTCTTGTGTACATTGTTCACATATGAGTGCATATCACATGTTCACTCACACCTGTGTGCACATACGTGATCAGCTGTTCGAGCAAAGGACAAACAAGTTACCTGGGCGGTGGGAGGGGCAGGGTCACTGCTGTCTCCACTGGAATCTTCTTGTCTTGTCTTGAACTGAATCCCATTCGCACACTGCTGGCCATGTGGTTGCCGAATTCAGCTCAGCTCCCTTTAGAACCAAAAGGCGCCTCTGTGATTCATCAGAACTGATTTCCTTTTCATTTTTTCATGCAGGCTGTAGGAAAAGAGAGCAGCTGCGAGAGAGGGAGAAGGAGTAGCAGGTGGAGAGACACAGGGCCTGGGGAGGAGCATCAGCCCCCCGCAGCCTGATAAAGCACAGACGTCCCCGGGGTGTTAAAGACGCCACTGAAAACCAGCAAGTGCAACGGAGTCGTAGCTGTGTGGTGTGTGTTTTGCTGCAGCCTCAGGGGGGCGGTGAGTGGCAGAGACGTCAGACTAGATCAGAGGCCTGGTGTTCTATCAAGATATAACACATCGCCACCTCTGTCAATGCAGCAGCGTTGAAGTTGACAGGAATTCCCCATTTCCTCCCCACTCACAAACCTCCACTCAAAGCCCAGATCCCTCCACAGAGATCAGGGACACTTGGAATAAACACCTGCCTTGCCTCATTCCCCACGCTGGTGGGTGGGCGCATCTGTGGGCGTCCATACAACCCCCACTGAGACCAAAACTGCTGCTTCTCCGGTTGTCCCAGCCAACATCAGGGCCTCCTGGAATAGAGGCGAACCACCGCTCAGTCAGTTCTGGCGGCTTCAGACTCTCGGAGGTGAAAGGCGTCGCTCGTCTCCTGTGTGACACAATGAAGTGTGTTCTTGCTACTCTCTTCAGATTTTTCATGTCATGTGAACACAGACCTCTTTGATCTTTCAACTGATCTGTTTTGGAAATGTGTAAAAATAAAACAAGTTGCAATTCTGAGACTCCCAAGAAAAAACATTCAGTTTTAACCTTTGAAACCTAGAGCATGTTGCATTAATAATGACAGTGATTTCAAATGCACTTGACATTCCTATCTTGAATAATAAAGAACAATAGAACAAGCTCTTTGCTCTTCTTCTGAACTTGGTGAACGTTAGCAAGTCACCTTAATCCTCAGGTTGCTGTTTCTTCTTTTGGAAAAAAGGAGGAGCTGCTGCATAAGATTGTGGACCCCGCGAGAACACCGGGCACGCTAACTGAGCGTCCTGGGGGATTAGAGTGGATTATTTTTAGATACCATAGCTTTGCTTTATTGACACCTTATATTAAGCAGGTCTCACTTGCCAAAAGCCACAGGATACAGGCCGACAACTGTGCTTTGAAAGTTCCTTGAGCTGAGGCTGTCTTGGATGCAAAACACTGAGATAGTTAGAGAGAACATGCACGCCTCCTCACAGGGCAGCCTCCCTGGAAGCCTCAGCAAGTAAATCTAAGTGGCACCATCCCTTCTTTTAGCAATGTGTTTAGATTTTGTAGATTTCTCCTAGATTTTGTCATGTAAGCTTTATATATACCAAAAGGTCTTAATTAAAGATTTTTAAATGTTGAGTAAAATGTTCACCAGTCTAGTTTGTAATATATATAATAAACCTGTCATATAATTTATTTTCTTTAAAAACAAGCTTCTTATATAAATTGCCTACAGAACTTTCATTTAGAATTTAAGGTCATTCAGGGGTTAGTGTCGTGTAAACAAAGCTCTCTGAAATGCTGGGGTCTTTTGGGGGTGTTGCATTCCTACAAGCTGTGATCAAGCCAGGTTTAGTCAGCTATTGGAAAAACAAATCCTTCTTGGTCTAGGAGCTCAAATGCCTAGGGCTAAGCCAGATGAAGTTTTCTATCCTGAGTCATAAATTCCTCAGTGCAGTGTACAACAGAAAAAAGACCACCTTTAACTTTGGCATTGTGATCTGGCAAAGGCCTCAAATACCTCTATTGCCATAAAAATTGCAAAAAAATAAAAAGACTATCTTGCTAGAGGGCTCTGATTCAGAGTAGAAAGTTGTGAAGAATCCGAGCTCTCTCAGAGCCCTTTGTCCACCAGGAAGTAAGTGGACTTGAAGCGGAATGTGGAAAGGCACCGGGTTTCAGAGCTTGGACACCGAACGTCAATTTTCTTCTAGTTAAAGAAAAATAGTGATATCTGGGTCTTAGGCCCCAAGTGTGGATGAAACGTGTGGCCTGGTAAAGTCCTAGAACAATGTTGAGCCACACAGGTTTATTCAGTACTGGGTGCTGTGTGAGTCAGGGCATCAGCACCAGCTTCCGAGAGCTGGGCAGGCGTGTGAACAACACAGAGGGGAGCCGTGGTTGCACCGGCAGCAGGCAGGGCTGGATCTGGGCCGGCAGCTAACCCTCAGGATCTTCACCGCTGGGCCTCTCTTGGCAGCCCACTGTTTGTGCACCTTTCCCACTTGCCATGCGGTTATTTCTGAGCATCTCTCGTTTCCTGGCAGCCACAGGAGCAGGTTAAATACAGGGTCGGGCCCAGCTCAAGATTTCCTGAATGCTTTTAGAGTCAGAGGGCCCAGCCCCAAACTGAGATCCGTCCTCTGCCTCCGGAGGCAAGTGTGTTGGTGGAGGTGCGTCCTGGGGGATCCCCGGGCCCTTGGGCTCAGAGGGGACGTGGCCGCCCAAAGCTCCCCGGGTCCTGGCACGTCCCCCAGAGCAACACGCTTGTCCTTCAGCCACGAAAATGATCCTCGGTTAGTCCACCTGAGGACGGGGTAAAGCAGCCATGAGAGAGCCTACAGAATTCAGTTGTGTAAAACTTCCTTTGCATATTTACAGAAAAATAAACAGAACGCTATCTCTTTTAAAGAAAATGTGCAAAGTATCACATGGCTTCAAAACATTCACCGTTCTTCATTGTGGAAGGGACACTGTTATGAGTGTGTTTTGTATTCTCGTTCCTCCAGAAACATGAATGTGAACTAAGCAGAGGGAGATTAATATTCCAGTTACATCAGTTAAGTAATTCATTAATAGAAATGTGTTTCTATCATAAATATTTGAAAGCATTATTGGTTCTTGTTGGTTTTTTGTAACATAACGCACACATAACCTCCTGATTTGGGAGAATGTGTTGTGGCGTTCAGCCTCAAAATTGAGGTGATACAATTCCAGCTGGGCTATTCCAAATCCTGAAAGATGATGCTGTGAAAGTGCTGCACTCAATATGCCAGCAAATTTGGAAAATTCAGCAGTGGCCACAGGACTGGAAAAGGTCAGCTTTCATTCCAATCCCGAAGAAA
Organism: Bos mutus; assembly: GCF_027580195.1. Classification (NCBI taxonomy): domain Eukaryota; kingdom Metazoa; phylum Chordata; class Mammalia; order Artiodactyla; family Bovidae; genus Bos; species Bos mutus. The sequence continues at coordinate 161,605 of NC_091624.1, forward strand.
GGCAATGCCAAAGAATGCTCAAACTACCGCACAATTGCACTCATCTCACATGCTAGTAAAGTAACGCTCAAAATTCTCCAAGCCAGGCTTCAGCAACATGTGAACCGTGAACTTCCTGATGTTCAAGCTGGTTTTAGAAAAGGCAGAGGAACCAGAGATCAAATTGCCAACATCCGCTGGATCATGGAAAAAGCAAGAGAGTTCCAGAAAAGCATCTATTTCTGCTTTATTGACTATGCCAAAGCCTTTGACTGTGTGGATCATAAGAAACTGTGGAAAATTCTTCAAGAGATGGGAATACCAGACCACCTGACCTGCCTCTTGAGAAATTTGTATGCAGGTCAGGAAGCAACAGTTAGAACTGGACATGGAACAACAGACTGGTTCCAAACAGGAAAAGGAGTTCGTCAAGGCTGTATATTGTCACCCTGTTTATTTAACTTCTATGCAGAGTGCATCATGAGAAACACTGGGCTGGAAGAAACACAAGCTGGAATCAAGATTGCCCGAAGAAATATCAATAAGCTCAGATATGCAGATGACACCACCCTTATGGCAGAAAGTGAAGAGGAACTCAAAAGCCTCTTGATGAAAGTGAAAGTGGAGAGTGAAAAAGTTGGCTTAAAGCTCAACACTCAGAAAATGAAGATCATGGCATCTGGTCCCATCACTTCATGGGAAATAGATGGGGAAACAGTGGAAACAGTGTCAGACTTTATTTTTCTGGGCTCCAAAATCACTACAGATGGTGACTGCAACCATGAAATTAAAAGACGCTTACTCCTTGGAAGGAAAGTTATGACCAACCTAGATAGCATATTGAAAAGCAGAGACATTACTTTGCCAACAAAGGTTCGTCTAGTCAAGGCTATGGTTTTTCCTGTGGTCATGTATGGATGTGAGAGTTGGACTGTGAAGAAGGCTGAGCACCGAAGAAGTGGTGCTTTTGAACTGTGGTATTGGAGAAGACTCTTGAGAGTCCCTTAGACTGCAAGGAGATCCAACCAGTCCATTGTAGAGGATATCAACCCTCGGATTTCTTTGGAAGGAATGATGCTAAAGCTGAAACTCCAGTACTTTGGCCAACTCATGCAAAGAGTTGACTCATTGGAAAAGACTCTGATGCTGGGAGGGATTGGGGGCAAGAGGAGAAGGGGACGACAGAGGATGAGGTGGCTGGATGGCATCACTGACTCGATGGATGTGCCTCTAGGTGAACTCCGGGAGTTGGTGATGGACAGGGAGGCCTGGCGTGCTGCAATTCATGGGGTCGCAAAGAGTCGGACACGACTGAGTGACTGAATACCAACACCACCATTTCAACCCACCCTAGGGATGGGAGTTTGTACAAACACATGAGAACCGGGAGACAGGATCATTTGGTGGGTCAGGGGGGACACCTCAGCTCTGCCTACAGCAAGAAAGATTTGAGCAATTCTGACCACCTATCTCTAGAGAACTTCCAATCAGATCAGATCAGTTGCTCAGTTGTGTCCGACTCTGTGACCCCATGAATTGCAGCACGCCAGGCCTCCCTGTCCATCACCAACTCCCGGAGTCCACCCAAACTCATGTCCATTGAGTCCGTGATGCCATCCAACCATCTCATCCTCTGTTGTCCCCTTCTCCTCCTGCCTTCACTCTTTCCCAGCGTCAGGGTCTTTTCCAATGAGTCAGCTCTTCGCATGAGCTGGCCAAAGTATTGGAGTTTCAGCTTCAACATCAGTCCTTCCAATGAACACCCAGGACTGATCTCCTTTAGGATGGACTGGTTGGGTCTCCTTGCAGTCCAAAGGACTATTCCTCCACCATAAATTCTCACTTTTAAGAAATATCCACCTAAGTTTCTAAGGATAAAGTGGCCTACTGTCTCCAAATTACTCTAAAATGGTTCAGAAAAAACAATATGCACATATAAAAACAAATAAATATCTATGAAATAATAAGCAAAGGAAGCAAAATGTGAACAACTGGAGAAAAAGAGTAAAGTTTTTATAATATTCTTAAAATTAATTCAACTTATAGCAAAATAAAAAATTACCATTCAGGCCAATGTAAAAGATCAGTTTAAGAAGAGAATAGTTAAAACTTATAAAAATGGTAGTTAATAAAGTTGTGAGAATATGCAGAAATGCAAAATTAAAGCTTTCATCACACAAAAAATGTGTAACTATAAATGGTGAGGGATGGTACTCAGAGTTACTGTGCTGATCATTTCATAAGGTGTACAAATATTCAGTCATTACACTGTACACCTGAAAGTAATAAATACAATATCACATGCCAATTATACCTCAATAATAAAAATTTTTAATAAAATAAAAAGAAGAAATTATGTTTAAAAACAAAAACAAAGGAGTTTATATTTTTGATTAGTTACGAGTTGTTATCTACAAATGGAATCCTGTGGTCAACATATCAAAGATACAGGATCTTGAAAATCCTGTACCATTATCTAGTCCAGAGTAACAATAGGCAGTAAGAAAGCAACTTGAGTTCCCTAAATAAAGAAGAGTTGTACAAGACAAAAGCACTGGACTGCTTAGTTTTTAAATAAAGTTACCACTTTTCATTTGAAAAATCTAAAAACAGCCTTTAGGAAATATATGATGTTAGCTATTTTAGCTATTTCTTTGCTTAACATCTTTATTTTGATAAACAAAGATGTATTCATCTTTAAACGCACACCTGTGTAGTTGTTCATCTTTAAATGCATGCTTACACAGTTGAAAGCGGAAGTCTTAGCTGCTCACATGGGTCCGATTCTTTCGAACCCCACACTCAGTAGCCCTCCAGGCTCCTTTGTCCTTGGGATTCTCCAGGCAACAATACTGGAGTGTGTTGCCATTCCCTCTCCAGGGGGTCTTCCTGACCCAGGGACTGAACCCAGGCTGCCTGTGCTGCAGGCAGATTCTTTACCATCTGAGCCCCCCTTGTCCTTTAAATGCACGCCTACCTAGTTGCTCACCATTAAACGCACACCTGTACAGTTAGTTACCTTATAATGCACACCTATATATACTGGGTTTGGAAGATCCCCTGGAGAAGGGAAAGGCTACCCACTCCAGTATTCTGGCCGGGAAAATTCCATGGACAGTAAAGTCCATGAGGTCTCAAAGAGTCAGACACAACTGAGCAACTTTCACTTCATATAGTTATTCATCTGTAAATGCACACCTTTCTAATTATTCACCTTTGAATGCACACCTATATAATTCTAAGCAGCATGCCTCTGTGATTTTGGGAAACATCATATTGAGAATACTTATTTCTGTTGATGTTGAACAAATTGGTTCAACTTATTAAAGAAACAATTTGTTAATACACATCAAAACTTTTTAAATATAGCCTTTGACTAGCATTTTAGAAGTTTCCCTGGGCAAATGCATGCTATAAGAAAACTTTACACACAAAGATGTATATGAAAACAAAAGTTGGAAATAATCCATATGTATAACAATTAGACATTATTTAGCAATTGGAGGGAAATGGAATGCTATATAATAATGAAAATTATGTTCAGGGCTTTTTTTACACGTGGAGACAACCTAAAATCTAGAAAACAATGTATAAAAACAGCAACACACGATGAAACACTCTTTTTTCCTTAATACTGTTACACATTTTCAAATTGATCTGTATAACTTAGAGTCATGTGCATATATGCTAAAAATACATAATAATATATATATATCATACTCCATTTTTTGTAAGAGAAGAGATAATGGCTTATCTGATATTTTCTTTAATAATTAATAGACTTCAGTCAGCTTAGCAAAATATAGACATAATTTGTTAACGTGGACAGCAGGAGAGAATTAAAAGGAGGGCTTTCGTTGTCATTTCTAAAGAATATGTGTGCATGCCAAAATTCAAGAGCAGTTTCACAGAGAGTTTATTTTTTAAAGACTATTTATAAGTGACCTTATTCTTTGAGTATAGTACACATGTCAAATATAATTGAAATAATACTAAGCTAGTTGTTTAGTGAACAAATTGTATCTCCATGTTGGCTCAAACCATTTGCTGATTAGATTTTTTTAACTAAAAATAAAGTATAAATTCCTCTAAAATATCAACATTTTCCCTTGGAGTCATTTGTTTTCCAAAAGTTTAACCAATGGGGAATCTTCAAAAAGAGAATTAGCAGATACCTTCCTTTGGACTCTCTCACACAGGCTGACAAGGCACACAAAATCACGCTCGCTCCAGAATGTGATATTGATTGGCTGAGAAAGGCTAACCCTGATAAAGCAGGTATTTGGTATCTTGGGTAACATGCAGAATAAGGCTTCAGTATCAAAATGACTCCCGGATCTCATTCAGTTAAGTAAGTGACTCTCAGCTCGGGATGTCCAGTTCCCTGTCCCCACAGCATATGCCAGTGTCTGAAGGTGTGTTTGCCACCGTTGAGGGGGACAAGCGCTACTATATGTGTACGATGCACAGAATAGCCCCCACTGCACACATGATCAGGTCAAAATGTCAGCAGTGCTGATGTGGGGAAACCTGAACTAAATGAAATCTCAAACTGATGTATTTTTACTTTTTTAATGCTTGTATATAAACTCTAATATATTTTAGGCACATGCATCGCTTAAGGGAAAAAATAACTTTTCTTTATTAAGGCAATTGTATCATTTAACAATTTCAGAAAAATATCTACTTCTGCTTCATTGACTATGCAAAAGCCTTTGACTGTGTGGATCACAACAAACTGTGGAAAATTCTCAAAGAGATAGGTGGTCTTATACCAGACCACCTTACTGTCTCCTGAGAAACCTGTACGCAGGCCAAGAAGCAACAGTTAGAATCAGACATGGAACAATGCACTGGTTCAAAACTGGGGAAAGAGTACAACAAGGCTGTATACTGTCACTCTGCTTATTTAATTATATGCAGAATGTATCATGTGAAATGCTGGGCTGGATGAATCACAAACTGGAATCAAGAGTGCCAGGAGAAATATCAACAACCTCAGATATGCATATGATTCCACTCTAATGGCAGAAAGCAAAGAGAAATTAAAGGGCCTCTTGATGAAGGCGAAAGAGGAGAGTGAAACAACTAGCTTAAAACTCAACATTAAAAAACTAAGATCATGACATCCAGTCCCATCACTTCATGGCAAATAGATGGGGGAAAAGTGGAAACAGTGACAGATTTTATTTTCCTGGGCTCCAAAAATCACTGATTTTGTCCAAAAGACTCTGATGCTGGGAAAGATTAAAGGCAAAAGGAGCAGGGAAGGGCAGAGGATGAGATGATTAGATAGCTTCACAGACTCAGTGGATATGAGTCTGAGCCAACTCCGGGAGACAGTGAAGGACAGGGAAGCTTGGCATGCTGCAGTCCATGGGGTCACAGTGAGACACAACTGAGCGGCTAAGCACAGCACAGCACAGGCTTCAGCAGCAGCAGCAGCAACAAAAAGTAATAATCTCGTCAAAAATTCTTGACTCCAGTGTCACTTACAGGAATCCACTCACAGGATAAAATGATATGAAACTCTCTGCACACATTGCACTAATGACTTTTAGTTTAAATATTTGACTGTCATTATGTAAAATGGGCTAATGATATAGAGAAAAATCTTGCTATTTTGACAGCTTCTCGTGAATTTTTATCTATTTTAAAATAAAAAGCTTAAAAATTTAAAAAATGGGCAATTGACTTGAATAGACATTTCTCCAAAGAAGATATGCAAGTAGCCAGTAAATAGGAAAGCTCCTCAACATCACTAGTTGACAGAAATGCAAATCAAAACCACAGAGGAATACCGCCTCACACTCACCAGAATGGCTTCAATCAAAAGAATGAAAAATAACAAGACCGATGAGGTCTTGCCTGTTCTTGCAGATTAGACCCCAAAGTTTGCTTTATTTTTCTGCAACCTCAGCTGTAAGTTTTCAAATGTCTTATTTCTTTTCGTTTTTCCTGGCTCCCTGGCCCACAGGTCGCCACTTTGCAGAGAGTGAACCCTCTAGACTAATGTTCACCGTGGTTAAGAACTTAGTGTAATCCTCAATCAGTGCAGTGTCAGATCAAACAAACCTCGACTTAGGCGTTTCAAGGAAAGGAGAGAACTTTATGACAATGGAGAGGACTGGGGTATTCAAGCATGTCCAGCTCAGGCAGGAGAGGCTTTGCCTTTCTGAGGAGTAGTGGACATGGGTGGAAAGAGGTGTGAGCCATGGGCGAGACTGAAGGGAGGAGGTCAGAGGTCAGCTGCTCATTTTAGTGCTCAAGGGAAGTCCGAGTTCAAGGGCCTCTGCTGCTGCTGCTGCTAAGTCGCTTCAGTCGTGTCCGACTCTGTGCGACCCCATAGACGGCAGCCCACCAGGCTCCCCCGTCCCTGGGATTCTCCAGGCAAGAACACTGGAGTGGGTTGCCATTTCCTTCTCCAATGCATGAAAGTGAAAAGTGAAAGTGAAATTGCTCAGTCGTGTCCGGCTCTTAGGGACCCCATGGACTGCAGCCTACCAGGCTCCTCCACCCATGGGATTTTCCAGGCAAGAGTACTGGAGTGGGTTGCCATTGCCTTCAAGGGCCTCTAGGAGGAGAGAATCTTAACCCAAGCTTGGTTCGTAAGCCAACAGGATTTTGTTCTCTGCATCAGTGGAGACAAAGCAGCTTAGCTGGCTGTTTGTGGGCAAAGAAGGGAATGTGCAGGGTCTGCTCCTGGCCTTGTCGCGGGTGAACAAGGGGATTCTCATCTCAGAAGTGGGGAGGGTGTTCTGTGCCGTCAGTTTCTTCTCAGGACACAGGGTGGGGAGACCGCGACACCGCGCTCTTTGCTAGGCCCCGGGCTGCGTGAAGGTCAGCATTGTCAGTAGTTGGAAATAACTTTTGTTTGGGATGGATTTCATTCCGTACCCAGAGTTCAATTTTGTATGGAGTTCTGGTGCTACAGTGCTGTTGAGTTCTTACCTGAGGCCCCTTATCACCAGTCACGGCAGTACTGAGCTCACAATACTGAGCGCTTCTTCTTAGGAGAAGAATTAAACTGAAACAGCACTTCCATTCAGTAGAAAGTGGATCCCGAGTGAACCAGTGTCACTGCCTGGGAAACAGAAACTTACGGATTTTAATCATCTCGTTTCTAGAATGATGCGGTTTGTCCTGCTTGCATATATTATGAACACAACCTTTTTCAACTACACATCTTAGAGTGTTTTCAAAGTTTTATATTTAAGAAACCCTTCAAATATTGTTGACAGCTAAAAACTTGGATCACGTGGACCCCACTTAACTGCTGCCGCCCTCGAAGGCAGACCTGGGCAGGGGGCGGCGGGAGGCCTGAGCAAGGCCCCCTCTGGTGTCGCCCAGCCAGGGAGCAGGGGTCGTCCGGCCCCACCGTGTCACTCCTGTTCAGTAGGAGACGATTGGCTTCCAGTGACGGAAACAGGAAACAGGACTCGGTAGGTGTTGCCTACGGTCGCGGAAGGACTCGGTAGGTGTGCCCGCTGTCGCGGAAGGACTCGGTAGGTGTGCCCGCTGTCGCGGAAGGACTCGGTAGGTGTTGCCTAAGGTCGCGGAAGGACTCGGTAGGTGTGCCTGCTGTCGCGGAAGGCTGCCCGGGTACCTTCCAAACCCTGGCGGCACACTGAGCCGTCCACGTCGTGAGGCGCCGACCTGGCTTCTGCAGGGCCGATGTGTAGCCGCTCGGGAAGTCGCTCCTCAGAACCGACATTGTAATAATAATCTTGGAGCTGCTGCCAGGTTTGGCAAAGGTCCGCCAGACAAAGAAGAGTAAATACCCCGGCTCTTTGGGAAAAAAAATTAATTTCTACTTAAAATCTTTTCTAGGTTTTATTATTATTAAGAAAGTAAAACGTGATATAAAACGTCAGACAAAGAAAAGTTTCCCTGCACACAGTCCACGCTCACCCGTGTTTCCCCTTCCAACCTCCCATCATTTGCACATGTTACTCTGTCATAATGCACATAAAATTGTGTGTTCTGATTTTCTCTGAACAATATATTATAAGCACTTTTCTGAGTTGTTATTTAGTTGTCATAATCATAATTGTAACGGCTGTATAATATTTCAGAGTTTCTCAACACTGCTCATATGACTGTGAATAAAATAATATTGAACCACGATGGGCCTTAAAAAAGTAAACAGTATTTCCTGCACGGCCAACAATAGCTGGATTTTCCTTGGGCTTCACATGCTTTGAAACTGATTCCATTTCCGCATCTTGGTCCTTACCTCCATGGTCAGGTCATCTCACTGTGGTGAACATATTGTAGCACAGACATTAGGCTCACGCTCCCTGTCATTCTCTTTTCTTCAGCTGGGTCACCTGCAGTCTCAAGGTTTACAGTTTGTTTTAAACTTTGTCTTTTCCTATGTTCTTTGCTTCTTTTAGATAATGTGCATGCAATTATAAAAATAAATTCAAATCAAGGGTGCCTTTGGAGGTGTGGGTACCGCTCAGAACAGCCAAGTTCTGTAGAAAGAGGTATCCCTCTTTTTCCTGTGCTGACTGCATGGGAATAAAGCAGTGTGACCATTTACAATAATTTGGGGATAAGAATCCAAAACACTGACTAAAAATTAGCCTTGCTAGTCTGTTGATCGTTTTTGAGTTCCTCAAACATACGCCCATATGTATTTAGGTCTTCTGCCTAAATTTGGTTTTCAACTTCTTTGAAGAGTGCAAGCTACAGACACTTCAGCTTAGCTAGGCCTTTGCCAACCTGACGTGCACTCTGTGAAAGGCTGGTGGGGGGAAGGTGAGCAAGGTGCGGACTGCCCATCAGAGCTCATGGCCAGGAAAAGCCTAGTATCTGGTGGGCTTGTGTTCTGGCTGTGGGAGGCATCTGACTTCAAGGTGTCTGGGGCAGGAAAGAGAGGGTCAGATTTCATGCAACCTGGATGACTTCCAGTTTTATTTCATAGTATGGCATCGGAATAATGCCAAACACCGCTCCTGAGGCCTCCTTGTGTATCTTTCTAGACCCTGATGAAGGACGTCCTGAGGCCTCCTTGTGTATCTTTCTAGACCCTGATGGACGAGTGTTGGCCCCTCCTATTTTGCACCAGTACAGTAATAAAATTTTAACGTGGGAATTTTAAGACTTACCCAACTTCCATTTACTACACTGGCAGTTTAGTTAGGTTAAATTCCAAGGGCACAATGACAAAACTTCTGTCCTATCGGGGAGATACGGATGGAAGCAGGCATAGAAAATACAATGTACACTATACGTGGGTTCAGTCCTCAACAAACACGCCTCAGAAGCAGCAGTCAGAGCCGGAAGGTATCCACACAGCCCTTGGGTGCGGAGACTGCTGAGTTGACAGTCCTGTGTGACGCTCCAGGACCTCCTACTTCATTTTCCTTGGTGATCATGTCTACTGATGATTGTGCCAGAAAGTGGCAAGAGCGAAATGAAGCATATTGGCTCTGCAGGTGGCTGAAATCTGAGCACCCAGATGGGTTTATGAATATCGATTAACAGTGATCACCTGTTCAAGTTGCAAAGTTTATCTGATGATAGCAATAATACTTTGATAATGCTTATTGAGCATTTCTTAAACAACCATCACTCGATGAAATTACTTACATGCGTTACCTTATTTCATACCCATTTTACATATGGTACGCCTGAGATTCAAATATGGGAAGTTCCTTATGTAAATCATAGAGCTTGTAGACAGTCAAGTCCGGATCTGGTATTTAACCACTCTGCTCAGCGGTCTAATTCTAGTATATATGTTAACTTAAAATTTATATAATTATATAACACTTTATTACCAAATTCAGACTTAAAATGAAGAAAGTAGGGAAACCTTTGGACTATTCAGGTATGACCTAAATCAAATCCCTTATGATTATAGATTCAAGGGATTATATCTGATAGACAGAGTGCCTGAAGAACTAGGTACACAGGTTCATGACATTGTACAGGAAACAGGGATCAAGACCATTCCCAAGAAAAAGAAATGCAAAAAGGCAAAATGGTTGTCTGAGGAGGCCTTACAAATAGCTGTGAAAAGAAGAGAAGCGAAAGGCAAAGAAGAAAAGGAAAGATAAACCCATTTGAATACAGAGTTCCAAAGAATAGCAAGGAGAGATAAGAAAGCCTTCCTCAGTGATCAATGCAAAAAAATAGAGGAAAACAATAGAATGAGAAAGGCTACATTCTCTTCAAGAAAATTAGAGATACCAAGGGAACATTTCATGTAAAGATGGATGCAATAAAGAACAAAAATGGTATGGACCTAACAAAACCAGAAGATATTAAGAGGTGGCAAGAATATACAGAAAAATGATACAAAAAAGATCTTAATGACTCAGATAACCATGATGGTGTGATCACTCACCTAGAGCCATATGTCCTGAAATGTAAAGTCAAGTGGGTCTTAGGAAGCATCACTATGAACAAAGCTAGTAGAGGTGATGGAATTCCAGTTGAGCTATTTCAAATCCTGAAAGATGATGCTGTGAAAGTGCTGCACTCAATATGCCAGCAAATTTGGAAAACTCAGCAGTGGCCACAGGACTGGAAAAGGTCAGCTTTCATTCCAATCCCAAAGAAAGGCAATGGCAAACAATGCTCAAACTACCACACAATTGTACTCATCTCACATACTAGCAAAGTAATGCTCAAAATTCTCCAAGCTAGGCATCAACAGTACATGAACCGTGAACTTTCAGATGTTCAAGATGTATTTAGAAAAGGCAGAGGAACCAGAGATCAAATTGCCAACATCAGTTGGATCATCGAAAAATCAAGAGAGTTCTAGAAAAATATTTACTTCTGCTTTATTGACTATGCCAAAGCCTTCGACTGTGTGGATCACAACAAACTGTGGAAAAATTTTAAAGAGACGAGAATAATAGATCACTTGACCTGCCTCCTGGGAAATCTGTATGCAGATCAAGAAGCAACAGTTAGAACTGGACATGGAACAACAGACTGGTTCCAAATCAGGAAAAGAGTAAATCAAGGCTGTATATTGCCACCCTGCTTATTTAATTTATATGCAGAGTACATCATGAGAAATGCTGGACTGGCTGAAGCTGGAATCAAGACTGCTGGGAGAAATATCAATAACCTCAGATATGCAGATGACACCACCCTTATGGCAGAAAGTGAAGAAGAACTAAAGAGCCTCTTGATGAAAGTGAAAGAGGGGAATGAAAAAAATGGCTTAAAACTAAACATTCAGAAAACTAAGATCATGGCATCTGGTCCCATCACTTCATGGCAAATAGATGTGGAAACAATGGAAACAGTGACAGCCTTTATTTTTCTGGGCTTCAAAATCACTGCAGATGGTGACTGCAGCCATGAAATTGAAAGACGCTTGTTCCTTGGAAGAAAAGTTATGACCATCTTAGGCAGCATATTAAAAAGTAGAGACATTACTTTGTCAACAAAGGTCTGTCTAGTCAAAGCTGTGGTTTTTCCAGTGGTCATGTATGTATGTGAGAGTTAGACCATAAAGAAATCTGAGTGCTGAAGAATTGATGCTTTTGAACTGTGGTGTTGGAGAAGACTCTTGAGAGTCCCTTGGAGTGCAAGATCCAACCGGTTAACCCTAAAGAAAATCAATCCTGAATAATCATTGGAGGGACTGATGCTGAAGGTGAAACTCCAATACTTTTGCCATCTGATGTGAAGAATTGACTCATTGGAAAAGACCCTGATGCTGGGAAAGATTGAAGGTAGGAGGTGGAGTGGACGACAGAGGATGAGATGGTTGGATGGCATCACCAACTCAATGGACATGAGTTTGAGCATGCTCTGGGAGTTGGTGATGGACAGGGAAGCCTGGCGTGCTGCAATGGGGTCACAAAGAGTCAGAGACGCCTGAGTGACTGAACTGAACTGATTGCTTCAAACACGGGATCCTGAAAAGTTTGGAAGAAAGGCCTTGAGTAGTAGATGGTGAGAGCCATCAGTGAGACAGCTGGTGTGCCCATGGTCTCAGAGCTGGTTGGCATGCCTGTGTGAGTTTGGAACCAGCACTCCCACCTGTTCTGGAACTCTGGCTCTGCCCCTTACTAGCGGTATGTGGTTGGACATTCAGTTTCTGCACCACTAATATTTGCACAGTGATACTATATTTGTTCATCTGTGAAGATTAAATGAAAGAATGGTTTTGAAAGTAACTCATAAACCAGGAGGCCTGAAATACACATCTGTTTGACATTTTTATTTGACTTAAATGAAAGCATGGACATTTCAACATGGTGAAAAAAACATGGTTCACTTCTGTGAATATAAAATAATTGTATGAGAGTTTAACATCTGCTTTATTGTTGTTTTTAACTAAATTCTTTAATCACTATCTCTGTAGTAGGACACAGAAGCTATATTGATTTACACTGTGGCCAATACGGATTTGGGGTATTTAGTGGAGAGGTCAGTCTGATAGAGTGAACTTGCCCCACAGAGTTTATCTGAACATGAACCTTAATCATTTGTGAAAACCAAATGAAGTCTGGAAACTACCGGTGGAACCAGCTGGCCAAGGAGCAGTGTGTTCACAGCTTGGCTTTGTCCAGATCAACAAAGGAAAGAGAAATCACTCAGGACTAATTTTTGTTTCAAACCAATGTTCAATACTGAGAAGCTTTCCCAGATTCTCTCTTCCTACATAAGCAGGGAGCCCTAGGACCACCAGGTGACCCGCTAAGCTCATAAGAAGGACCCCTTGCTTTGCTTCAGGCAACGCCTCCTTGCTGGTTTCCACTTTCCACCCTTTGCTGATGTAGTCCCATAAGAGCTGTGTCTGAAGACAGACAGCTCTGCTTACTCTGCTATGATAATAAAAACATAATTATTAAATAATGTAAACGTGCATATAAAAACATTCAGAAAAGCCAAACACAATAACAACCCAGCCAAGCACAGCAACTTAGCCTAAACCCTAAAGAATGCCAAGTAGAGGGATTTGGGCCTTAAAGGCATACTCAAGCAACGCTTAAACGTGCAAACCTTTTAAAAATCTCTTCATGCACAAAAGTTAATTGCAATTGTGCATTTTTTATTTTGACATACTTCTAGACTTATAGAAAGTTTGTAAAACTACTAGATAGATTTTCCTGTCTTCTTCCTATGTTAGTATCTTATTAATTATCAAAACGACTAATGTTAGACTTCATTTGTGTTTCACCTTTTCCCATCCATGCCCTTTGCTGCTCCAGGAGCCTCTCCTTGCTCCCCTCCAACATGCAACATTGCTCGGTCTCCCATCTTTCATGACGAGAAAGTGCTTCTGAAGAGTATGCAAACTGCTGCTCATTGTTATTATTGACGCTGTTAGCCTTGGTCACTTGGCGAAAGAACTCCCTACTGGACTTTCCCATTGTAAGATTATCATTTTCCCATTTTAATCAGCTATCTTGGGGAGACACTTTGAAATATGTATGAATCTCCTGCCCCTAATTTTGAATCTGTGAGTGGATCTGGCCTGCTAGAATGATTACTATTGTGCTCTTAGGTGATTTTATATTTTCTTGATTCTTTCCACATTATTGATTGGAATTCTTCCCTGAGGAAGAGCTGCCCTTCTTCCCCATATATTTATTTATTCAGTTAGTAATAGCAGTATGAACTCTCGGTGTTTATTTTCTGGGTTATAATAGAAAGCTTTCATTATTTTGCTGCTCAGATTATTCAGCCTGGTCACTGGGCACTCTCTTTGGTGATGGCCTGGGCCGTCCCCACATCCCAGACCCTTTCTGAGCTCTTCCTTACTTTCTGGCCCCACAAGATTTCTCAGGCTCATCTAGTATTTTCCCTACCTCCGACAGCGGCATCGGCCAATTCTTTCATTGACGTTTAGATGGTATTGCTATTTTCACGGTATTTCAGAATGAGGATCTGGGGGGCTGGTGAGCTCACTCCAGCAGGGGCTCCTGGCTCCGGGGCCCTCTCAGTGCAGAGCTGGGAACACGTGGTGTGGACGGTCTGTGTCCATTTGTCTGCACACGTATCACAAGCCATGAGCGACTGTCAGTGCCTCTGACTCCAACCTCAAACTGAGGGCTCCTTCTCGTCTTATTCCCGGAGGCTGCGCTTGTAACTTATTTCATGTGAGAGACAGGGCCTTTCTGTTTGTTCAGTCCCAGGGCGCACATGGCTACGACTGCTCCCCACACTGCTGAGCACACTCACCAGCTGGAGTGTGGGACTTGTGCGTGATTTTGAATCCGTTTTTCTCAGTCACAATCTTGTCAAAGTTAGACTAAGGCTTTTCCTTCCTGCGCCCTCCAGGGACTCGCCTGCAACGCAGCTTCACTGTATGGTTTTCCTCTCACATCATGTCACTTTCATGTTCTTTGATGCAGTTTAAAACGATGCTTATTTACGTGGTTACCTCCAAAGACTGCTCTGAAGTTTACTGGAAACTGCACTCTAGACGTGAATGTCAGCGTTGTGACGCCTTAGATGTTCACCTGGGTTCTTGTACATAAAGCCATTTCCAAAGGCATGGGAACAGAAATAGATCCAGAAAAGCACAAAACTGTCCAGTCTGAGAAACTGTTTCTCAAACATCAGTCATTTATATATAATTTCACAATTTCCTACCACTTTAGAAAACCATCTTCTCTGTTACTAAACACTTATTAAAAGGAAATTTTATTTTGTATTGGCATGCTAAATGGAAAACTGGTATCATCTGACATGAATGAAAACACCAAATATTTATATGCAAGCCTGAGTTAAAGGAAAAGGACCACTTTTTAAATAAAAATAAACATATTCTAATATAGCTATTGGGTTTTACAAAATGAAAACTTAGGTATCTCCTAAATAAGAAAGATTGTAATTGATGAAGAGTTAGCAACAAATGACAAACAAATCAGTTCAGCCACTCAGTCGTGTCCAACTCTTTGCGACCCCATGGACTGCAGCACACCAGGTTTCCCTGTCCATCACCGACTCCCAGAGCTTGCTCAATCTCATGTCCATCAAGTTGGTGATGCCATCCAAACATCTCATCCTCTGTCATCCCCTTCTCCTCCTGCCTTCAATCTTTCCCAGCATCAGGGTCTTTTCCAATGACTCAATTCTTCGCATCAGGTGGCCAAAGTACTGGAGTTTCAGCTTCAGCACCAGTCTTTCCAATGAATATTCAGGACTGATTTCCTTTAGGATTGACTGGTTGATCTCTTTGCAGTCCAAGGGACTCTCAAGAATCTTCTCCAACACCACAGTTAAAAAGCATCAATTCTTGGTGCTAAACTTTCTTTATAGTCCAACTCTCACATCCATACATGACCACTGGAAAAACCATAGCCTTGACTAGATGGACATTTGTTGGCAAAGTAGTGTCTCTAATTTTGAACAAGCTGTCTAGGTTGGTCGTAGCTTTTCTTCCAAGGAGCAAGTGTCTTCTAATTTCATGGCTACAGGAATCATCTGCAGTGATTTTGGAGCCCAAGAAAATAATGTGTCTCACTGTTCCCATTATTTCCCCATCTATTTGCCATGAAGTGATGGAACCAGATGCCATGATCTTCGTTTTCTGAATGCTGAGTTTTAAGCCAACTTTTTCCACTCTCCTCTTTCACTTTCATCAACAAGCTCTTTAGTTTCTCTTTACTTTCTGCCATGAGGGTAGTGTCATTTGCATATCTGAGGTTATTGATATTTCTCCCTGCAATCTTGATTCCAGCTTGTGCTTCATCCAGTCTAGCATTTCTCATGATGTACTCTCCATATAAGTTAAATAAACAGGCTGACAATATACAGCTTTGATGTAGTCCTTTTCCTATTTGGAACCAGTCTGTTGTTCCATGTCCAGTTCTAACTGTTGCTTCTTGACCTGCATATAGATTTCTCAGGAGGCAGATCAGGTGGTCTGGTATTCCCATCCCTTGAAGAATTTTCCACAGTTTGTTGTGATCCACACAGTCAAAGGCTTTGGCATAGTCAATAAACAGAAATAGATGTTTTTCTGGAACTTTCTTGGTTTCTCGATGTTCCAACAGATGTTGGCAATTTGATCTCTGATTCCTCTGCCTTTTCTAAATCCAGCTTGAACATCTGGTAATTCATGGTTCACATACTGTTGAAGCCTAATTTGGAGAATTTTGAGCATTACTTTGCTAGCGTGTGAGATGAGTGCAATTGTGCAGTATTTTGAATATTCTTTGGCATTGCCTTTCTTTGGGATTGGAATGAAAGCTGACCTTTTCCAGTCCTGTAATCCTGATAATCTCAGTAGATACAGAAAAAGCCTTTGACAAAGTTCAGCATGCATTGATGGTTAAAACTCCAAAAAATGGGCATAGAAGGAATCTACCTCGACATAGTAAAGGCCATATCTGATAAGCCCACAGCAAACATTATTCTCAATGGTAAGAAACTAAAAACATTCACCCTAAGATCAAGGGAACAAGAAAAGGGTGTCCACATTCACCACTATTCAACATAGTTTTGGAAGTCGTAGCTACAGCAATCAAAGATGAAAAAGAAATAAAAGGAATCCAGATTGGAAAAGAAGAAGTAAAGCTCTCACTGCTTGCAGATGACATGATACTATATATAGAAAACCCTAAAATACTATCAGAAAATTACTAGAGCTAATCAGTGAATTTAGCAAAGTCACAGGATACAAAATCAATACACAGAAATCACCTGCATCCCTATAAACAGTGAAAAATCAGAAAGAGAAATTAAGGAATTAATCCCATTCACCATTGCAGCAAAAAGAATAAAATATCTAGGAATAAACTTACCCAAGGAGACAAAAGAACTGTAGACAGAAAATTATGAGACACTGATGAAAGAAATCAAAGATGACATAAACAGGTAGAGAGATATTCCGTGTTCCTGGGTAAGAAGAATCAATATTGTGAAAATGACTAAACTACCAAACACAATCTACAGATTTAATTCAATCCCTGTCAAATTACCAATGGTATTTTTCACAGAACTAGAACAAAAAAATTTCACAATTCATATGGAAACACAAAATACCCCGAACAGCAAAGCAGTCTTCAGAAAGAAGAATGGAGCTGAAGGAATCAACCTTTCTGACTTCAGTTTATATTACAAAGCTACACTCATCAAGACAGTATGGTACTGGCACAAAAACAGAAATATAGACCAATGGAACAAGATATAAAGCCCATATATAAACCCATGTACCTATGGGTACCTTATTTCTGACAAAGGAGGCAAGAATATACAATGGGGCAAAGACAGCCTCTCAATAAATGGTGCTGGGGAAACTGGACAGCTACATGCAAAAGAGTGAAATTAAAACTCTGACACTGTACACAAAGATAAACTCAAAATGGATTAAAGGCCTAAATTTAAGACCAGAAACTATAAAACTCTTAGAGGAAAACACAGGCAGAACACTTGATGACATATATCAAAGCAAGATCCTCTATGACCCACCTCCTAGAGTAGTGGAAATAAAAGCAAAAGTAAACAAGTGGGACCTGATTAAACTTAAAACTTCTGCACAGCAAAGGAAACTATAAACAAGGTGAAAAGACAACCCTCAAAATGGGAGAAAGTCATAGCTAATGAAACAACTGACAAGGGATTAATTTCCAAAATATACAAGTAGCTTATACAACTCAATACCAGAAAAACAAACAACCCAATCAAAAAGTGGGAAAAAGACCCCTAAATAGACATTTCTCTGAAGAAGATATAGAGATGGCTAGCAAACACATGAAAAAATGCTCAACATCATTCATTATTAAAGAAAGACAAATCAAAAATACAATGAGATATCACATCAGACTGGTCAGAATGGCCCTCATCAAAAAGTTCACAAACAATAAATGCTAGAGAGAGTGTGGAGAAAAGGGAATTCTCTTGTACTGTTGGTGGGAATATAAATCGATACAGCCATTATGGAAGACAGTATGGTGATTCCTTAAAAAACTAGGAATAAAACCACCATATAACTCAGCAGTCCCACTCCTAGGCATATACCCTGAGGAAGCGAAAATTGAAAACAACACGTGTCCTATTGTTCATTGCAACACCATTTACAATAGCTAGAACATGGAAGCAACCTAGACGTCCATCGACAGATGAATGGATAAAGAAGTTGTGGTACATATACAAGATGGAATAGTCAGTTCAGTTCAGTCACTCAGTCGTGTCTGACTCTCTGTGACCCTAAGGACTGCAGGATGCCAGGCCTCCCTGTCCATCACCAACTACTGGAGCATGCTCAAACTCATGTCCATAGAGTCAGTGATGCCATCCAACATCTCATCCTCTGTCGTTGCCTTTACCTCCAGCCTTCAATCTTTCCCAGCATCAGGGTCCTTTCCAACGAGTAGATTCTTCTCATCAGGTGGCCAAGGTACTGGAGTTTCAGCTTCAGCATCAGTCTTTCCAACGAACACCCAGGACTGATCTCCTTTAAGATGGACTGGTTGGATCTCCTTGCAGATTCAGGGACTCTCAAGAGTCTTCTCCAACACCACAGCTCAAAAGCATCAGTTCTTCAGCGCTCAGCTTTCTTTATGGTCCAGCTCTCACATCCATACATGACTACTGGATAAACCATAGCCTTGACTAGACGGACCTTTGTTGACAAAGTAATGTCTCTGCTTTTTAATATGCTGTCTAGGTTGATCATAGCTTTTCTTCCAATCAGCAAGCGTCTTTTAATTTCATGGCTGCAGAAACCATCTGCAGTGATTTTGGAGCCCAGAAATATAAAGTCTCTCACTCTTTCTATTGTTTCCCCATCTATTTGCCATGAGGTGATAGGACCAGATGCCATGATCTTAGTATTCTGAATGTTGAGTTTTAAGCCAACTTTTTCACTCTCCTCTTTCACTTTCATCAAGAGGCTCTTTAGTTCTTCTTCACTTTCTGCCATAAGAGTGGTGTCATTGCATATCTGAGGTTATTGATATTTCTCCTGGCAATCTTGATTCCAGCTTGTGCTTCATCCAGCCAAGCATGGCATAGCACTCAGCCATAAAATGGAATGCACTTGAGTCAGTACTAATGAGTCAGAAAGAGAAAAATAATTATTGTATGCTAACACATCCCTTAGAAGAAATGGAGTAGCCATCATGTCAACAAAAGAGTCCAAAATGCAGTACTTGGATGCAATCTCAAAACTGACAGAATGATCTCTGTTCATTTCCAAGGCAAATCATTCAGTATCACAATAATCCAAGCCTATGCCCCAACCAGTAATGCTGAAGAAGCTGAAGTTGAACTGTTTTATGAAGACCTACAAGACCTTTTAGAACTAACACCCAAAAAAGATGTCCTTTTCATTATAGGGGACTGGAATGCAAAAGTAGGAAGTCAATAAACACCCAGGGTAACAGGCAAATTTGGCCTTGGAGTACGGAATGAAGCAGGGCAAAGGCTAATAGAGTTTTGCCAAAAGAATGCATTGGTTATAGCAAACACCCTCTTCCAACAACATAAGAGAAGACTCTACACATGGACATCACCAGATGGTCAACACCAAAATCAGATTGATTATATTCTTTGCAGCCAAAGATGGAGAAGCTCTATACAGTCAGCAAAAACAAGACCAGGAGCTAACTGGGGCTTAGATCATGAACTCATTGCCAAATTCAGACTTAAATTGAAGAAATTAGGGAAAACCACTAGACCATTCAGGTATGACCTAAATCAAATCCCTTATGATTATACAGTGGAAGTGAGAAATAGATTTAAGGGACTAGATCTGATAGACAGAATGCGTGATGAACAATGGACAGAGGTTCATGACATTGTACGGGAGACAGGAATCAAGACCATTCTCATGGAAAAGAAATGCAAAAAAGCAAAATAACTGTCTGGGGAGGCCTTACAAATAGCTGTGAAAAGAAGAGAAGCGAAAAGCAAAGGAGAAAAGGAAAGATATAAGCATCTGAATGCAGAGTTCCAAAGAATAGCAAGAAGAGAAGAAAGCCTTCTTCCACGATCAAAGCAAAAAAAATAGAGTAAAACAACAGAATGGGAAAGACTAGAGATTTCTTCAAGAAAATTAGAGATACCAGGGGAACATTTCATGCAAAGATGGGCTTGATAAAGGACAGAAATGGTATGGACCTAACAGAAGCAGAAGATATTAAGAAGTGGTGGCAAGAATACAGAGAAGAACTGTAAAAAAAGATCTTCATGACCAAGATATGACCAAGATAATCATGATGGTGTGATCACTGACCTAGAGCCAGACATCCTGGAATGTGAAGTCAAGTGGGTTTTAGAAAGCATAACTATGAATAAAGCTAGTGGAGGTGATGAAATTCCAGTTGAGCTATTTCAAATCCTAAAAGATGATGCTGTGAAAGTGCTGCACTCAATATACCAGCAAATTTGGGAAACTCAGCAGTGGCCACAGGACTGGAAAAGGTCAGTTTTCATTCCAATCCCAAAGAAAGGCAATGGCAAAGAATGCTCAAACTACTGCACAATTGCACTCATCTCACATGCCAGTACTATTGCCTGGAAAATCCCATGGACAGAGGAGCCTGGTAGGCTACCATCCATGGGGTTGCAAAGAGTCGGACATGACTGACCGACTTCACTTTCACACCCTAGTAAAGTAATGCTCAAAATTCTCCAAGCCAGGCTTCAGCAATACATGAACTGTGAACTTCCAGATGTTCAAGCTGGTTTTAGAAAAGGCAGAGGAACCAGAGATTAAATTGCCAACATCTGCTGGATCATCGAAAAAGCAAGAGAGTTCCAGAAAAACATCTATTTCTCTTTTATTGACTATGCCAAAGCCTTTGACTGTGTGGATCACAATAAACTGTGGAAAATTCTGAAAGAGATGGGAATACCAGACCACCTGACCTGCCTCTTGAGAAATCTGTATGCAGGTCAGGAAACAACAGTTAGAACTGGACATGGAACAAAAGACTAGTTCCAAATAGGAAAAGGAGTACGTCAAGGCTGTGTATTGTCAGCCTGCTTATTTAACTTCTATGCAGAGTACATCATGCGAAACGCTGGGCTGGAGGAAGCACAAGTTGGAATCAAGATTGCCGGGAGAAATATCAATAACCTCAGATATGCAGATGACACCACCCTTATGCCAGATAGTGAAGAGAAACTAAAAGCCTGTTGATGAAAGTGAAAGAGGAGAGTGAAAAAGTTGGCTTAAAGCTCAACATTCAGAAAACTAAGATCATGGCATCTGATCACATCAGTTCAGTTCAGTTCAGTTCAGTCTCTCAGTCGTGTCCGACTCTTTTCGACCCCATGAATCACAGCACGCCAGGCCTCCCTGTCCATCACCAACTCCCGGAGTTCACTCAGACGCACGTCCATCGAGTCAGTGATGCCATCCAGCCATTTCATCCTCTGTCGTCCCCTTCTCCTCCTGCCCCCAATCCCTCCCAGCATCAGAGTCGTTACCAATGAGTCAATTCTTCGCATGAGGTGGCCAAAGTACTGGAGTTTCAGCTTTAGCATCATTCCTTCCAAAGAAATCCCAGGACTGATCTCCTTCAGAATGGACTGGTTGGATTTCCTTGCAGTCCAAGGGACTCTCAAGAGTCTTCTCCAACACCACAGTTCAAAAGCATCCATTCTTTGGCACTCAGCTTTCTTCACAGTCCAACTCTCACATCCATACATGACCACTGGAAAAACCATAGCCTTGACTAGATGGATCTTTGTTGGCAAAGTAATGTCTCTGCTTTTCAATATGCTATCTAGGTTGGTCATAACTTTCCTTCCAAGGAGTAAGTGTCTTTTAATTTCATGGCTGCAATCACCATCTGCATTGATTTTGGAGACCAAAAAGTAAAGTCTGACACTGTTTCCACTGTTTGCCCATCTATTTCCCATGAAGTGATGGGACCAGATGCCATGATCTTCGTTTTCTGAGTGTTGAGCTTTAAGCCAACGTTTTCACTCTCTTCTTTCACTTTCATCAAGAAGCTTTTTAGTTCCTCTTCACTTTCTGCCATAAGGGTGGTGTCATCTGCATATCTGAGCTTATTGATATTTCTGCGGGCAATCTTGATTTCAGCTTGTGATTCTTCCAGTCCACCGTTTCTCATGATGTACTCTGCATATAAGTTAAATAAGCAGGCTGACAATATACAGCCTTGATGTACTCCTTTTCCTATTTGGAACCAGTCTGTTGTTCCATGTCCAGTTCTAACTGTTGCTTCCTGACCTGCATACAGATTTCTCAAGAGGCAGGTCAGGTGGTCTGGTATTCCCATCTCTTTTAGAATTTTCCACAGTTTATTGTGACCCACACAGTCAAAGGCTTTGGCATAGTCCATAAAGCAGACACTTCATGGCAAATAGATGGGGTAACAGTGGAAACAGTGTCAGACTTTATTTTTTGGGGGCTCCAAAATCACTGTAGATGGTGATTGCAGCCATGAAATTAAAAGACACTTACTCCTTGGAAGGAAAGTTATGACTAACCTAGATAGCATATTAAAAGGAAGAGATATTACTTTGCCAACAAAGGTTCGTCTAGTCAAGGCTATGGTTTTTCCAGTGGTCATGTATTGATAAGAGAGTTGGACTGTGAAGAAAGCTGAGCGTCAAAGAATTGATGCTTTTGAACTGTGGTGTTGGAGAAGACTCTTGAGAGTCCCTTGGACTGCAAGGAGATCCAACCAGTCCATTCTAAAGGAGATCAGTCCTGGGTGCTCATTGGAAGGACTGATCTAAAGCTGAAACTCCAGTACTTTGGCCACCTCATGCAAAGAGTTGACTCGTTGGAAAAGACTCTGATGCTGGGAGGGATTGGGGGCAAGAGGAGAAGGGGACGACAGAGGATGAAATGGCTGGATGGCATCACTGACTCGATGGACATGAGTCTCAGTGAACTCTGGGAGTTGGTGATGGACAGGGAGGCCTGGCGTGCTGCAATTCATGGGGTCGCAAAGATTCGGACATGACTGAGTGACTGAACGGAACTGAACTGAATGGAGAAACAGACATAGACAGCAGACTTATGGATATGGGGAGAGCGGAGGAGAGGGTGAGAGGTATGGAGAGGGTAACATGGAAACTTACATTACCATATGTAAAATAGATAGCCAACGGGAATTTGCTTTATGTCTCGGGAAACTCAAACAGGGGCTCTGTATCAACCTAGAGGGGAGGGATGGGGAGGGAGATGGGACAGAGGTTCAAAAGTGAGGGAGATATGTACACCTATGGCTGCTTCATGTTGAGGTTCGACAGAAAACAAAATTCAGTAAAGCAATTATCCTTCAATTAAAAAATAAATTAAAAAAGGAAAAAAATTAGCAAATGCATAGGAAAAAACAGACAAAAAGAAAAAAAAAGCGGCTGGGAGAAATATCAATAACCTCAGATATGCAGATGACACCACCCTTAGGTCAGAAAGCAAAGAGGAACTAAAAAGCCTCTTGATGAAAGTGAAAGAGGTGAGTGAAAAAGTTGGATTAAAACTCAACATTCAAAAAGCGAAGATTATGGCATCAGTTCCCATGGCTTCATGGCAAATAGATGGGGAAACAATGGAAACAGTGACAGACTTTATTTTCTTGGGCTCCAAAATCACTGCAGATGGTGACTGCAGCCATGAAATTAAAAGATGCTGAAAGGTTGTTGCTGAACCATGAAAGATGCCAGAATTCTTGGCCTCCAGAGGATAAGAACTCAATCCAGAGCCGAGGCTTGATCGCTCAGAGCTTTTGTGTAATAAAGTTTTATTAAAGTATAAAAGAGATAGAGAAAGCTTCTGACATAGACATCAGAAGGTGGCAGAAAGAATACTCCCCTTGCTAGTGTTAGAAATGGAGTTATATACTTTTAAATTACTTATTACAGTGAATCAAAAGAATGTCTGGAGGTTGTAAAGACCTTACTAGACCCACTCCCATAATTTACGTTTTAAGATTACAGGATTAGCCAGAAGGTTTTTTCCAGAAACTGTCCTCAAGCAGGATACATCATTGTTATATAATCCTAAGGAATGTAGAGGGAAAAAACTTTGTCCTTTCCCCCTCCTTGAGAATTCCAGACACCTTTCTCCTTGGGGACCCCTGGACTTCTTATCAACCTGCCTAGAAATTGACTCTCTCAATGCTTGCTCCTTGGAAGAAAAGCTATGACCAATCTAGAAAGCATTTTAAAAAGCAGAGACATTACTTTGCCAACAAAGATCCACACAGTCAAAGCTATGGTTTTTCCAGCAGTCATGTATGGATGTGAGACTTAGACCATAAAGAAAGCTGAGCACCGAAAAACTGATGCTTTTGAAACGTGGTGTTGGAGAAGACTCTTGAGAGTCCCTTGGACTGCAAGGAGATCAAACCAGTCAATCCGAAAGGAAATCAACCCTGAATGTTCATTGGAAGGACTGAGGCTGAAGCTCCAATACTTTGGCCACTTGGTGCAAAAAACTGACTTATTGGAAAAGACCCTGATGCTGGGAAAGATTGAGGGCAGGAGAAGAAGGGGATGACAGAGGATGAGATGGTTGGATGGCATCACCGACTCGATGGACATGAGTTTGAGCAAGTTCCAGGAGTTGGTGATGGACAGGGAGGCCTGGCGTGCTGCAGTCCATGGGGCCAATGAGTTGGACGTGACTGAGCGACTGAAGTGAACTGACGGTTGTAAGTGCAGCCCTGACTGACAGCACACAGCATTGAGTCCCAAAGGCCAGACCACTCAGTGTGACCATAAATTAACGTAGCAATTAAATAGACAGGACAATGAGATTACTGAGATTGAGAGAGTACAGAAAATACTCCAGATGACAAAAGACAAAACTCAAAAGGTGTTTAGGCATCTAGCTTTTTAAAAAAAAGTATTCTCAGTTCTGGTTGAAACTCTTGATAAAGCTTTCAAATTGTAGATAATATTGAAGAAATACTCATGAGTGTCTTAGATGAACAAAGAAAAGTTTATCTTTTTTTTTTTTTTAACAAAAGCTGGCTCTAGGGAAGTCTTAGATATAAAACAAATATCTTGTGATATATGAGTAATGGTTGGAGGATTTTGTGAATCCCATTAAACACAGGGTGTTTCTATAGACTCAGAAGAGTGTATTTTAAGTTCCAGTTCTTAATAAGTCCATTAGTCTTGGCAAACTGTTTAATTGTCTTGTCCTCTATTTTTTTTCTCAGTTGAGAAATGGAAATTCATTCAGTAACAGAGAATTTTGCTGGGCACTGAAAATACAAAATTGCCTAAGGCTTGGTCTTCTCCTCAAGAGTTTTGGTGAAAGGAGCAGCACATGAACAAGTGCGGTGCTGAGACATTTAAAGTAGGTGGATGAAAAACTAAAATATCCACAAACGTGATAAAATGCCAAGATGGAAACTTAGCAGAAGTATGCAAGTGTCATGTGAGAACTTTAGAATGCTTCTAAAGACATTAGACTCGGACAAATACAAAGACACCCACTGTCCTTGCTTTGGACAACTGAACATCATAAGGATAATTTTCCTTATGTTAATACATTTATTATTAATATAACCTAATACAGTGCCACTAAAAAATAGTCTATTTTCCTAAAGACAATTAAGTTGATTCTTAAGTTCACATGTAACATAAGCAAAAATAACAGCCAGGGAAACCTTCAGAAAAAAAAAAAAAAGGTGAGAAGAACTGCTTGCCCTGCTACATGTAAAATATACCATAAAGTCTTGTAATCCGATCAGTTTGGGAAAATGTACAGACAAGTGTTTCCTGTGTTTTCAACTTTTTTCAACTCCCTATGCTTTAGACCTACCGTCAGTGCAATGATTCTCTATTTGCTGAGTCTAAATTCTCGTTAAATCAATTTATTGTGTTCCTAGTTTATTTTTTCACCCCAGTTTTTTTCATTTAGTTCTCCCTATAGTGTCAACTTTCTGTTGAAATTTTCTAACATGTTTTTAATTCCTTGAATGTATACATCATAATTTCTGATAATCTTATTGCAAATGAGTACATTCAAGTATAATTTTTAAAAATTTAAATTTCGTAAGCTTTCAAGTATACAAGACAATACCACATCGTGCTTAGGGACACATACATAAGTAATGCAAATATAAAGAAATATATGGAATTAATAAATAGCTAATTCAGCATGATGATTATCTTTTAGTAAGAAAAGGAAGTTTGCTTTATTTTTTGTTGGGTGATGATAATATGGGTCTTTATTCTCCTTTTTTCATGCCTTAAGAGGTATTTTATAAAAAAGTCTACACATTTATGCATAAAATGTAAGGCAATAAAATCACGAAGTAGGATAAAAAAGCTGGAACGTGAGGATCGTTTGGCTGCTGTGTGGAGGCAAGAAATTGAAGCTGGAAGCTGGGAGAATAGTCTAAGTCTAGTACTCTTGCCTGGAAAATCCCATGGACGGAGGAGCCTGGTAGGCTGCAGTCCATGGGGTCGTGAAGAGTCAGACACAACTGAGCGACTTCACTTTCACTTTTCACTTTCACGCATTGGAGAAGGAAATGGCAACCCACTCCAGTGTTCTTGCCTGGAGAATCCCAGGGATGGCACAGCCTGGTGGGCTGCCATCTATGGGGTCGCACAGAGTCAGACACAACTGAAGCGACTTAGCAGCAGCAGCACCAGCATTAAATTCAGAATACTCTATTGTTGTGATTGTGGTGGTAGTTAAATCACTTATAAATCTAGTATGAATGTTAAATAACAAAGTGCTAAAATAGCTGTAAGAATTTGCTGATGGATACACAGATAAAAGAGATGAATTGTAACATTAAAGATACATGAAGGGAAGGGGAGAGTAAAAATGCAGAGCTATGACATGTGTGCTAAGTTGTCATCAACCTAAAACAGACTCTTATCAACACGTGTTATGTAAGCCCTCACAGTAACCACAAAGCAAAAATCTACAGTAGATACACAAAATATAAAGAAAAATGAATGAGCATACCACTACAGAAAATCATCAGATCACAAAGCAAGACAGTAAGAGGGGAAGATATGAACAAAGGAATTACAAAACAACCAGAAAACAATGAACAAAGTGGCAACAGTGAATCCATACCTATCCATTCTTACTTTAAGTGTAAATAGACTAAATTCTCTAATAAAAACAGTCTAGAGAGGCCACGTGGATTTTTTTTAAAAAAGACTCAACTATATGCTGTCTGCAATAGACTCACTTCAGCTTTAAGGAAACATGTAGACTGAAAATGAAGAGATGGAAAAAATATCCCACATAACTGGAAACCACAAGAAAGCACAGGTAGCTATATATACATCAGAGAAAACAGACTGTAAACCAAATACTATAATAAGAACAAAGACGGTCTCCACATAATGATAAAGGGGTCACTTCAACAAGAGGCGATGGCATTGGTAAATACCTATGTGCCCAGCATAGGGGCACCTAAATATATAAAGCAAGTATTAACAGACATGAAAGGAAAAACAGATGGCAATACAGTAATAGTGCAGAACTGTGATATCCCACTCTCCCCGGTAGATAGATCATCCAGACAGAAAATCAGCAAGGAGATGCTGTCCATAAAAACATGTTGGACCAACAGCAGCAGAACACACTTTCTTCTCCAGTGCTCGTGGAGTATTCTCCAGGAGAGAGCCTATGTTAGGCAAAAAACAGGTCTTAATAAAGTTAAGAAAACTGTAATAGTATCAAGCATCTTTCTGACTACATTTTAGGAAGCTAGAGTAGGAAGAAAACTGGAAAATTCACAAAGTAGAGATTAAACAACAAGTTCGTATATGACCAGCCCACAGTTAACATCATACTCAACTGAAAATGTGAAAACTTTCTCTCCAAGGTCAGGAACAAACAGGATGCCATTGTCACCACTTCTATTTAGCCTAGTACTGGAATCCTTAGCCAGAGCAATGAGGCAAGGAAAAGAAATGAAAAGCATCCAAATTGGAAAAGTAAGGTTATCTGTGTTTGCAGATGGCATGTTATTATCTGTAAAATCCCAAGCATCCATCAACAGAAGACTGGACGAAGAAAATACGGTATACATAAATAAAAGCAAAAAATCGCGGAACTTGAGACAATACGGACAGACCGAGAGGGCATCACGCGAAGCGAATAAGTCAACCTCTCTGAGAGAAAGACAAACACTGTATGATCTCGTGTGTGTGTGTGTGTGTGTGTGTGCGCGTGCATGCGTGTGCATGCTCAGTTGTATCCAACTCTTTGCAACCTTGCGAACTGAAGCCCATCAGTCTCCTCTGTCCATGGAATTTTCCAGGCACAAACCCTAGAGTGGGTTGCCATTTCGTCCTCTGGGGGATCTTTCTGACCCAGAGATCGAAACTGTGCCTCTTGCGTCTCCTGCTTGGGCAGGCGTAATCGTTACCACTGAGCCACCTGGGAAGCCCGTATGATCTCAGTGGGAATCCGAAAAGTCAAACTCATAGAGACAAGAGACTCTACTGGTGGTTATCAGAGATTGGGAGGAGGGAAAATTAAGAGATACAAGTCAAAGGATACAAACGCCTAGTTTCTATGAGCAATATGTTCTGGTGATCTAATGTACGGCATGTGACTATGGTTGATAATATTGTGTTATATAACTGAAACTTGCTAAGACAGTAGAATTTGTGTTCTCATTAAAGAAGTAAATATGTGAGATGATGGATGTGTTAATTAATTGGAGATCCTTTCACAATTCATATGTATTTCAAATCATCATGCTGTGCCCTTTAAATATTTTACAGTTTTGTCATTTAAATGTTCAGTCAGTTCATTTCATTCACTCAGTCATGTCCAACTCTTTGTGACCCCATAAATCGCAGCACGTCAGGCCTCCCTGTACATCACCAACTCCCGGAGCTTATCCAAACTCATGTCCATTGAGTTCGCGATGCCATCCAACCATCTCATCCTCTGTCATCCCCTTCTCCTCCTGCCCCCAATCCCTCCCAGCATCAGGGTCTTTTACAGTGAGTCAGCTCTTCACATCATGTGGCCAAAGTACTGGAGTTTCAGCTTCAGCATCAGTCCTTCCAAAGAACACCCAGGACTGATTCCTTTAGGATGGACTGGTTGGATATCCTTGCAGTCCAAGGGACTCTCAAGAGTCTTCTCCAACACCACAGTTCAAAAGCATCAATTCTTTAGCACTCAGCTTTCTTCATAGTCCAACTCTCACATCCATACATGACCACTGGAAAAACCATAGCCTTGACTAGATGGACCTTTGTTGGCAAAGTAATATCTCTGCCTTTTAATATGCTATCTAGGTTGGTCATAACTTTGCTTCCAAGGAGTAAGTGTCTTTTAATTTCATGGCTGCAATCACCATCTACAGTGATTTTGGAGCCCCCAAAAATAAAGTCTGACACTGTTTCCACTGCATCCCCATCTATTTCCCGTGAAGTGATTGGACCAGATGCCATGATCTTCGTTTTCTGAATGTTGAGCTTTAAGCCAACTTTTTCACTCTCCTCTTTCACTTTAATCAACAGGCTTTTTAGTTCCTCTTCACTTTCTGCCATAAGGGTGGTGTCATCTGCATATCTGAGGTTATTGATATTTCTCCTGGCAGTCTTGACTCCAGCTTGTGCTTCTTCCAGCCCAGCGTTTCTCATGGTGTACTCTCCATATAAGTTAAATAAGCAGGCTGACAATATACAGCCTTGACGTACTCTTTTTCCTATCTGGAACCTGTCTGTTGTTCCATGTCCAGTTCTAACTGTTGCTTCCTGACCTGAATATAGATTTCTCAAGAGGCAGGTCAGGTGGTCTGGTATTCCCATCTCTTGAAGAATTTTCCACAGTTTATTGTGATCCACACAGTCAAAGGCTTTGGCATAGTCAATAAAGCAGAAATAGATGCTTTTCTGGAACTCTCTTGCTTTTTCCATGATCCAGCAGAAGTTGGCAATTTGATCTCTGGTTCCTTTGCCTTTTCTAAAACCAGCTTGAACATCTGGAAGTTCACGGTTCACGTATTGCTGAAGCCTAGCTTGGAGAATTTTGAGCATTACTTTACTAGCGCGTGAGATGAGTGCAATTGTTCGGTAGTTTGAGCATTCTTCGGCATTGCCTTTCTTTGGGATTGGAATGAAAACTGACCTTTTCCAGTGCTGTGGCCACTGCTGAGTTTTCCAAATTTGCTGGCATATTGAGTGCAGCACTTTCACAGCATCCTTCTCCAGGATTTGAAATAGCTCAACTGGAATTCCATCACCTCCACTAGCTTTGTTCGTAGTGATGCTTTCTAAGGCCCACTTGACTTCACGCTCCAGGATGTCTGGCTCTAGGTGAGTGATCACACCATCATGATTATCTGGGTCATGAAGATCTTTTTTGTATAGTTCTTCTGTGTATTCTTGCCACCTCTTCTTAATATCTTCTGCTTCTGTTAGGTCCATACCATTTCTGTCCTTTATTGTGCGCATCTTTGCATTAAACGTTCCCTTGGTATCTCTAATTTTCTTGAAGAGATCTCCAGTCTTTTCCATTCTGTTGTTTTCCTCTACTTCTTTGCAGAATTCTTGCCTTGAGAACCCCATGAACAGTATGAAAAGGCAAAATGACAGGATACTGAAAGAGGAACTCCCCGGGTCAGTAGGTGCCCAATATGCTACTGGAGATCGGTGGAGAAATAACTCCACAAAGAATGAAGGGATGGAGCCAAAGCATAAAGAATACCCAGTTGTGGATGTGACTGGTGATAGAAGCAAGGTCCGATGCTGTAAAGAGCAATATTGCATAGGAACCTGGAATGTCAGGTCCATGAATCAAGGCAAATTGGAAGTGGTCAAACAAGAGATAGCAAGAGTGAATGTTGACATTCTAGGAACCAGCGAACTAAAATGGACTGGAATGGGTGAATTTAACTCAGATGACCATTATATCTACTACTGTGGGCAGGAATCCCTTAGAAGAAATGGAGTAGCCATCAGGGTCAACAAAAGAGTCTGAAATGCAGTACTTGGATGCAGTCTCAATACTGACAGAATGATCTCTGTTCGTTTCCAAGGCAAACCATTCAATCTCACCGTAATCCAAGCCTATGCCCCAACCAGTAACGCTGAAGAAGCTGAAGTTGAATGGTTCTATGAAGACCTACAAGACCTTTTAGAACTAACACCCAAAAAAGATGTCTTTTTCATTATAGGGGACTGGAATGCAAAAGTAGGAAGTCAAGAAGCACCCAGGGTAACAGGCAAATTTGGCCTTGGAGTACGGAATGAAGCAGGGCAAAGGCTAATAGAGTTCTGCCAAGAGAACGCATTGGTCATAGCAAACACCCTCTTCCAACAACACAAGAGAAGACTCTACATATGGACATCACCAGATGGTCAACACCAAAATCAGATTGACTATATTCTTTGCAGCCAAATATGGAGAAGCTCTATATAGTCAGCAAAAACAAGACCGGGAGCTGACTGGGGCTTAGATCATGAACTCCTTATTGCCAAATTCAGACTTAAATTGAAGAAATTAGGGAAAACCACTAGACCATTCAGGTATGACCTAAATCAAATCCCTTATGATTATACAGTGGAAGTGAGAAATAGATTTAAGGGACTAGATCTGATAGACAGAGTGCCTGATGAACTATGGATGGAGGGTCATGACATTGTACAGGAGACAGGGATCAAGACCATCCCCATGGAAAAGAAATGCAAAAAAGCAAAATGGCTGTATGAGGAGGCCTTACAAATAGCTGTGAAAAGAAGAGAAGCGAAAAGCAAAGGAGAAAAGGAAAGATATAAGCATCTGAATGCAGAGTTCCAAAGAATAGCAAGGAGAGATAAGAAAGCCTTCCTCAGCAATCACTGCAAAGAAATTACATGTTAAGAAAGCTGGAAAAAAAAAAAAAAGAAGCTAGCAAAACAGTCATGGAGGTTGATTTTAACCTCCAGACCAACCACAAACCTCTGGTTAAAAAAAGAAAATATGAAAAACAAAATCAAGACAGTAACTTAGCATTTTAAAAACATTTATTTAGAGACAAAGGAACCATATCAACATAACTTTATTCTACTGCTACATATGAATGAGCGTCACCAAAGAAGTAAAGCTAACAGATGTCATCTTTTTTAATGCATAGTTGAATTTCTTTGAAATTCTTTATAATGTTTCATACATATATAATTTTTGATGATACAGAGATAATTTTTAGGGATTACTATTCTAGTCAATATCTCCAACTCCAAGTATTACTTAATATACTATTTAAGCTGATTTATTCTTTTCTAGTCATTTTGCAAATATATGAAGTGGTATTCATACCCTAATCCTTAGATTCTTAAGATACAATCAAGTCACCATACACACAGCCAAACCAAAGGTTTAGTGTATGTTTGAAAATGAACACAAGAAAAATGTGATATTAACTATTAAATAGTATATGTGATAAAAAATCAATGGAAAGTAAAGATATGTAAGCTAACCACACACACACACACATATATATTTATATAACCAAAATCTTTTACATACTGGATAAAAGTTTATGGAATAAACAGAGGTGGTGTCTTTACATTTATACTAAACATTATTTAACTGAATAGTAATTCCCTCCAGTGTAGAACTAATTTTTTTGTAATTCTCAAAGAACAAAATAATATAAACTTTAATTCATAGTAACATAGTTGGCTGGAAAAATGCCAGTCCGGCCTCGAAGCTTTCCTTCCCACCAATCGAAATGTGAATCTGTTTTTGATATAACTGTGATTCTGTCTCCAGCTTGAAAATTCAAATCTCCTGGCTGTTGTCCTTCAAAAGAATATAGTGCTGTCACTTCTATGGGTTGGTTTGAATTGCCTAAAACAAGAAAAAAATATTTATTCACATTTTTATGAGAAAGACAGGAAGCATGTGTAGGGAAGAGATAAATCAGCAACTCGGGGCTTGAGGTTCTAGTGTGGGAGGCCAGCAGAGCCCAGAGCACACGGTCTGCGTGACTTTTCGTCACATGGTTAACCTTATGTTTTTCTTCGTAAACAGCAAATATTTGGTAATAACATTTCCTAAAATACACAAGTCAAACTGTACATTATTATATACTTAAATATGTGTTTGGCAAATATCTGTGGTTATAACTGCTTAAATTTTGTCCAGTCTATAAGATAATATTATTACGTTTTCCCTATTTTAATAGAATAGTCATGGTAGTTTCAATGAATTACACTATTAGGTAAAAGCTGATATTTTATACAAGACTCAATTTAAGAACCATGCTCTGTGGTCACTGATAACGTGGATTAAGCTCAGACGCATGTGCTGTTTCATCAGTAGACACTTACTTCCCTCTAGGCTTTTATGGCTGTTTTTATTTCTATACTTGATCCTTTCTTTCAAAAGGGAGATGAAATTCAAATTAGCACATCAAGAAGCATGCCTACATATGTGTGACCAGAACTTCAACAAGTATTCAGAAAAAATACCTTGAGGACTGAGTGGGTAACATGAGCAAAAGACATTAACATTATAAATTGTATCAAATTGTAAGAGATTTAGAACCAGATATTTACTGTGTACTCAGCACATGGAATCTGGTGTTTCCATGTTTCATATAATTTTGTGCACAAATTAGGCAGTTAAATGCTTGTTAAACGCATCTTAGTACAGATATACTGAAAGCGTATATAACCAAATTCTAAATCTAGTTACTTGCTTGAATCTATAATACTATAATCATAAAAAATAAAGTGACCTTGACCTATTAGTAAGAAATGAAAATAGTCAACACTCTAATAAAATTACATTTACTGAAGCACTGAATTTGTATCTCACACAAGATGGTGCTACAGTTCTTTTAATAAAGCATGTACCATGTACTTGAATTCTCCTAAAGAAATAACTTTAATAATACTTAACATAATTATATTAGTGATATTGCTGGTATAGTTTTCTATAAAGCAGAGAAGGTCTATGTATTTTTATATTTTATACTGTATTTACTTTTAACTTATTACTTTAAAGAAATAAAAGTGTGTCATGAAAGAATAAAGTTTTGATACAGTCTGGATAAAATCAAAGCAGTCACATGACTGTGAACGTATACGAATGGTCGTCACTGGGCTCTATGAAAACTGGCTCTGGCGCTGCACCGAGGGGACGCGCGGAGAGCCCTCGTGACAGCCTCACTGCGGTCGGAGAGAGAGAGCAAGCTGATGTCCAAGAAAAAGTCACTCTGAAGATGATTGTATCAATAACCATATCCACGACTTCCATACATAAAGCTCAGTCTCAACATACCACACGTAATTAACGAAAGCCCTCACTAACTCCTCCTCCCCCTTCTTGTCTCCCAAACATTGTGGATAACAGAGGCAAGTAAAAAGGGTGCCTGCGAATATGAGGGAATGTTCTGGAAGCTACAGCCACCTTAGCTGCAGTACGTGCACACACCTGTAGCACTACTTACACAATTCGGGATGCACGGGATGGTGAACACCATGATAGCAGGTGGCGTTCCATGTGGGTAAGTGAAGCCGCTGCGGGCCCTTGAGCCAGGCACTGTGATGATCACACTTGCTCCTCACTTCCAGGGAGGGAGCTCTCACCCCACTCCCCAGAATATGAACCCGAGACCTGCAAATGTTAAGTGATCTGCCCAGGGGGTGAGATTTGAATCTCGTAAACCTGTATCCAGGCAATCTTAATCACTACTGAGATTAAGCCACAGGGTCTTCAGCAACCATAGGAGTCTTAAATTGCATTCAATAGATTGAACTTGGATTCATCAGTACATTTTACCTTCTTAAAAAATTATTGTATTTTCAATGGAAGGATAATTGCTTTATAGTATGCCATGATCTTAGGTTCCTGAATGTTGAGTTTTAAGCCAGCTTTTTCACTCTCCTCTTTCAACTTCATCAAGAGGCTCTTCAGTTCCTCTTTGCTTTCTGCCATCAGAGTGGTATCTGCGTATCTGAGGTTACTGATATTTCTCCCTGCAATCTTTTTTTTTTTTTTTCCCCCTGCAATCTTGATTCCAGCTTGTGCTTCATCCAGCCCAGCATTTCGCATGATGAACTCTGCATATAAGTTAAATAAGCAGGGTGACAATATACAGCCTAGACATACTCCTTTCCCAGTTTGGAACCAGTCCATTGTTCCATGTCCAGTTCTAACTGTTGCTTCTTGACCTGCATACAGATTTCACAGGAAGCAGGTAAGGTGGTCTGGTATTCCCATCTCTTGAAAGATTTTCCACAGTTTGTTGTGATCCACACAGTCAAAGGCTTTGGTGTAGGCAATGAAGCAGAAGTAGATATTTTCCTGGAACTCTCTTGCTTTTCCCATTACCTAACAGATGTTGGCAAATTGATCTCTGGTTCCTCTGCCTTTTCTAAATCCAGAACATTTGGAAGTTCTCGGTTCACGTACTGTTGAAGCCTTGCTTGGAGAATTTTGAGCATTACTTTGCAAGTGTGTGGTAGTCTGAACATTCTTTGGCATTGCCTTTCTTTGGGTTTGAAATGAAAACTGACCTTTTCCAGTCCTGTGGCCACTGCTGAATTTTACAAATTTGCTGGCACATTGAGTGCAGCACTTTACCAGCATCACCTTTTAGGATTTGAATAGCTCAACAGGAATTCTACCACCTCCACTAGCTTTGTTCATAGTGATGCTTCCTAAGGCCCACTTGACTTTACATTCCAGAATGTCTGGCTCTAGGTGAGTGATCAAACCATCGTGGTTATCTGGGTCATTAAGATGTTTGTTTTTTGTATAGTTCTTCTGTGTATTCCGTGCTTCCCTTGTGGCTCAGATGGTAAAGCGTCTTCCTACAATGCGGGAGACCCGGGTTCGATCCCTGGGTCGGGAAGTTCCCCTGGAGAAGGAAATAGAAACCCACTCCAGTACTCTTGCCTGGAAAATCCCATGGACAGAGGAGCCCAGTAGGCTACAGTCCATGGGGTCGCAAAGAGTCGGACACAGCTGAGCAACTCCACTTCACTTCACTTCACTTCTGTGTATTCTTGCCACCTTTTGTAATACCTTCTGCTTCTGCTGGGTCCATACCATTTGTCCTTTATTGAGCCCATCTTTGCGTGAAATGTTCCCTTGGTATTTCTAATTTTCTTGAAGAGATCTATAGTCTTTACAGTTCTATTGTTTTCCTCTATTTCTTTGCACTGACCACTGAGGAAGGCTTTCTTATCTCTCCTTGTTATTCTTTGGAACTCTGCATTCAAATAGGTATATCTTTCCTTTTCTCCTTTGCCTTTTGCTTCTCTTCTTTCCTCAGCTATTTGTAAGGTCTCCTCAGACATCCATTTGCCTTTCATTTTCTTGGGAATGTTTTTGATCACCGCTTCCTGTACAATGTCGTGAACCTCTATCCATAGTTCTTCAGGCACTCTATCAGATCTAATCCCTTGAATCTATTTGTCACTTCCACTTATCATTAAAAGGGGTTTGATTTAGGTCATACTCAAATGGTCTAGTGGTTTTCCCCACTTTCTTCAATTTAAGTCTGAATTTTGCAATAAGCAGTTCATGATCTGAGCCCCAGTCAGCTCCTGGTCTTGTTTTTGCTGACTGTATAGAGCTTCTCCATTTTTGGCTGCAAAGAATATAATCAATCTGATTTTGGTATTGACCATCTGGTGATGTCCATGTATAGAGTCATCTCTTGTGTTGTTGGAAGAGGGTGTTTGCTATGACCAGTGTGTTCTCTTGGCAAAACTCTGTTAGCCTTTGCCTTTCATTTTGTACTCTAAGACCAAACCTACCTGTTACTCCAGGTATTACTTTTGCTTTCCAGTCCCCTATAAAGAAAAGGACTTTTTTTTTTTTTTTTTGTTAGTTCTAGGTCTTTAGGTCTTCATAGGACTGTTCAGCTTCTTCAGCATTAGTGGCTGGGGCATAGACTTCGATTACTATGATACTCAATGCTTTGCCTTGGAAATGAACCAAGATCATTCTGTTGCTTTTGAGATGGCCCCCAAGTACTGCATTTCAGACTCTTTTGTTGACTATGGTGGCTATTCCTTTTCTTCTAAGGGATTCTTGCCCACAGTAGTAGATATAATGGTCATCTGAGTTAAATTCGCCCATTCCAGTCCATTTCAGTTCACTGATTCCTGGAACGTCCATGTTCACTCTTGTCATCTGTTTGCTTCCAATTCACCCTGATTCATGGACCTAGCGTTCCAGGTTCCTGTGCACTACTGTTTTTACAGCATCGGACTTTACTTTCACCACCAGTCACACCCACAACAGGGCACTGTCTTCACTTTGGCTCAGCCTCCTCATTCCTTCTGGAGCTAGTTCTCCACTCTTCTCCAGCAGCATATTGGGCACCTACTGACCTGGGGAGTTCATCTTTCAGTGTCCTATCTTTTTGTCTTTTCATACTGTTCATGGGGTTCTCAAGGCAAGAATATTGAAGTGTTTGCCATTCCCTTCTCCAGTGGACCACATTTTGTCAGAACTCTCCACCATGACCTGTCCCTCTTGGGTGGCCCCACACAGCA
Source organism: Bos mutus (assembly GCF_027580195.1). Taxonomy (NCBI): domain Eukaryota; kingdom Metazoa; phylum Chordata; class Mammalia; order Artiodactyla; family Bovidae; genus Bos; species Bos mutus. The sequence continues at coordinate 198,946 of NC_091624.1, forward strand.
TGGCTCACAGTTTCAATGAGTTAGACCAGGCTGTGGTCCATGTGCTCAGTTTGGGTAGTTTTCTGTGACTGTGGTTTTCAGTCTGTCTGCCCTCTAAGAGACTTGTGGAAGTGTCCTGATGGGAGGGACTGGCTGTGGGGAAAACTGGGTCTTGCTATGCTCGGGGAGGCCAAGCTCAGTAAATCTTTAATCCAATTTCTGGCTGATGGGTGGGGCTGTGTTCCCTCCCTGTAGTTTAGTTAGGCAAACTATCTTCCTGAGTCACTGAGTTATCCAGACTGTACAAATAATAGGAATATCTGTTGCTGATGATCCCTGAATTTGTTCTTAGCAGTTTTAGAAATATATTTTATAACGAATAATTAGAGGAAGAAAGATATTATGACCTTAAGAAAAGACAGAAGGGATTGCAGACCAGATTCAATCTTTGCCCCTCCCCCCGCTGGAGGTTGTCTAACTGCCTCTGAATTGCAGTTTCCAAATAAGATGAAGATAAAACAGTAACAGGAAAAACGGGTCTCAGGGCCAAGCAGGGGTTCTGAGCCAACAGAGGACAAGGCGGCGCTGCTGGGTGGGAGGAGGCTGGCGCTCTGCGTCCCTCCTGGCATCCACTCTGCACAGAGGTGAAGCAGAGAGGGAGGGGCCGCTGCTGGCAGAGCTGGTGAAGGGTGTGGGCAGGACAGGCAGACAGAGGTGTGCCAATTCCTCACCCACTCACCAGTCAGGCAATCCCTCTATTTTAGGAGGGTGCAGAAGGGTCTTGAGTTGAGGGCTTGTTGGGAAAGTTCATCCACGGGAAACAAAGGACAGAGCTGGCCTGGGTGAGAGCAGGCGCCCCCAGCAGGGACCAGTCCATGTGCACTTGGTGCCAGGTCCCCCTGCTGGCTTTCTCTTCAACGAGCTCAAAATGACTTACAGTTCCGCTTTACTGTAAATAGTAGGGACGGCTTCCATAGGAGAAGTTTAATGTCCACAACGTAATCCATTAGAAGAGGCCAGCCAAGAGGGTCCCTGGAGCGCAGGGAAGTAAGGCCCACAGGGCCACCCAAACAGCCAGTGTCCACACACAGGCGCCTTCCCTGCTGAGGACACGCGCCTTCAAGACCTACATTCCTACACTTCAAAACAATCTGGAGGATCTTTGAAGCAATTGACTATTTTGTATCCAAATATTCAAGTTTATTCAAATAGAAGTTATTTTTCTCTCCCAAATCAGGGCCACACTTAACAGGAAACAGATTACAGTCAGCTTTGGTGACTGGCAGCTGCTCTGAGCTCATAATTAGCAAGTCTGCGTCCACAGGATGCCACTTCTCAGTGGAGCCTGCATAATGTGACCCATATGACATCGACACATCTGGCCCCAGACATGACTCGGAACAATCTCAGACCCTGGAAGGTCTCCTCCAAGACGCACTAGACGTGGCGCCGTGATGAGCCGGGCAGCTGACTCGATCCCGGCACCCACATGCCCCAGGATATGGGTGGTATCCACAACCCTTGGTGACCGCGATCTCTCTACAGGAGTGTGAGTGAGCTGGATGGGGCCACCAGGAGAGGTCATGAGACCCGCAATTCTCAAACAGCAAAGTCAAAAGATGAAGGGCATCCGTGGTTGTCACACTCAGGGAGGGGGCATTACTGGCATCGAGTGGGCCTAGTCCTCAGGCACACACAGCTCAGGACAGCCCCATGGCAGAGAGCTGTGCACCAGGCCCAGAGGGCCCCTGCCAGTCAGAGGGTGGACAGGGGGCGGTGATGGATGCTGACCAAGGAGGTTTGGACCGCCAGGTATGAAAACCTCAGTAAACAGGGCTATGGATGCCCATCCCCTGTTTTACCGTGAGGCCAGAAGACTTGGTAGCAGGAGCTTCCAAAGGTTCGAAGCAAAAGCACACACCACCTGGAGAACCATCGCTGTGCCCACGCAGCGTGGGCAGGCCCAGGAGAGCCAGCCCAGGCAGCCAGGAGTCCTGCTCAGACGGGTTTTCAACTCAAGCCTCAGGACCAAGGAGTCACAGGGCTGGGACTTTTCTCTGCAAGGCTGATAGACTGGCATAAGGAAGTCCTTAGTAAGAGTTTAACTGGTTTCACACAGCAATGTAAAGTAAGCTTTATTTTTAAAATAGACTTTAAATCTTTCCTTGCATTTTCTTTTTTAAAATCCCTTATATTTTGAGAAAGTACTAAAATAAATTAATATTAACTTATTACCTACTGTTTGAAACACTTAGCTTGTGCTACCCTCAAATATAAAAGCAAAACCCAACCAACCGACCAACCATGGGAAGTAAAGTGTGTGGAACACACAGCCAGAGAATAAAAGTACGGGTGTGAAGTCTGAGCCTCTGTCCCCAGATCCCACGTAGGGTTTTGTTTCTTATCTTCCCTCATTGCTTTTTAAGAGATATTTCTAATATTTATCAGGCACTTAGACTACAAGTGCAGACTTTAGAGGGATCTGAGAAAAGACACGCTAATCCCCAGAGTCACACTGCCAACGCCACTTCTACTCCGCTGTAGTCAAGGCCCCTAACCCCTCAGGGCCCAGTGGCCCTTTCCCAAGTGGGTCCAGTCTATCTGCTGACCTCATCAAGTTTGATCAGTCCAATTGTGCAGAGTATGTTTTAAATGAAGTGCTTCTCAAAGTAACGTGAATATCCTATAAATGAAATAAGAGGTACTGATATTTTCACAACCTGCCAGATTAGTTAGAAGGTTTGTGATTATAAGATGGTTACAAATCTTTTTAAAACAGACATATTTTTACTTACCAACTCTCTCACGATAGCTGGAAAGTTCAGGATACAGATTATATTCGTTTCTGCTACCTGCAAAAAGTAAATAGATACATAAGAGAGGAACATTTAGAAAATTTATTAGTATATAGTATATAAGATAACCAGGGCTTCTCTGGTGGCTCAGATGGTAAAGCGTCTGCCCACAACGCTGGAGACCCAGGTTTGATCCCTGGGTTGGGAAGATCCCCTGGTGAAGGAAATAGCAACCCACTCCAGTATTCTTGTCTGGAAAATCCCCATGAACAGAGGACCCTGGTAGTCTACAGTCCATGGGGTCGCAAAGAGTCTGACACGACTGAGTGACTTCACGCACATATAAGATACCCAAGAATGCCAAATACTGTTCTTGATAAGCAGATATTTTAAATCACTCAAATTGATCAAAATATAATTATTTTATCCTCTTTCAATCAAAAGGAATATCTGAATATACACAGAAAGCAGACCAAACGCAAGGCAGACAGTGAATGTCTAATACCTATGACCACGTGTGCAGAAACTACAACTCACGGCATCGCGATCACACGCTCACAGAGAACACATACATCTTCTTCCAAAACTACCAGAATAATAAAATTTGCAATCACCAAGCCAGTGGTTTTCAGTCTTGCTTGTTTAACATCTAGTTTTTAAAGAAGTATTTATATGTATATTTTTAAACTGATACCTAAAATTGTTAAATGTAAGATTAAGGATGTATTTTTAGCATATTTTAATGTCAATTACTTAAAATTCATATCACTCCCTTTTTGGATACAAGGATCTAAATATGATAGTGATCTGAACCCATCACCATTCATAAAGAAAATCAACAAAATGTTTTTAATAGTCAGAAATTATATACTGTTCATTTTTAATCTTTATTTATTTATTATTTTTAATCTTTAAATCATATTTTCATTTCATTTGTTCCAAAGATTTTTGACCAGTGTATTATATTGTACTTTTAACTGTGGCGTTGGAGAAGACTCTTGAGAGTCCCTTGGACTGCAAGGAGATCCAACCAGTCCATCCTAAAGGAAATCAGTCCTGAATATTCATTTGAAGGACTGATGTTGAAGCTGAAACTCCAATACTTTGGCCACCTGATGCAAAGAGCTGACTCATTTGAAAAGACCCTGATCCAGGGAAAGATTGAAGGTGTGAGGAGAAGGGGACAACAGAGGATGAGACGGCTGGATGGCATCACCGACTCAATGGACATGAGTTTGAGTAAACTCGGGTAGTTGGTGATGGACAGGGAGGCCTGGTGTGCTGCAGTCTATGGGGTCGCAAAGAGTCAGAAACGACTGAGCGACTGAACTGAACTGAACTTATGCAAATTTCTACAACAAGAATTTATACATAAATTTTATTTTAAAAATTTTATTTTACATAACACAATCATATATTTAATAATTTCTTATAGATCGAGTTATCATGATCATTATAAGCACACATTGATCAAAACCTTAAAAATATTATAAATTCATTAATTTACTAAACATTAAAGTGTTACTTGAAATGTATTTCAACAGGTGGACTAGACTTTTAAAAATTGGTTCATATACACCATTCAGTTCACTTAAGTTGCTCAGTCGTGACCGATTCTTTGTGACCCCATGGATTGCAGCAGCTTCACGCATTGGAGAAGGAAATGGCAACCCACTTCAGTATTCTTGCCTGGAGAGTCCCAGGGATGGGGGAGCCTGGTGGGCTGCCGTCTATGGGGTCGCACAGAGTCGGACACGACTAAAGTGACTTAGCAGCAGCAGCAGCAGCAGGCTTACTCAAACTCATGTGCATCAAAACAGTGATACTATCCAATCATCTCATCCTTGTCCTCCCCTTCTCCTCCTGCCTTCTTCAATCTTTCACAGCATCAGGGTCTTTTCTAATGAGTCAGTTCTTCGCATCAGGTGGCCAAAGTACTGGAGTTTCAGCTTCAGCACCAGTCTTTCCAATGAATATTCAGGACTGATTTCCTTTAGGGTCAACTGGTTTGATCTCCTTGCAGTCCAAGGGACTCTCAAGAGTCTTCTCCAACACCACAGTTCAAAAGTATCAATTCTTTGGTGCTCAGCTTTTTGTATGGTCCAACTATCACATCCATACAAGACTACTGGGAAAAAACCTAGCTTTGACTATATGAACCTTTGTTGGCAAAGTAATGTCTCTACTTTTTAATACACTATCTAGGTTGCTCATAGCTTTTCTTCCAAGGAGCAAGCATCTTTTAGTTTCATGGCTGCAGTCACCATCTGCAGTGATTCTGGAGCCCAAGAAAATAAAATCCCTCACTGTTTCCATTGTTTCCCCATCCATTTGCCATGATGTGATGCGACTGGATGTCATGATCTTAGTTTTCTGAATACTGAGTTCTAATCCAGCTTTTTCACTCTCCTCTTTCACTTTCATCAAGAGGCTCTTTAGTTCCTCTTTGATTTCTGCCCTATGGTTGGTGTCATCTGCATATCTGAGGTTGATATTGATATTTCTCCTGGAAATCATGATTCCAGTTTGTGCTTCATCCAGTCTGGCATTTCACATGATGTACTCTGTCCATAGGTTAAATAAATAGGGTGACAATATACAGCCCTGACATACTCCTATCCCATTTGGAACCAGTCCATTGTTCCAAGTCCGGTTGTAACTATTGCTTCTTGACTTGCATATGGATTTTTCAGGAGACAGGTAAGGCGGTCTGGTATTCCCATCTCTTGAAGGATTTTCCAAAGTTTGTTGTGATCCACACAGTCAAAGGCTTTAGCACAGTCAATGAAGCAGAAGTAGACATTTTCCTGGAACTCTCTTGCTTTTCCTGTGACCCAACGGATGTTGGCAATTTGATCTCTGGTTCCTCTACCTTTTATAAATCCAGCTTGAACATCTGGAAGTTCTCAGTTCACATACTACTGCAGCCTAGCTTGGAGAATTTTGAGCATTACTTTACTAGCGTGTGAGATGAGTGCAATTGTGCGGTAGTTTGAGCATTCTTTGGCATTGCCTTTCTTTGGGATTGGAATGAAAACTGACCTTTTCCAGTCCTGTGGCCACTGCTGAGTGTTCCAAATTTGCTGGCATATTGAGTGCAGCACTTTCACAGCATCATCTTTCAGGATTTGAAATAGCTCAGCTGGAATTCCATCACCTCCACTAGCTTTGTTCATAGTGATGCTTCTTAAGGCCCACTTGACTTTGAACTCCAGGATGTCTGGTTCTAGGTGAGTGATCACACCACTGGGGTTATCTGGGTCATTAAGATGTTTTTTGTATACTTCTTATGTGTATTCTTGACACCTCTTCTTAATACCTTCCGCTTTTGTTCGGTCCATACCATTTGTCCTTTATTGAGCCCATCTTTGCATGAAATGTTCCCTTGGTACCTCTAATTTTCTTGAAGAGATCTCTGGTCTTTCACATTCTATTGTTTTCCTCTATTTCTTTGCTTTGATCACTGAGGAAGGTTTTCTTTTCTCTCCTCACTATTCTTTGGAACTCTGTATTCAGATGGGTATATCTTTCTTTTTCTCCTTTGCCCTTTACTTCTCTTCTTTTCTCAGCCACTTGTAAGACCTCCTCAGACAATCACTTTGCCTTCGTTTTTCTTGAAGATGGTTTTGATCATCACCTCCTCTACAATGTCACAAACCTCCGTCCATAGTTCTTCAGGCACTCTGTCTATCAGATCTAATTCCTTGATCTATTTGTCACTTTCACTGTATATCGTAAGGGATTTTATTTAGGTCATACCTGAATTTAGGTCATATGCCGAGGATAACTATTATTCATGGAATGACATAGCTTCAACATAAAATTGTATCTCACTGTTCTTTTTTAAAGATATCAATGCTAATAAAGATGGTTTTTAGAAAAACTAGAGAGGGCAAGAAAGATATTTTGTAAGAATGTGACAGAATTTTTTATTTCCCTTCTTAGATAGAGGTAAAAAAATTCTCATAATAGAGATCTATCATCAAAACAACAGCAATAATAAAATATCACTTATTAATTAATAAACTATTACTACTATAATTTTTATTTTGATGATAGCTATGTGATTTTATAAATAACTAATATATAATAATAATATTAATTACTATTCTTATTATAAATTCAGATAACAGTCCATTAGGTCTCCATTCAGCTTTGTTGAAAGCGACAAAAAATGTAATTCATCTAATTTACAAAATTATTTACTGTTCATCAGACTTACCAACTACACTAATATCAACTTTCATATTTCAAATTGTATCACTGTCCTTACATTTTGGGGACAATGTTGTAGTAGTATTAATAAGATAGTCTGGAGTTTGCTTTTCTTATTCAAGTGTGAAAAAAACTACTGTGAAAGAATAGAAGACAAAGAGGGCAACATGTACATCATGTTCTCAACAAAGAACACGAGTGGAAGCCAGCCATCTGTAAACTGTACCTTAAATTACCTGTGCCCAGAAGCGCTTTCTCAATCTCTGTGTGCCCTTAGGGCTTCCCTGGTGGCTCTGTTGGTAAAGAATCTGTCTGCAATGCAGGAGACCCAAGTTCGACCCCTGGGTCAGGAAGATACCCTGGAGAAGGGCATGGCAACCCACTCCAGTATTCTTGCCAGGAGAATTCCATGGACAGAGGAGCCTGGTGGGCTACAGTCCACGGGGTCACAGAGTTGGACACTACTGAGTGAGTAAGCACATGCTTTCCTCATCTCTGTGTACCCCTTAAGGACAGAGGTGCATCAGTGTGAAGGCCTCTGGCCTAAGAAGTTTATGAATACAAAAATACAGAAATAAGCATTGGCAAGGTGGGGAAGAGGGAACAAATATCAGAGAATCTATTTTAAAAAACTGATGAGAAGTAAGAGATTTTGGGTAGGTGACCATATATAAGACAAAAGATGTGCAAATTAAGGCTTTCTCAACTATTAAAAGAAGCACTCTGAAAATAAATGGGAAAGCGTCTTGCACTCAACACAGCAAAACAAAATTACAAAGTACTTAGAAATAAATTTAACAAGAAAGGCACAGAAACCATGAAATCTTAGGAAAGACATAATATCTCTACAAATGGAAAGAGTAAAATAGGAAGATTATCATACAAATGCCAAATTTATTTGTCTATATATATAATGTTACTGTAATTAATATTAAAAAATCATAGAGTTCATATAAGTACATAACATTACTTTAACCAGAACTGCATATTGGTACTTGACAGGAGTACTGGTAAAATGCTCTTAATTAACTGAGGAGTAAGTATCTAGTAACTGCAAGAATGAAATACTTCAAGAAAACCTAGGACACTATGAAGGCAATGTACAGGAGAGAAGACCCTAACCACGCTAAAACACTGATGCTTTCAAACTGTGGTGCCGGAAAAGACCTTGAGGGTCCTTGGACAGCAAGGAGATCAAACTGGTCAATCCTAAAGGAAGTCAACCCTGAATACTCATTGGAAGGACTGATGCTGAAGTTGAAGGGCTGACTCACTGGAAAAGACCCTGAGGCTGGGAATGACTGGAGGCAAAAGGAGCAGGGCATGACAGAGGATGAGATGGTTAGATAGCATCACTGACTCAATGGACATGAACTTGAGCAAACTACAGGAGATATGGAGGGTACAGAGCCCGGCGCGCTGCAGTCCATGGGGCTGCAAAGAGCTGACATGGCTTAGCGACTGAGTAACAACAACTCCAACGTACAAAATCTGTAAGAAATAAGTGACAGATACCTTTACATAAATGTTAAAACATTGACATATGAAAGTTTATATATCAACTTTTATATTTCATATAGATTATGAACCACATGAAAACTGAGATCAACAAACAATACCTCTAGAGAAATAAACTGTCATCCAAATGAGAAACCCCTTAATATACAAAACACTCATACAAGTTGAAAACGCAATAAGTATTCCAAGAGAAAAAAATTAACCAATTAAATAGAGACTTTTAAGATAAGACTAAATTCCAAACACCAGCAATAAGATGAAAAAAGTGTTTAAATCACGAATAGGGACAAACACAGTCACTTAACAAGGAAATCTAACCCACTGTCAGACTAGTAAACACTTCAGGACACTCCAACACTACCAGTGACGAGGGATGACTGTGAGGCGTGTTGCGGTAGAGTGTGCACAGTAGGGAGTGTAGGTGCCTGATGAGGTGTACACAGTAGGGACGGTAGGTGTGTGATAGGAGTGTGCACAGTAGGGAGTGCAGGTGTCGGATAGGGGTATACACAGTACGGCGTGTAGATGTTTGATAGGGGTATACACAGTAGGGCATGTAGGTGTCTGATGGGGTGTACACAGTAGGGCCTGTAGATGTTTGATTGGGGTGTACACAGTAGGGAGTGTAGGGGTCTGATAGGAGTGTACACAGTAGGGAGTGTAGGTGCCTGATGGGGTGACCCAGTAGGGAGTGTAGGTGTCTGATGGGGTGACACAGTAGGGCCTGTAGGTATCTGAGTGGGATGTACACAGTAGGGCCTGTAGGTATCTGAGTGGGGTGTACACAGTAGGGCCTGTAGGTATCTGAGTGGGGTATACACAGTAGGGAGTGTAGGTGTCTGATAGGCATGTGCACAGTAGGGAGTGTAAGGGTCTGATAGGAGTGTGCACAGTAGGGAGTGTAGGTCTCTGATAGGCGTGCGCATGGTGGGAGTGTAGGTCGTGGGTAATGGCTGACAGGACTGCAGTAGTAAAAACTTTAAAAGTCAATCTACCAAATCTCTTACAAATTTACAAATACATCCTTTCACCTACCATGTTTGTTCCTGGAAATTATCTTAAAATTTTTTCCACTATGTAGACAGCTTAAGAAATTAACTGTGACACTGCTTCGCATGGAATAAAAGCTGAAAGTTAATATCTATCAGTAGGAGAGTGGCTGAATAAAAATGTCCATCTACATGATGGAATACTGAATAGCCACTACAAGGAATTAAATGAACTGAGGAGTAAGTATCCAATAATTGCAAGAACACAGTTGATTCAGGGATTTCCGTGAGATGTTGCTGAGCAAAAGGACCAAATAAATCCCACGAACAAACAAGCGGTAGGAAAGCACGAAACTGTAGCAGCATTGTTGTGAGATGACCACAAAACACTGGGCCTGTGTGTCCACACGTTCGTACACATGCTTGTGTGTGGACGACACGGAGAAAATACGGAGGAACTATAGAAACACGGGAAAAGTATTATTCCTACTGTTCCCATGGTTTGCTGGTGTGAGTATGGAAGAGAGTGACGTGTAATTAGGACAGAGGAGAAATGGGAAAAAGGCAAGGACTCCTAAAAGAAAAAGAAAAAAATGCTTTCAAAAACTGTATTTATGAATCACATATACACTTAAATAAAATTATATATGTGAGGATATATAAGAAATTAAAAATTAAGATTCTGGTTTTTAATAAAGCACTTAGGAATAAGTCATATTTAAAATGAAAGGTTAAGAACAGATACAAATTTTAAACTTTGGTTTTATTGAATCAAAACCAGGTGTTCGCAACCAGGCATGATATGCTACATGAGAAAAGACGACAGGCATGTGAAAAAAAACAGGAATCCGGCAACAAATACTAAAGCTGAAAAAGTAAAGGGAGGAGAAGAGTGGATGGTGAATAGAGCTGCGTCTGCAGGAACGTGCCCAGGCAAGCAGCTGAGCTGGCAAGCACACTGTGAAACCAGCGAGAGCAGCCCCTGCCGGGACAGGAAGCTTCCAAAGACAGAGGTCACTGCGGCAAACAGACAGAACAGGGCTGGTGCAGCGGGGGACCCGTGGCCAATGAGGCTCGATGTTAAAATGCCCGCTCGGGAAGAGCACGCAAGAGAAACACCCTCCAAGATCGCTCCATTGTTGGCTGAGAGGAGCTTCTTGAGATGAGGCAAGCAGCTTTTTAATCTACACTGACAAGTAACTGGTATTGAAGACCAGCAGGATGTTTATGTGGGTATGATACAGATACCTACTCCCTCAGTGAGGAAATTTTAGAAACACTCTGTATTTTGAAGTATTCACATATAGGTCAGATTTTATGTAATCACTCCTATCTAAATTAAAAATAGATTCAATGCTCACATCTTGCTACAGAAAATAAGAGTGTAAGCAAATCAATCACCAGAACATAAATAAAAATTGACCATCCCTTTGGAGGAAGAAAGCAGCATCCCAAGAGAACAGGATACACAGCAAGTTGTGTGTGTGTTTAGGGCGTGGGGTGGGGCTCAGCGGCAAAGAACACGCCTGTCAACGTAGGAGACGCAGGAGACACAGGTTTGACCCCTGGGTTGGGAAGATCCCCTGGAGGAGGGAATGGCAACCCACTCCAGTATTCTTGCCTGGGAAACCCCACGGACAGGGGAGCATGGAGGGCTACAGTCCATGGGGTCGCAAAGAGTCAGACACGACTGAGTGACTGAGCACACACACACACACATACACATACACACTATAAAGAAAAATAGGTCTAGTTCCTGAGGCTCTGCCTCGATGAGGTAAATTTAGACAAGCTAAAGGCATAGCCAGGAATCAGTATGAGCACCATGAGTCGGGTTTCATGCTCATTTCTCACCTGGGCATGAAAACTGGGCACATGGATACAAAACACGGAGGGGGAGGGCAGGACCGGCTTTATGGCCTTGGCAGCACTTTGGCACTTAGAGTCCTTTGCCCAGAGCTTATCATATGCTGCTGACGGTTGAATAGCATGGGTTGCACTGTGTGGGTTCACTTACAAGTGGATTTTTCCTGATAACACTGGAAAATTTGTCTGAAAAAACTCAGATGAAACACACAGCCTAGAAATATCAAAAGAAATAAGGAAAAGCTAGGTGTGTCATGAATGCATGGAATTTATAGAGATACTATTCTGTTTCACCATTTGCCACTGTAGGATACACACAAATCTTTTACTAGGAGCTAAAATTTATCAAAACTGATGTACATGCACACTCACACTCTCCATTTGCAGTGGAGAGAAATGTAAACAGATGTGAAGCTGCAGTACTTAGTCATAACCATATAAATGAACGTACTTATTGTACATACACGAGTACACATACTATACCCTGGAATACTTGTGTAGCCACCCCCCTGTTGCTGTGCTGAGGTGACGAGTGTTGCAAGTAACTGCCAAAGATGCTGACCTTAATCGTCTCCATGTGACGAGCTGTCTCTGCAGTCAATTGTGTATCACTATGATAAGCTCTCTTTCATGGTTCTGGTGTATTTTTCGTTGTGTTTAAAACGACACTATAAACCTTGATTAACACCAAGGGACCCATAAAAAGTACCACTAGTGCTCCCGGAAGTGCTCCCAGGAAACAGAGAAAAGTCATTACAAGCAAAAGCCGAACTGCCTGACGTGTAGAAACAGGCCTGCAACTGCACCCGCCCGCCACTCCGACAGAAGTAAATTCAGGGCAAGAACCGCTTCTAAGAGAGAAAAGGAAATCCATGAAGTTGTTGCTGCAGCTACACCAACAGGCGCGGAAGCGCTGCACCTTCTGTGAAACCCCTTTTATCTTATCTTGCAAACGCAGCTGTTACGCGGGTGCAATAGACTCTAATAAGACGTGAGAAAAAGCAAAGTCATCATATGACAACTTAAAGCAGAAAGAAGGTGAAGGATCCAAAACTGGAGAACTAAATGCCAGCCAAGTTTGCTTTGATAATTTTAGTAAGAAGTTGGGCTTAAGTAACATCAAGATAACAGGAGAAGCAGCTTCTGCTGACCAAGAGGCAATAGCCACATCCCAGACGTCATTAAGAAAATCATTGACAAGAAAGAATATTTGCCTGAACAAGTTTCTAATGCAGATGAAACTACCCTATTCTGGGAAAACTGCAACCAAGGGCATTTATTAGTAAGGAAGAGAAGTGAGCACCAGGATTTAAGGCAGGAAGGGACAGACAAGCTCTACTCTTCCGAGCACAGGCACTGGAGTTCATGACCAGGTCTGCCCTCCTCTATAGAACTGCTAACCCCCAGCCTAGAAGGGGAACAGATAAACACAAGCTGACAACCTTTGGCTGTGCAAAAAGAAGGCCTGGATCATGACAACTCTTTTTCTTTTTTTGGTCCCTGACATCAGGAAGCACTGTGCCACTAAGGGACTGCCTTTTAAAGTTCTTTTGATATTGGACAATGCCCCTGGCCACCCAAGAACCCCACAAGTTCAGCTCCATGAGTAGACCACCAAGGGGTGTTGCTGGCCTCAAACACAACATCTCAAACCTCTATATCATCAGGACTTTTAAAGGTACTCTACACAAAGAACTGCTGATGCTGTGGAAGAGAATGCCTAGAGCGAGAACAGTATGCGAGTCTGGAAGATTACACCACTGAAGATGCCATTTCTTATAGAAAAAGCCATGAAAGCCATCACGCCTGAAACAATAAATTCCTGCTGGAGAAAACTGTTCCAGATGTCATACATGACTTCAGAGAATTTACAATAGAGCCAATCAAGGAAATCAGGAAATAGATTGCGAATACAGCAAAATAGGTGGGGGAAGGGTGGCTGTGAAGGGTCTCAAGACATGGGTCTTGGAGACTTTCAAGAGCTAATGGACACCACATCAGAGGAATTAGCAAAAGATGACTTGATGCAGATGAGAGCTCTTGAATCAGTGCCAGACAATGAGGAAAAAGATGCAGGAGCAGTGCCAGACAAACTGACACCAGACAGTCTGGTGGAGGGCTCTGCTTACTCAAGTGAGAGTGAAAGCAGCAGTCCCTCAGTCGTGTCCGACTCTCTGTGACCCCAAGGACTGCAGCCCGCCAGGCTCCTCTGCCCATGGGATTCTCCAGGCGACAATACTGGGGTGACTTGCCACGCCCTTCTCCAGGTGATCTTCCCGACCCAGGGGTCAAACCTGAGTCTCTCACATCTCCTGCATTGCCAGGCAGATTCCTTAATGCTTGAGCTACCGGGCAGCCCCTGCTTATTCAAGACTGCTTTTAAACTTCTTTTTCAACATGGATCTTGTATGATAAAAGCAAACAGTGGAAGGAGGACTGGGACCCTGTACACACATTCTTAGAGAAATGAAAAAGCAAAAAAGTCAGACAGAAATTATGATGTGTTTCCGTAAAGGGACATCGAGGGTGCCTGCCTCTCTTGCCTCTCTTCCCCCCACCCCGCCCCGCTCCACTTCTGCCACCCCTGGGGCAGCAGGACCACCCCATCCTCTTCCCCTTCCTTCTCCTCAGCCTGCTCAGCATGAAGATGAGGAGGAAGACGACCTCTGTGATGATCCACCTCCACTTAATGAATAGTAAATAATCATCATGTCATTCAGTTAACAAACTTATCTGCTGTGTATGCGCATGTCCCCCTGTGAAAATCTAATAACTGTGAGAGGTCTCTGCCATCACCAACATCGCCTAAGTGTTCACCACATAGCACAGTGTGTGCAAGGCTCGTGAAGAAGCGGAAAGGCAACCCTCACACAGGCCAAGATGAGCCACATATGATACAAAATTAACGACGTGCTAGTTTTCTCACTGTTGAGTAACTTGGCTTTCAAAGAATTACATTACTGCATAGCATGCCTCTCTCTCTCTTCTTGTAGAAACTATCAGTCTTCATCACATGTAAGTGGTTTTAAAAAAATGTATCAATGTTTCTAATATTTATTATGAATATGGCTGTAATACTGTATGCCAAAAAACTTTACAGTTCTTCATTCATCAGTATATAAGCTAAGCTACCATAAAGCAATCATATTGCTGCTTACTTTTATCAATGCATGAATCATTATATCTGTAAATGCAAATTTCTTTTTCCTATTAATTTTTTATGTTAGTATTACATATAACATTCACAGTGTTTTGTGTCACATAAGACAATATTGACATGGGTACTGACAGACAATTCATCTTGTAAACAGATGATGTAAACTTCTGGTATAAATAAATACAGTACAATATCATCAATATATTTTCATTTCCTTATACTTTTCTTAATATTTTTTCTAGTTTACTTTGTATAGGAATACAGTAGGTAACATATATGATTTATAAAATATGTGTTAATCAACTGTTTATGTTATCAGTAAGGCTTCCAGGCAGCTGTGGGCTATTAGTAAAGTTTTGGGGGAGTCAAAAGTTATATATATATATATATATTTTTGACTTTGGCAAGAGGGGTTGGTGCCTCAGACCCTTGCATTATTCGGGGGTTCGTGGTACATCTTCCTGTAATTGCAGTTACTTTTCCACATGTCATCTCTCTGCTCCTAGAGGGAAAGTTCTTTAAAGGCAGGAGATAAGTTAGCTTCATCACTGTGCTCTTAAAAGCCATAGCACAATGCCACTTGCATAATAGTTAATCATTGTATGGAACACTGCCTACTTTACTACATTGCTATTTACTGGAAGCCTCTGCACATGAAAACCAGAATTCCAAAAGTGACTGTCATAAAAATGAGTAATGGAAAGAGGAGTAAAGGCCAAAAACCTGATGCTTTATGAATTTATTCTATTTTACAACCCTGAGCTATTTAGTAACCCTAGAAAATAGGTTTCTATTTTGTGAAACCCTGAGCTTCCAAGAATGTATGGTAAAATCAATATTCAGAAATATAAATCTATGTGTATAAGAGAAAAACAGGTTTATTGTTTCCATTTCAAATCAGCAGAATAACAGTGTTTGGAAGAGATGCAAAAAAAAAAAAAAGAAGAAGAGGAGAGAGAAAAACTTTAAAGGTAAATCTCTGTCACTGGAAAAAGCATTTTCTGAATGAGAATAAACATTTTCACAAATGACAGGAATGACAATTAGCCTCATGTGTTTAGAAGAGGCCAAGCATTTGGTTTTTTTTTTTTCTTTAATATGCATCAGTTCTTCTATTGGACTCTAAAGCTATAACTTTTGATTTCTTAATAATATTTCATAATTACTTAATTATAACTGTATTTGAATTGCAACAAAAACACTTACTTTGAGAGCCAGAACTCAGCTGTACTTGTGCAGATGATTGCTCTGGTCTTGACGATGGTTTTGGAGGCAATTTAGCCTGGGAAGAGCAGGAAAAATGCACATGATTTTAAAACTGTTTTTACTTAGGAGCATATGTACCGCCCCCGCCAGTGCATGTACATGCGAACGCTAGCCCCTGCACACATTAGCAGAGCACACACGCTGCTCCCGGCCACCCCTGGTTGAACTGGACAACAGGCGGGTGACCGCAGGGGCCGCGCTTCTGCAGCCGGAAGCATCCCTCCTCCCAGCCCCGCAACTGCGCAGCAGGAGACAGTGATGAGCCGAGCGGAGCTATGAACCCAGCGCAGGAGGCTCTCCGCGCATCAAGGCACCAGGCCGGCAGCGGTTATTAGTATTATTAATTAGTATTATAAAGGTCTATCCTCGCAGAAAGGCAATCAAAGAAAACTGCATTTCTTCCTGAAATTTGTATAGATGATTGTCAAGGTTTTATGACATTTTCCACAAGAACTGTATGCAAATGAAATTACAAGGGAGGTTTCATAGGGTGTTTAGAATCGGATACGAAGGATGTGTGTGTTAGTCGCTCAGTCCCATCTGACTCTTTGTGACCCAATGGACTGTGGCCCACCAGGCTCCTCCGTCCAAGGAAATGTCCAGGCGAGAATACTGGAGGGGTAGCCATGCCCTCCTCCAGGGGGTCTTCCCTGGGTCAAGATGGAACCCAGGCCCACCACATTGCAGGCAGATTATGGACTGAGCCACCCGGGAAGCCAATATCAAAGACAGAATAGTCTATATGAAGAAATTCTCTGCAGCTACTAAGAAAAATAGAGAAACCCAGCACCACCGAAGCCTTCTTCTGCTCCCGGGCGGCTCTTCTGGCGTTGACTCGTTGTCCTTCGCTTTCATACTTCTCAGTAAAGGAATCCAGAACTTCATACAGGTCTTCTGCTTGAGCAGGCCGTGTTATATCGCCAAATAAAATGTCGTACGCTCGAATGTCTTGACAATAAAATCTAACAGGAAACATATGAAGAACCCTTATTTTGCAGACATAGATTTTTTTCTCCCACCAGGCTCCCCCATCCCTGGGATTCTCCAGGCAAGAATACTGGAGTGGGTTGCCATTTCCTTCTCCACTCCAGTATTCTTGCCTAGCTTTTCTAGAGATGAATGCAGGACACACACCCATGTACGTTGGGGTGCTTCACTTGCCTACTGCACTTTACAGAAACCACTCTTCAAACACTAACTACCCATGTTAGGGCCCAAATTCATCCCTCTAAGCTCACCTCTAGAGGCACTGCCATAAGTGGTCTGATATTTATGTCCTTTTCCCAATAATATAAAAGCACTTCACATAAACATACATTTATACATAAAAACATATATATATCATTCATATATAAACATATATATACACATATATTAAACACTTATGGACATGTACCTACAAGCACATACATTTTTTACAGGTTTTTGCTTTACAAGTTTCTTATAAAAATGGTGCCAACCTATAGTTCCCTAAAATGTTTATTTGTAACAAAATTATCTAAGGATTTGCCTTACATGTTTGGAAGCCCTGCAGTTGATTAAAAAGTATATTTGTTTTAGTTTATCCAGGAATTAGGTGAACTTTTGTGGGAAAATCTTCCAAAGGCCTAGAATCACACATTTCTAAAAGCATTCTTCACTTAAATTTCTCAAATTAATAAAACCAGAAGTAAAAACATTTCTCTTGACTTTACAAGTTAGAGAGTTCTGCAAGCCTTGCTTTCCCCCATTCCTCCCATTTTCTGGTTGTTGAGGTCTGCACTGAACATTACTGAACGAGTGTGGGATTCCAGGTGGAAAAGCACCACAGACATGGCTCCTGCCTTCTCTCTGTCAGCCGTGAGCAGCAGGCGTTCATCTGCCGCCAGCAGGGCCAGGTCTGTCAGGGTCACTGGTGTGGGATTCCTGCCGTTTCCACGAGAAGTCCTCTCAGTCCTAGCTTTTTACCTTTTCCTGGGCAATTAGACACATTTTAGTGGAAATTTGGAAGCGCAGTTTTGGGAACTATTAGCTAGATGCCAGGTTAAAGAGGAAGTTCCTTGTTCCCTGTTAGGATACTTCCAATCTTGTATTTTTTTAGATCAAAACTGGTCTGTGAGTTATGGAAGAAAGACAAAGGCTGAGTATACCAATCGGGAGCCTCTTACAGTGATGAGCACTGCGCTTTTATTACGCTGGTACGAGAGTAACCGTGGTTTCAGACCATGAATTTTAAATCATTATGGTAGTCGTAGTAGTAGTCGCTCAGTCGTGTCCAACTCTTTGCGACCCCATGGACCCCGCCAGTCTCTTCTGTCCATGGGATTTTCCAGGCAAGAATACTGGAGTGGATTGCCATTCCCTTCTCCAGAGGATCTTCCTGATCCAGGAATCGAACCGTGGTCTCCTGCATTGCAGGAGACCTCTTAACCCTTTGAGCTACAGGGAAGACCTTAAATCATTATAAATCATTATACCTAGGTTCAAAAGCATCTTTATTATATAGGAACCATTACAATCAACACATTTTTGCCAACAAAAACTAAGTGCTTATTCCTGCAGTGTAAACTCCGTGCTTCAGGACTCAGTGAGCTCCTGGAAAGCATTTTCTGCCTCCCACTGGTTGTGGGAGAATTCTGCCTGCAGAAAGCTGTTGAGATGCTTGAAGAGCGGAAGTCAGCTGGCGAGAGAGCGGGGGAGTACGGTGGATGAAGCAAAACTCTGTGGCCCTATTTGTTCACCTTCTGAAGCGGCAGTTGTGTGACAGGTGGCAGGCGTTATCACGCAGAAGAATTTGGCTCATTCTGATGACCAATGGCAGCTGCAGGTACTGCAGGTTTTGAAGCATCTCTTCAATTTGCTGAGCATACTTCTCAGAGGTAATGGTTTTGCCAGGATTCAGAAAGCTGTAGTGGATAAGATCAGCAGCAGACCACCAAGCAGTGGCCATGATCTTTTTTGGTGCAAGTTTGGCTTTGGGAAGTGCTTTGGAGCTTCTTCTCAGTCCAACAACTGAGCTGGTCATCACCAGTTGTTGAATAAAATCCTCCTTTCATCACATGTCACAATCCAATCAAGAAATGGTTCACTACTGTTGTTTAGAATAAGAGAAGACTACACTTCAAAACGATTCTTCTGATTTTTGGTCAGCTCATGAAGCACCCTGGAGAAGGCAATGGCACCCCACTCCAGTACTCTTGCCTGGAAAATCCCATGGACGGAGGAGCCTAGTAGGCTGCAGTCCATGGGGTCAAGAAGAGTTGGACACGACCGAGTGACTTCACTTTCACACACTGGAGAAGGAAATGGCAACCCACTCCAGTGTTCTCACCTGGAGAATCCCAGGGACGGTAGAGCCTGGTGGGCTGCCATCTATGGGGTCGCACAGAGTGGGACACGACTGAAGCGACTTAGCAGCAGCAGCAGCAGCATGAAGCACCCACTTATTGAGCTTTTTCACCTTTCCAATTTGCTTCAAATGCAGAATGACTGTAGAATGGTCGACATTGAATTCTTTGGCAATTTGTCATGTAGTTGTAAAAGGATTAGATTCATTGATGGCTCCCAATTGATTGTTGTCAACTTCTGATGGCCCAAGACTACGCTCCTCACCTTCAAAGCTCTCGTCTCCCTGCAAAACTTCCTGAACCACCACTGCACTGCAGGTTCATTAGCAGTTCCTGGACCAAGCGCACTGTTGGTACTGCAAGTGGTCTCTGCTACTTCACGACCCATTTTGAACTCGAATAAAAATATCACTCGAATTTGCTTTGTGTCTAAACATCATTTCCCTTATCTAAAATAAATATAAAATAAACAGCAAGTAATAAGTCATTAGCAAAAAACATAAAGGGAGAAATGAGCATTAAAATTAAGTATAACATAACCATATTTATTTAAGAATGGATTCCAATATCAAATGACAAAGTTCAACAATGTAAAACTGCTATTACTTTCACACCAACCTAATACGTTATGAGGACGGCTTCTTTCCTTCTACCTCATGAACCAGCCTCTGCCAGCTTCACACTTTTCTTCTGCAGCTCCCACGCCTCTCACCACCTTCACAGAGTTGAAGAGACTTAGGGCCTTGCTCTGGATGATGCTTTGGCTGAAGGCAATGTTGTGCTTGCTTTGGATCTTCAACCCAAATCATTAAAACTGTCTGTATCGGTGATAAGGCTGTCTGCTTTCCTATCGCTCATGCTTTCACTGGTGTGGCACCTGTCACTTCCTTCGGGAACTTCTCCTTTGCAGTCACAGCTTGGCTGACTATTCGGCACCAGAGGCCTAGCTCTCGGCCTGTCTCAGCTTTGACGTGCCTTCCTCATTAAGCTCGGGCGTTTT
Organism: Bos mutus; assembly: GCF_027580195.1. NCBI lineage: Eukaryota > Metazoa > Chordata > Mammalia > Artiodactyla > Bovidae > Bos > Bos mutus. The sequence goes on from NC_091624.1 coordinate 219,057, forward strand.
CAGCTCTTGGTTTAAACTAAGAGATGTGCAGCTCTTCACTTGAACACTTGGCGGTCCTTGTTAATTTCAATGTATTGTATCTAAGGGAACCGGGAGGCCTGAGAAGAGGGACAGAGCCTCAGGGAGGGGCGGTCAGAACACAGACAGGCTGACTGACTAGGTTCTCCCCTGACAGGGCGCAGCGCCTGATGTCCCAAACAACCACAACCGCAACATCCAAGGTCACAGATCGCAGACCACCGGAGCTGATGTGCTAATGAAAAAGCTTGAAATCCTGTAGGAATTACCAAAACGTGACACAGAGACGCAAAGTGAGCAGGTGCTGTTGGAAACTCGGTGCCAGCAGACTTGCCGTACGAAGGTGCTCTGTACACTCCTAAGAACCATATGAATCTGCAAAGCCTCATTTTCTTCAGATCAATTAAAATTATTTGCCTTAGACTTACTTTCGGTTAGTTTCCTTCCTCTCAATCAAACAGCTGCCTTCTAAAGATATGCCGGCGAAGAGGCCTCTTGACTTGCAGTAAGTAAAGACGGCAGCTGAGCTTCTTAGGGAGACATTTCCTTCTAAATTCCTGCAAAACAGCATCCCAGAACTGTGAGCATCTTCACCTAAATGTGGCTGTCTGACGGGCACTAACTTCCAACCCAAAAGAAGGGTCTCGCCCTAACCTACTTCTCGCCCTATGCCTACTTTATGTTTATATATTTCACTTCCTGCTGGCCTAAGCTAGGTGTGTTGAAGGTGCTTCAGAGGAAAGGACAGTTCACAGCACGACATAGTAGGCAAGATGGTTGAAGGACAAGGTGATACACGGGAAGAACACATGTTGAGCTGAGATTTTCCAACTTTGTCTTCTTTTACCAAAACAGGGAAGTGCATCTCAAGAGTAAAAGACTGTGGTTCTTTTTACTGTGAGTATTTTCATAGAACTCAGAAACATTTTTAAATGATTTTACTGACTTCTACAAACAGTCTGAGTTTAAAATATTTAATTGCTCGATTAACTCAAGATTAGTTATTCATTAATAGAGAAGGGAAAACCACAGTATTGTAAACATCACTCAGTAAAACACTTCCACTTCAGTTTTTCACAATGTAGTTTGGAAAAATGCTTTTTTTTTTTCCTGATCAATGCTACTCTTTCTCAGTTAATTAAAACTGACTTGACCTGGCTCCTTCAAAGCATATATATAAATTTTATGTTAATCCTGCATTGCTGAAAATTGAGTTTCTTTTTACATGTGTTAGTTTCAGATTTTCTCATTTTATTACACTGGCTGTGCTTTGTAAGTTTCTTATTTGTAAGCAACCTCAAACCCTCTCTGCATGTGTGTGTGCTTAGTCATGTCCGACTCTTTGGATCCCATGGACTGTAGCCCGCCAGTCTCCTCTGTCCACGGGATTCCCAGGCAAGAATACTGGAATGGGAGGCCACTTCCTCCTTCAGGGGACCTTCCTTACTCAGGGATCCTTGTCTCTCTGTCTCCTGCATTGGCAGGTGGATTCTCTACCACTGCTCCACCTGGGAAAATCCCCTGGGACATGTGTAAATCATAAATTTCTGTCATTCTAATTCAATTTTCTCTTAATGCAAAACAATATGGTTTTTAAAGTTTTTACTGTCCATAGCTGCTCAGACAGGGTTTCGAGCACTCACCTTCCCAAGGGCCCCACGGCCACTGTGAGGTTCCCGCCAAGTGTTAGGTTACCACCTTTTGCAAAAGCTTCTACTGCTCTGTCATAGTTCAAAATTATTACCAAGTCCGATACCTGAAAAGTAGAGCCATGTATTTTAAAATAATCCCGCCTGTACATCATTTAAAATATGTTTGTTACAACTCAAACACGCAGTATGTAATGCAGCAAGAATTTCAGTGTGGTCAAAGGAAGAGCACAGAAACAGAGTCGCGCTTTACTTTCAGCTGAGGACTTAAGCAGCCCCCTTCCCCCAGGTAAAGAGAGGGGCCGCCACCCACCGGGGGCCCCAGGGGCCGCTCCAGCTTCTCCACAGCCTCGTGGGTGAGTGAGGCCGGGTGGGCTGTCCTAGTGACCGGCTCACACTCAGGTAGGTGTGAAAGGTCAAAGGACTTTCTCAAACTAAACACTCGGCGAAGGCCGAGCCGGAGAATGGGAGTGAGGAGCAGGCCGGAAGGTCGGGGGTCCGAGGTCTGGATCCCACCCACGACCCCACCCCACCCCGCACAGACCTGCAAGATGTCAGGAGGAAGACTTGTTGCCACTAGCTGTGCCTATCACCACGTTAGTCTCCAAGTACAATACAAGCGAAGCTGGAGGGAGAACACGCCCGGGGGGTGTATTCTTCAGACTCTGGGGCAGGACCGCCAGGAGGGCTGACAGGGTCCCAGGGCCGTTGCGGGTACCTTTGGCCTTTTCATACTTAAAGTCCACAAGAGGACCCACCCCCTGAGCTACGTGCCCAGAAAACAGGTCAAGTGCCCAGAAAGCAGAAGGCAGGAGGGCTTAGCTGGATATCTGGGCTCAAAATGAAAACCATCTGGGTGATAACTCCTCTTATGCCCCCTGCACACTGTATGTGTGTGTGCGTGTTAGTCGCTCACTTGTCCGACTCTTTGCGACCCCCTGGACTGTAGCCTGCCAGGTTCCTTCGTCCGTGGAATTCTCCAGGCAGGAATACTGGAGTGGGTTGCCATTTCCTTCTCCAGCACATTGCATGACCTTGGGCAAATTGAGCAGTTCAGAGCCTCAGTCTCCTTCTCTGTAAAATGGGTATAATAGTAGTTCCCACATTTATAAGTACATGCATTGGAGAAGGAAATGGCAACCCACTCCAGTGTTCTTGCCTGGAGAATCCCAGGGACGGAGGAGCGTGGTGGGCTTCCGTCTATGGGGTCGCACAGAGTCGGACACGACTGAAGCGACTTGCAGCAGCAGCAGTACTCACATAGGCATGTGCATTGTTGTTGTTCAGCCACTAAATTGTGTCCGACTCTTGGCGACCACATGGACTGCAGCATGCTAGGCTCCCCTGTCCTCCACCGTCTCCCTGCTGCTGCTGCTAAGTCGCTTCAGTCGTGTCCGACTCTGTGCGACCCCACAGACGGCAGCCCACCAGGCTTCCCTGTCCCTGGGATTCTCCAGGCGAGAACACTGGAGTGGGTTGCCATTTCCTTCTCCAATGCATGAAAGTGAAAAGTCAAAGTGAAGTTGTTCAGTCGTGTCTGACTCTTCGCAACCCCATGGACTGCAGCCTACCAGGCTCCTCCGTCCATGGGATTTTCTAGGCAAAAGTACTGGAGTGGGGTGCCATTGCCTTCTCCGTCTGTCTCCCTGAGTTTGCTCAAATTTATGTCCACTGAATCGGTGATGCTGTTTAACCATCTCATCCTGTGCCACCCCCTTCTCCTTTTGCCTTCAGTCTTTCCCAGCATCAGAGTCATTTCCACTGAGTTGGCTCTTCTGCATGTATATATGTGCATGCACAGACACAGTTGTTTGAAAGATGAATTAAAATAATTTGTAAAGCCTGGCATATTCACTACATCTCAATAAAATATGCAAAGGCCAAGTAAATTAATGCTTAAAAGATGAGTTCATTTATATTGTTCTTTACACTTTTCAAGTAGATGTCTTCATCTGACAGAAGAATCCAATTATTATCAAATGTGATTGCACTTGGAAGGGCCTAGTAGAATTCCTGATACAGTTTAATTTGAATCACTTCATGAAAAAGTACACTCAGGTCTGAAGGACAGAGTAAATATGCCAGCTAACTGACCCATGCAAAACATACCACTGACTCATATCAATTGTTATTTCTACTTTATATAAGAACAATTCTGAGGATCATGTTGTTTAATGATATAGAATTATTTAGCATTTCTCATGCAAAGTTAAGCAATTTTGCCAATGATTGTATCACCAAATCGTACATACTTTTTAAGATGACATACATGAAACTACTTTGCATAGTGCTTAGTGTATGCACACTTCAAACTACGTCTCCAGTCATGACATTGTAGGTGCTCTAGTGATTACGTCTCCTTCTGCTTGGTACACCTTAGTAAAGTAAGGCACAACTCTGAGTCAATAAAGAAGATAAATTAATCCTTTATGTCCAATCTCAATTCAGTTCTCCTGGAATAAGAGTAAGATAATCCTGTGTTCTTCGGTGACACGACCAGTTAGACAGAGAGCCCGCTCCAAAGCCCCACAGTTTGAAGAACAGCAGCAGTGTCAATGGCTCTCCACTTATTTCCACAGCTTAGAACGAAAAGCAGGACAGGTTTCCTGAAAGAAAACCGGAGCAGTGGCGCTCATAAGCCATATAAGACCGACAGCTGAGAATCTGACAAGGGCTTCCTAAGAAGTTTGAATTAAGATACAATGAACTTGTAAATAAAATGAAAGTTTTATAATTAAATCCAATTCTTAAACAAGAATTTTAAAAAATCACTATCATGCAGGAAAAGCTAGGGAAAAGTGTTCTCAGGAGCCACTGGCCACAGCTCCCCGACCCCCTGCCCCACACACCCTGCCCTCTGCCCTCAGTCGTTTACCCACCGAGGACCTGAGTCCCTGACACTGCGGTCCTGATGAAGCCCCACATCCAGGCAACCTGGTGAGAAAGCCCAGGGCTCCTCCTGTGGTTCTGGTGAGACCTGCCCCCACCTCCTCCACCCTCTGCAGAAGCTCAGACGGTCTTTTTTTCCATCTGTCCAGCCATTCTGCTCGGGAGTCTGCCCCACTCCCCTGGAAAGCCTTCTCTTGTGGGTGACAAGCTTCACACTCTCACTCAGGGGCATCATCAGCCTCAACATCCAAGCCAAACTTGAGAGGCTCCCAGCGCCTCTCACTCCTCACACCAACAGATCCTCTCCTGCACAGCAACCTTAGGGGACTTAGACACTGAACTCTGATCTCTAACAGTAGCTTCTCAGCTTAAGCCTAGATCTAGCCTTTCTCATTATTAAAGTAAAAGAGTTCATCCAAATTCTCCTGGAAAAGACTGAGCCATTTTTCTCGCATTACAGTCTGGGGCGAGGCTGATCAGACTCCATGGCCCAGTGTGGATTCTGGGTTTGGTGAACGACAAACAATGGGATAATCCGCAGTATTGGGGTTTTCAGAGCTTTGCCCTCTGCTATAATTGTCCTGGAAAGAAAATATTAGTAGCATTTAAACTAGATCTTAGCATTGTCTTTCCTGACTCCACTTTTAAAACTTTTGTTTGTTGTTGCTGTGTTTGGTGGGTTGTGTAAGTTCTTCAACCTTGGGAATTCTCAGCAGTTGTCTCAAGTGGACCAGTGCCAGACTGAATATTTAACTAATGTCCAAGCTAATAAAGGCCAACAAATCCTGTCAAAACATGACAGTCCTATGAAGGACTTCATAGCCTCAGCCTGGCCTAGATTCCAAAGCAGAGATAAATCTAGACTTCCTGGTGGTCAAATCCACATTTCCACATGTATGAAAGGGGTCACCACCTGTGGGAGGCAGCATGGAGGGCGGAAACTCACTGGGGTCCAGGGCTCAGGAGAGGGGTCTGGTCACACGAAGGGGCAGCACCGGCTCCTCCAGCCCTGCACCCAGCACTCAGCCACGTTCACACTGACAGGTGGTGACAGCCGCCATCCCCAGACACCAGCTGGGTTCGCTTCTGTTGTAGGACTCGCCTCCTCTCCCTGTCATCAGACCATGGTGAGTTTACCAGGGATGACAGCCTTGCCCAGACGCTTCCCCTTCTCCGTCTGCTTCCCTGGGCCCCTTACAGTACCCCCAAGAACACTTGCTCAGTAAATCACCTGTGCCCCGAGTCTTGTCTCAAGCTCTGTCTCCAGGGAAACCAATCAGAGACAACCACACACCACCTCTGCATGGTGCTGAGCATCTCTCGGTACTGAAATACCCTCACGCACCCTGCCTACCTCGCATGTGCCCTCAAATCCACAGCGTATTACAGGGTCGGCAGTTACAGGCAAGACCAGATGGGGCACCGGAAGCAGCCCTTGAACCAAGCACACAGGGCTCGATGTCTCTGAGCCTCCCTCTCCTTGCCTGTGAAAGGCAGCCAGACGAGATGTCTCATGAGGGAACCAGGACCCAGGGTTGCAGACAACTCATAACTGTGTTTGGGGCTAGAGGCCTCCCTCTGAATAACCAGCCTGTCACTCTCTGGCTGTGGAGGGGTCATGTAACTCAGTTATCTACACAATGACATCCTTCATGACATGGTGTGGAAATGATTCTGTAAGAAGACATGTGAGCGTTTTATGAGACTATTAACCATTATTGCTAACTATTCCACTCTAAAACAGAATGGCAGATAATTAAAGTATTCAACAAATAGTTGATACTCTGAACCACTAACCCCAGTGCTTTAAAGAAACAGACTTATTTTGTGTGTCTACTTGTGGCTGATACTTAGTCAGTCTAAGGACATAGGTACGAAGGACTCACAATTCAGATAAGGGCCAGACAAGAAACTCTCCAGGCTGGAGTGTGTGTCAAGCACTCCATCTCATTAACAGCAAGTGTCTGGTGGAAGAAGAACACCAGAGAGAGGACCAGGAAGCCCAGGGGGCTGCAGACTCTGGGGTGTGGATCTTCAGCACCATTGGCCATGGCTCTGCTGCATTTCACTGGGACCAGAGCTGGGCTAACAAGAGCATCCAGGAGCAGGAGCTCTGTGGGCTCGTGGCCAACAACCCACCAGCTTCCTCACTCATCCTGCTTCAGGGGTGTGCCCGGAAGGGAAACACACTCCCGTCCAGGTCTGAGATGCTTCCTGGGGGACCAGCTCGGCCTCTTCCTAGCACTGAGGAAGTGCTTTCACTTAGCACTGAAAAGTGACTGATGACTCTAACCTTACAGCTGTGCTTGGGGAGGCAAAGCCGGGTCATATCCAAGAGGCACAAACTCCTAGGACAGTCTGATCTCTACTTGAAGTGGATATTTTTCAAAGTTAGTATGTATTTTCCATGTACAGTATTTAAATAGAATTCTAGAGTTAATTTCTATACAGACACAAGGGTAAGCTGTGTTCAAAGTTTCCACAGTTCAGTCTCTCAGTCGTGTCCAACTCTTTGTGACCCCATGGACTGCAGAACAAAAGGCTTCCCTGTCCATCACCAACTCCTGAAGCTTGCTCAAACTCATGTCCATCGAGTCGGTGATGCCATCCAACCATCGCATTCCTCTGTTGTCCCCTTCTCCTCCTGCCCTCAGTCTTTCCCAGCATCAGGGTCTTTTCAAATGAGTCAGCTCTTCCCATCAGGTGGCCAAAGTATTGGAACTTCAGCTTCAGCATCAGTCTTTCCAATGAATATTCAGGACTGATTTCCTTTAGGATTGACTGGTTTGATCTCCTTGCAGTCCAAGGGAGTCTCAACACCACAGTTCAAAAGCATCAATTCTTCAGTGTTCAGCTTTCATTATAGTCCAGCTCTCACATCAATACATGATGACTGGAAAAACCATAGCTTTGACTAGATGAACCTTTGTCAGCAAAGCAACGTCTCTGCTTTTCGGTCATAACTTTTCTTCCAAGGAACAAGCGTCTTTTAATTTCATGGCTGCAGTCACCATCTGTAGTGATTTTGGAGCCCAAGAAAATAAAGTCTCTCACTGGTTCCATTGTTTCCCCGTCTGTTTGCCATTAAGTGATGGGACCAGATGCCATGATCTTTGTTTTCTGAATGTTGAGTTTTAAGCCAACTTTTTCACTCTCCTCTTTCACTTTCATCAAGAGGCTCTTTAGTTCTTCTTCACTTTCTTCCATAACGGTGGTATCATCTGCATATCTGAGGTTACTGATATTTCTCTCGGCAATCTTGATTCCAGTTTGTGCTTCATCCAGCCTGGCATTTCGCATGATGTACTCTGCATATATGTTAAATAAGCAGGATGACAATATACAGCTTTGATGTACTCATTTCCCGATTTGGAGCCAGTCTATTGTTCTATGTCCAGCTCTAACTGTTGCTTCGTGACCTGCATACAGATTTCCCAGTAGGCAGGTCAGGTCGTCTGGTATTCCCATCTCTTTAAGAATTTTCCACAGTTTGTTGTGATGCACACAGTCAAAGGCTTTGGTGTCATCAATAAAGCAGAAGTAGATGTTTTTTAGGAACTCTCTTGTTTTTTTTGATGATCCAGTGGATGTTGGCAATTTGATCTCTGGTTCCTCTGTATAGTCGATGGAATTCTCCAGGCCAGAATACTGGAGTGGGTAGCCATCCCCTTCTCCAGGGGATCTTCCCAACCTAGGGATTGAAGCCAGGTCTCCTGCATTACAGGCAGATTCTTTACCATCTGAGCCACCAGGGAAGCCCCAAATTTCCCAAAGATAGCAAATATAAGTAAATGTTATTTGAGATGGAGCCCCAAAATCTGGGGTCAGAGGGCAGTGACAACAGGGACATTCGGGTACAGTGCCAGGAGGTGTGAGCAGGGGTGCACGACAGATGCTGAAAACACACTTTGCGTACGAGCACCGCGTTGCTGAAGGCTATGACTTCACTGAAAGGGCTTCCCTGATGGCTCAGACGGTAAAGCGTCTGCCTGCAATGCTGGAGACCTGGGTTCATTGAATATACAACAAAAAAGCAGTCGTAATAGCAAAACTAAAATATGTTCCTCTTTTTATGATACAGATTTATGCAGCAGCAAGTAAAGGTCAAATAAAAATGAAAAAACAAAAACAAAACAGAAGTGGAAATAATTCCTCGTGTGTGGGTTCTAAGTCGCTTCAGTCATGTTCGACACTTTGTGACTCCATGGACTGCAGCCTGCCAGGTCCTCTCTCCACGGGATTCTCCAGGCAAGAACGCTGGAGCAGGCTGTCATTCCCTTCTCAGGAGATCTTCCTGACCCAGGGACTGAGCCCGCGCCTCTTATGTGTAACCAGTACTGGAGGCAGGCTCTTCACCAGCACCACCTGGGAAGCCCAGGGGCAGAAGAACAAATGCATAAAAGCAGAGCTTAGAAAGACACTGGCTGCAATTTGGGAAGAAAAGGATTCGGGAACATTAGGAGCTGTGATTTACCATCACTAGCAGTAAAACAACAGATGAAAGGTTAACATCATGCAGATGCTTGCTGACGGAGAGACCTCTGAAAAGGCGTGTGTACTGCTGTAATTTCTAGTCCATTTGACAGAAACCATAATTAGAGCAAAGTTACAAAATGAAATAATACAAAGACAATTCGTACTTTAAAAATTTGAAGTAATTTGAACATTAGTAGTAACACAAACTGGATTTTGCCACAATGATGATACATAACGTTAAGCTGTTTGCACCCACGACTGCAATCAGAAGCCAGAAGCTGCCAATTAAATTTTGTCAGATCTGAGAATAACTGCTCTTCAGATGTGCTAAAGATGGGAACACATGAGATGGTAAATGGAAGAAACGCTGCAGCCAAGGAAAGAAAAAGAGACAAATGATAAACATTACATAGTTTTAGGCAGAGATTCAAGAAAATAAAGGGGAACAATTGCGGCAGGTGGTAAAACAAGAACAGCAGGAAATCTCAAACCCCTCATCTTTCACGTATCAGCTGCTTCTAGAGACTAAGGCAACTGTACATACACACAGCACTCACTCACCTCTATTCCTAGTTCAAATCCGCCACCAAGCCCAGCTATCCCGATGGCTGAAGGCGCAGACCATTCTAATAGAAATAAACAAGCAATTACTCTAACAATAAAACTCCTTGGCATATAAATATAGAGAGGAAAAATGCTAAAATGTGAATGAACAGTATTTATTTTTAAAATAATGAGACTTTGGCATTTTTGCCTATGTTTTTAAATGTTCTTTAATAAACATATATAATTTTTAAGTTAAAAATGTTTGAAAGGTGTTAGATATGTATTATGAGCCTCATAGACTTACAAGTCTATGTTTTCCAATCTTTCCCTATAAATATGCATAATACCAAACTACTGAATTCTCACTGATTAACTATACATAGCATTTGATAGTTTCATCACTATTTATAATGTTTTGCAAAATAATTGAACTGGAATTCTAGTCTTTAGTTAGAACTTTATCATAGATATGAGAGCAAAAGGATTCAAAACAGTGTTATAATCACTTCTAAGGGTAACATAATACTAAACTGTTTCTACTGTAAGTCTCTGAGGGCAAAAACCGGTTTTGACACCCTTTGTGCCTAGTAGAAGCACAATAAACAGATAATCAATTCAAGATTAAGAAAATTCTAACAAGATACATAACCTGACATTTGGAAGCTCAGTAAAATAACTCCATTTGCCATGATATGGTACATTTCAGGACTATTTGTGCATATTTCCTGATGTAGACACAATTATGTTAGACAAGTCTAGAGAAAAGTAACCGGGGGGATGGGGGTGATCTTGCTGGAGCACTTCAGGAAGACGCTCCATAGCATCCTTGCTGTCAGATACCTCAGATGACAGGCTGGTGCCTGAATGCATCCAGAACTCATCTGTCTGGGCTTAGGGGGGGGTTGACTATAGAAATTAATGTCTTGTAACCCCAAAGTTGTTTTCCACTTCCTCTGTTAGGGACTGTCCCTGTTTAAAGACCACCCACCTGGCCAGGATCCAGGGATATGCTTGCCTTACTGGCTGGCTTTTGAAATACTCTCTGCGGAGTGACCATCAGCTAATTGGGAAGATGGGAGAGAGAAACTTGGGTACTTAAACTAGTTGGTGGGTCCCCCTGAGGTTCTGAGAGGAGCCCCAGGGTGGATAGCTCCTCCCCTTTTCTGACAGGCACCTGTCCACCACAGCGCTGACCTGCAGGGCAAGATGGGGGAGTTCTTGCAAACCTGGAGCCTAACAGTGGACTCAATTTGAATGTGCCTACTTGTCTGGTTGTACTGCTGAGAATCTGCCTATGAAAATTTGGGTAACGCGTGTCCTCCTGAGAAAAAGAGAATTTTGTCATTTTGGTTTCATAGGAAGTCTGGAGCTATGAAATCTGAAGTACAAACTCGCAGGCAAACTCTCATTTACCGTGGGGACACTTCACAGGGGATAGTAAGTCCCACTGACACATGTTCCAGAGCTGTGCACCCCACAAATGCCCAGATTTATCTACTGCAAGTGGATGGCCCATGTTCTCTCAGCAGAAAATTAAATTACTGACACTAAAAAGAGCTATGAACAGAAGTGAAGTGAAAGTCGCTCAGTTGTGTCCAACTCTTTGCGACCCCGTGGACTATATAGTCCATGGAATTCTCCAGGCCAGAATTCTAGAGTGGGTAACCTTTCCCTTCTCCAGGGGATCTTCCCAACCCAGGGATCAAACCCAGGCCTCCCACACTGCAGGGGGATTCTTTACCAGCTGAGCCACAAGGGAAGCCTGACACATTAACACATTAACAGAAAAAAATGTGTTCAATTATATAACTGAACAGCTAATGTTAAATTCATGTAATAAGGCTGTTAGATGGTTATGACACACCTGGTGGTGGTTTAGTCACTAAATCATGTCTGATTCTTGCGGCCCCATGGACTATAGCCTGCCAGGTTTCTCTGTCTGAGGGATTCTCCAGGCAAGAATACTGGAGTTGCCATTTCCTTCTCCAGGGGGTCTTCCCAACCCAGGAATTGAACCCTGGTCCCCTGCACTGCAGGCAGATTCTTTACCAACTGAGTCACGAAGGAAGCCCCTACACATTGCTGCTGCTGCTAAGTCGCTTCAGTCGTGTCCCACTCTGTGCGACCCCATAGACGGCAGCCCACCAGGCTCCCCCGTCCCTGGGATTCTTCAGGCAAGAACACTGGAGTGGGTTGCCATTTCCTTCTCCAATGCATGAAAGGGAAAAGTGAAAGTGAAGTCGCTGAGTCTTGTCCGACTCTTATTGACCCCATGGACTGCAGCCTACCAGGCTCCTCCATCCATGGGATTTTCCAGGCAAGAGTACTGGAGTGGGGTGCCATTGCCTTCTCCGGCCCCTACACACACCTACACACATTTCAAATATGATAAATGTTGGTTCTTGAGATTCAAGGCAAATGTATTTTGATGTCATGTCTGAAAAATCAGGTATTAGATTTCACACCAGAAAGTAAAGCCAAATTATACTAATCTTGATATGATTCTGCCCTGGGGATGGATATTCTTTAAAATGTTTCCGTTTTTAAGGTCTCCTACAGGAAAAATGGGGTAAAAGCTTACAAATGGTCTTTCACCTTATCAGCTTCCATAAAACATTAGAAAACAGTACCCTGAAGCTGAGGAATAAGAATGCATATTTGACAAGAGAAATATAATGTCAACGTTTAGTATTTGCTCCACGGAAGGACGAGAAAATACGCAAAGGCGGGGGAGCACCTTCTGGTGTTCTGAGAGGCTCCCGGGCTGGCCGGCTAACAGAAAACCCCCCGGGAGCCGCCCAAGGGAGGCGGTGCCGGTGGAGCCACAAAGCCTGCCTCCCTCCCTGGGACGCAGCTCACAGCGGAAACGGAACACAAGCGTGGAGGGGGGCTCTCCGCTCCTCCCGGTGAAGAGCCGCTGACTTACTTCCGTCTGGAAGGCGCGCCAGCACGATCCCGCTGCCTCCTCTCGCCGTGACCAGAAAGCCAGCCTTTATCACCGACAGGATCGCGAGGCCCTTGGCTTTGGCGATGACGTGCGCTGCAAAAGATGAGGGCAGGGTGCACCCCGACGGGTCAGACCTGGGCACGGAGCTGTGCTTCCCGGACCCGGGCCCCCCGGTAACTGAGGACAATCCACCCCAGGAGAGCCTGAAGCCTTTGGTGGCCCTAACCCGACAGGAGAGGTGCTCAGAAATTCTGCGATGGCCACAAGAAATGAGAGCCTGGAATTGTGCTGATGTCTAGCAGCAGGGGAAATAATTTGGAGATTTCAATTTAGAACGTAATGTATAATTTTCAAATTTATTCAAAGAAATTAAGATCTACAGAGTATTAAGGAGAAACTTAAACAGTGACTGATACGCCGTGTGTGTGGCAGAGTGTTTGAGCTTAAAGCCACATCACTGAGCTCACCTGCTAATAATATGAAAATCTGGATTCAAAACCAGAAAAATTTAATGATTTTGCCACTTAAAAAAGGCTTTTAACTTTACAAAATGATTTGATCAGTATTTGAATAACACATAACTACCAAAGCACTGAAAATATAATTCCATTTACAAAATATTGGTTTATTCACATTTCAGGGAAGTTCTTTCCATAAAAGCAAGGTTATTAACATAGGTCCCACTAAACACAGTGTCTCACTATTTGGTGGATTTATTTACACAATAGTACATCTTTCAAATAACAAAGGAAGCCTTAAGACTGAAATTATTCTTGGAACCCAATACTACTTTTAAGGTAGTTTATCATCATTTTAGTCATATATTATTTTGAAGAAGTCAAACCAAATAGTGTACTCAAATACACACAAAAGACTTTGTATGTATCCTTCAGTCCTTAGGAGACACTAAATTTCGAATACAATTATGCATACCATTTCAAAATTTAAATTAACAATAGACCCTCAGAGATGATTCAACCAAAGGCACCAGGAGGGTGACACACAGACTGTCTGCAGCTGCTGGTCCTGAACCAGGGTCAGAAGTAATGCTGTTCAGAGGGCGGCCTGCTGAGGTGCCTGAGCTCCATTTCTAAGGGGTGTAACAAGGCGATGATGACGGACAGCTTCGTTACAGCCAGGAGCCTTGTTTATACAGCACAACTGGCAGGCCATCCTCAACACCGCACAGGCGTTCCCACTGCTTTTACAGTGAGCTCCGCCTCTGTTCAGAAACATTAAACAGAACCAAAGTAGATTTCTTTAATGTACACATTTCAAATGTCAGGTGTGTTTTTAATATCTTATCCACCCAAGTTCAGGGACAGTAAACTACCAACAATTGCTAAATAATTGTCCAGTTAGCTCTTCATTTGTAACAAGGATGGATCGATTGCAAATTTACTCTCTAAATTCAGTCTCACATCTCAGAGCCCTTACACCAGAAAACTGTGAACTCACAGCCAAGGAGGCATAAAGGGCTGGGCATTCTGTTTTAGAATGCTTTGAGACTTCATCTCCTGTTCTGTAACAGAGCTCCCGGTTTAAAGTAAACGTAGCGGCCCTCCCTCCGCGTCCCATGGACAGGCAAGGCTTGGTCCCCTGGCGGCTGGGCCTTCCTGCCTCCCACCCCCACCCTCCACTCGCAGTCCGTATACCCTGGGAGCAAGCTCTTCTTCCTAAGGCTCCTATGTAAATAGATTTTCATTTTCTGAGTGACAGCCAGTGAAAGGGAGTTGGGTGACCTTTAACTGGAGGCAGAAAAGGCAAGACAGAATTCTGCTGGACAAAATCGTTGAGACATAATCCATACCCAGATATTTTTACGGTAGGAAATACACTTTATCTGTAAGTTGGGCTAGCCTGATATGTAGCTGATATATATCAAGAAATGTCTTCTACCTCCTGCTTCAGAACAGAGCTAAGAAAACTCAGATTTTTCTGGTTGGATTTCCTTCGAGTCCTATGCAGTGCTTCTCAAATGCATGTACCTCACTGGAGATCTTGTGAAAAATGCGGATTATGATTCCTTAGGTCTAAGAAGAGCCCGAGGTCCTGCATTTCTAACAAGCTCCCAGGTGATGCCCGAATGTTGTCCAGTCTGCTCTTTGAGTATCAATGCTCTAAAAAGCCCTGTTTTCTTAAGATGAGAGGAGTGGCTAGGCCAAAATAAGAGCAATTAGTATTATTATTATAACAACAAATTAGTAATTTTTAAAAACATTTAAAGACCTGTTAAATAACTTCAGAAAATCTAGCTTAAGAAATTAAACTCCTTTCTTTAATGAAGGATCAAAGTCCTGCACTAAGAGGGAAATTTGCCTTCCCAAGCTAGTTTGCATACGAGTCTCTTAGCATCAGATAAGTATTTTCTGAAACACCTTTTGGAAACAACGGGTAGTAGTAATGAACAGACAGTGGTCCCAAAGGCTTGCCTCTGGACCAGGTCTGATGTGGCCCGCATGACTACAGGAGAATCA
This sequence comes from Bos mutus, assembly GCF_027580195.1. NCBI lineage: Eukaryota > Metazoa > Chordata > Mammalia > Artiodactyla > Bovidae > Bos > Bos mutus. Next base: position 234,059 of record NC_091624.1, read on the forward strand.
CGGAGTCTGATTCAGCAGGTCTAGGGAGCTTAGGAACTGAGGTTTCGGACCCCAGGAATACAGATTTCTGGTTGTACTGGAAATCAATGATTAGTCTTCTTAAACCACTGTAAGGTATAACTATCTTATCTAGAAAGAAAAAACACAAATTTAAAATTTATTTATGAGATTAGCTAGTGAGTTTGCAAAGCCCTCAGAAACTGAGGACAAGGACCTGTGAGTTTGAGGGAAGTGGCGCTGGCAAAGGACAGGGAATACTCACAAAAGGGGAAGGAGCAGGAAGGCAGGCAGGAGAGCAGGCGGGGCGGGGAAAACAGGCCCAGAGCAGAGAGGTGGTCTGAGGACCTGTGCGCAGTCAAGGGTTGAGAAGATAATTTGGGAAACAGAGCAAATGCAGAAGTGGAAAGTACTCATATTATTCACCTACCAGGGATGATCTTATCAGGTCCATTTCTGGAAGTTATTTCTGTGAATTCTCTTAGAATTTTAGCAGCCTTTTTTGCTTCAGATTTCAAATTGGAAGGTATAGGGTTGTTCACTAAAAGATTAAAAAAGTGATTTTAATGAAAAAATCTACTAAATAGAAGTTAGAAGTTTGTTGTAATTTCATTTTTGTCATACACAATTAAGCATTAACAAACTGTATCCTACCAGACAAAAGAAATAAATTGAAAATCTTTACTTGGTAATCATTTCATCTCTATTTTCCTAATAAATTAAATTCACTCTGAGATTGGGAAACCTTAAACTCTCAAAAATCTTAGAAATTTAAAATCACGGCGATCTAAAGGATCTTAAAAGGACTTAGCAACTGAATAGCAACAGTTTGGAAGCAACACAGGCTAAGGTGGGTTCTCTCCCACGATGCAGCTTCCAGGCAGAAAAGCGGGAAATCTTGGCCTTCATTTCCCTCCCCTCAGGAATCCTAGATCCATTTGCTGACATTCAATGTAAAAACTGATGCTCTAAACACCTCCCCCAGTTTCTGTTTACACAAATGGCAATTCCAACACCAGCTTCTGCCTTTGAAGCTCTCAGTGCACTTTTGTTTTTTTATGATGAGTAATATTAATATCCTTCCATTTCTGTCAAGTCTTTTTTTAAAATATTTCTTGTCTATTTAGGGAGGGTATTTCTGTTTCTTATTGATTTATATATTAAAGGAATTAACCTTTTTTTCTAGAATACAAGTTACATTGATTTCCTCTTTGTCATTTGTCTTTTCAATTTTCTTATAATAGTTTTTCTACTTTTTAAAAAATGAAATCAAATTCATATCCTCTTTTAAGTCTGCTGCTACTGCTGTTGGTGCTGCTAAGTCGCTTCAGTCGTGTCCGACTGTGTGTGACCCCATAGACGGCAGCCACCAGACTCCCCCGTCCCTGGGATTCTCCAGGCAAGAACACTGGAGTGGGTTGTCATTTCCTTCTCCAATGCATGAAAGTGAAAAGTGAAAGTGAAGTCGCTGAGTCTTGTCTGACTCTTAGAGACCCCATGGACTGCAGCCTACCAGGCTCCTCCGTCCATGGGATTTTCCAGGCAAGAGTACTGGAGTGGGGTGCCATTGCTTTCTCCGTTTAAGTCTAACAAGTATTTTTTTTACTAAATAAAGTAGTCTTCAAATTCATTTGGAAAAATAAGCAAGAAAGGCTAGAAGAAAATGTGTGAACCGGGAAAAAGAAGGTGAAAACCTCCATCTAACATATTATAAAGCCTCTATAAGTTACCTCCTGGTGATACAAATATGGACAGAAAAATCAATTTTACAAAATAGAAAATTCAAAAATTGGCCCAAATGTATAAGGGAATTTAATATGTGATGAATACTGCATCTCAAATAAATGTGGAAAAGTTATCTTACACAATAGTCATCCTTTGGGGGAAAAAATCATCCGCAGTGTCACACTACATGAACTCCAAATCTATCAATGATTCAAAATGCCAAAAGTCAAACCATAAAAGAATTAGAATTATGGGAGAATTACTTTTCAAATTCATAGTGTAAAGGCCCATGAATTTTGAGACGAAAAGTTAAAAAAAAAAAAAAAAACAAATTATGGCATAAGTGCATTGTAAAAATAACAGAAAAAGTATAGGTATGCAAATACTGAAGAAAAAAGACACCCCTACCACTGAGATGCACCAGTACCGCTGTCTGCATTTAGCATGGCTTCAGTTGGTTCCTACTGTTAAACAAGTCGATTATTTCATTTTTAGTTTTTATTGATACCACTGTTGGATAGTAATTATCTTGAGAGAATCTTAGGAGTTGGAATTAATGACTTAAAAAAATTTTTAGGCTTTTTTCCATTATGAAGTCGCCTTCTAAAAACACTCTCCAACCTTAGAACCACCAAGTGTTACCATGAGACGTGTACTGTCACCAGGGAAGCAGCACAGGCGAGGTGGGCACGTCAGAACAGGACGGCAAACTTGTGTTTATCCAACACCAGCCAACGTCTCACTCGTCTCATTTTGTTTTGCGTATTTTCTGTTGGTGCTCTCTGCCTATCTTTCTGGTCCTATACTCATTTCTCTATAATTTTCATGTTAAAATCTCATGTCGCAAGTTTCCATCTCAGCTTCTTGTTTTTTACACTTTTATGTATAGTTTCTCAGTATTTGTTTTCATTTATGTGGCAATATCTCTCTGGGCTTTCTACCATTATCATCTTTCTATTATTGTGACTAAAAGTCTTACTTTAAGAAAAAAGTTACATGAGTATTATTTCAGATTTTCTTTCAGAGCTTTCATTTTACATTAAATATTTGACGTACTTCAAACTTCGTGTTTGTATAGGATGTGAAGTTAGAACCTAATATTTTAAACATATATGACACAATTTATTGAATAAACCACAGCACTTAATTAACAGTGCTACATTCACAACAAAAGAAAGGAGTATTCATATAAATATATATACTCATGTTTAAAAATATATGACAGAGATGACACAGTAGATTAATAAATTGTTCTGGGACAACTCTGGGTCATTCAAAGGAAAACAAAATAAAATTAGATTACGACATCATATCATACAAAAAATTCAGTGTAACTGAAGGCCTAAATATTAAAAGCATAACTTTGTACTTTTAGAATAAAAAGAATAGGGAGTATCTTTATGATCTGAGGATGGAGGAATGGTATAAACAAGGCACAAAATAAAGGGAAACTACAGATATATTCAACTACATTAAAATGTAAAAAGTTATATATCAACATACATTTAAAAATAAGAATATAAGCCACAGACTGGAATATATTTGTCATAAGTATAAATGACAGAGATTTAGAACCCATAATATATAAAGATATTTTACTTTTTAATACATTTAAATGTATTTACATGTATTATGATTGATATAATTTATGGTTAATTGATTTATTATAATTACAAATCATTGAATTGTTCAATTTTGTATCTCTATCATATCCTTAGTATTTTTTCTTTTGTTATTTAAAATTTAGAGTTCTTCAGGTAGACTTTTTTAAGTCCATCTTTGGTTCTGCACATTTTGCTTCTTCAATTTCTTTTTTAAAAAAAAATTTATTGGAATATAGTTGATTTACAATATTGTGTTAGGTTCTTCTGTACAGAAGAGTCACTTACACACATATTTATCTACTTTTTTTTAACACTCTTTTCCCATATAGGCTATTACAGCATATTAATCAGAGTTCCTGTGCTACACAGTAGGTTCTTATCATCTATTTTATACGTAGTCAAATGTATATGTCAATCCCAATCTCCCAATTCATCCCTCCCTACCCTTTAAGTTCTGGTAAGCATAAGATTGTTTCCTACGTCTGTGACTCTGTTTTATAGAGAAATTCATTTGTACCTTTTTCTTAGATTCCACATATAAGTGGTATCATATGGTATTTGTGTTTGTCTGACTTACTTCACTCAGTGTGGGAATCTCCAGGTCCATCTATGTGGTAGCAAATGACATGATTTCATTCCTTTTTATGGCCGGGTAATATTCCACTGTATATATGTACCACATCAAGAATATATAAAGATCTTTTAATATCAAAAAATATGAAATTACTATAGAAAATTAGGCAAAATATTCAACTACTAATCCGCAGAAGAGACCACCATGGCCAATAAATACATGAAAAGTGGATCAAACTCCTAAGAAACCAGGGACGTGCAAAGCCAGACCATAATGCGTGATCGTTTCTCGTCCTCTAGGTGGACAGCAACGACCAAGGCCTGCAGTGCGCATATGCAGGCCGGGCAGGGGCACGGAGGGAAGCCTGTGGCCTGCTGGTGAGGTCCTGAGGAAGGGCAGCTGCTGTGGGAGCTCTCTGAGGACAGCAGAGATGACCCACCAATTCCACACCTGGATGCACTCACGGAGACACTGGTGGCTGGGCGGGACGGTGGCCCCAAATTCATGTCCGCCGGGTCCTGTGAAAGGGGTCTCACTTGGAAAAAGGGCCTTTGCAGGTGTAACTAAGTTAATCCTCCAGACTCCCCAGGTGGTCCCTAAGTGCAAGATGACTATCCTTAAGCAGACAGAAAGGGTGAGACCTGGAGAGGAGGGGAGGCTGCACTGTGCAGCCGCCAGCCTGGAGCCCGCGGGCTGGGGAGAAGGCGGGCCTTCTGGAGACATGGGGCCCTCCAGGTGCGGCCGCTGACTCCACACAGGAGGCCTCCCCTGTGGGAGACGACCTGCCTGTTGCTGTGAGCCAACCAGTTCTGGGTAGCTTGTCATGCACCCAGGAAACCAGTTCTACATGTGTAAGAAGGTTCATTGAGGCAATGCTTTTAATAGCAAAATAGTAAGAATAGCACATAAAACCAAACACTTTCAAAGCAGGAAACAAATTCCGCTCAAGAGGAGGATGGACATACCTAGCTTGGTATAGTATTGAAACTGTATTCTACACAGAACTTCAAATAAGCTAGGTTTACATGTATCAGCATGGCAAAATATGAGTATTGAGAGGAAAAGCAAGCTACATAAAGACATATAGGGCATCACACACATGTAAATGTTTATATAAATATATATAAAAATCAAGTATAATGATACTTGCTGTGGGGTGTGGGGAAGGCTTATACAGGACGCTTGCTGGAAACTTGTACTGTGTATAGTAAGTCATGGAGGTAAATTGTTATTCTCAATAGTCCTTTGTATGTTGTATGTATGAAATATTACATAACAAAGATTGCTCAGCATAAATTGAATATTGAACAATTAAATATTTAATGTAGTAGTGGAAATGCATGACTCCAGCTATTAAAAAAAATGTATATTATGAATAATTACTCCATACATTATCTTCTGTTTAAAATGTGACCTCTCACAATGAACATGTCTTGTATGAAGAGGTGTAGAAAAGTGAAAAATATATCCTTACATTTTACACAAACAAGAGTATAGACAGCCTCCCCTCCCCTGGGCATGTTTGGATACACACAAACACACACACAATTCACAGGATAGGGATTGGGTGAGTAGCTACACACTAAATGTTCAATTATTATCATATGCATTTGTGTATCGTTGCCAATTCTTAAACTTTAATTTTAGGAACTAACGTGCAGTTGCTCTTCGTCTCCCCAGTCATGTATTTAAAATCACACTGTCCCATTTCGCTGATGGTACTAAGATACTGAAGGGCTGATATTCTCAGTACTCTGCTCTCACTTTCAGCGGTGGATATGAAGCACAAAGACGAACACAGAAAAATTCTCAGAAGACATAATTTTTAAATAGGGAAGCAATCTTAAAACACCCATTTAAAAGTATGTCAATGTACTAGTGACTTTAAACATTTCCTATTATCAGTGCTTTGGTTAAACAATCTGGATTTAAAAGGTCTTAGAAAAATATATAACCTAGAAAAATTCCTAACGAACATATTTATGTAGCTATTTGGGCCATTAAAGTACATTTTATAGAAGTAGCTGTTAGTCGTGACTTGACTAATGTTGTGTTACATTGCTTCAGTCATATCCGACTCTTTGTGACCCTAAGGACTGTAGCCCACCAGGCTCCTCTGTCCATGGGATTCTCCAGGCAAGAACCCTGGAGTGGGTTGCCATTTCCTTCTCCAGGGGATCTTCCTGACCCAGGGATCGAACCCTCGATTCTTATGTCTCCTGCATTGGCAGGTGGGTTCTTTACCACTAGAGCCACCAGTAGCAGGCTAAAGACATGTAACTGTTTTTGATATTCCACAGTGATCCAGAAAAAGTGTATATGGTGGGGGCATTTCCAAGTTTTCAACACAGTACTGACGCAGTGAACAGACTGAAAACCGCAGCCAGAGTGAACAAGTGATGGAAGCCAGCCCCACTTGCAGTGATCATGACGAGGGAGGGAGGCGCTGAGCCGCAAGAGTCAGCAGGGCACACAGGGACACGAGGGGAAAACTGACGAGACTGCACCTGTCTGCACACTGCACCCGACTAGGCAGGCCTCTGTTCTCTTACGAAGCCTTGCTCCTAACAGAACGGACAGCTGCAGGCGGAGGGCTGCTGGGTGAGTCGCGCAGCTGGGCAGGAGTTCCCACCCACGTCAGCGCAACGCTGTCCTCGGGAGCGGCTGCTCAGATAGCAGGGCAGCATGTTTCCCCACCCTTTCCCTCTCCTTCACTGGCTGCGGGGAGCTGCCATGACCTGGAGCATGAGGGGGGAATAACTCTTATAGTGGCAAGAAATTGAGATTTGTGGGCTTGTTGTTGCGGCTGAAACTTATCATCTCTCCATGGCATTACAGAATATGGGAAAGTATTTGCAATTTTTATTTTCTTTAGAACTAGACTTGACTTGTTTTATATACATTCTAATCACTCAATTAGTTTGGGGAGGTAGATAAATGGGTAAAAACACTTTTAAGATATAACATACATATGTTAATATCTTTCTCTTTGATTACATAGCTTTTATAATAAACTATTTGCAAGTCCTTCTTAAAGAAAGCAAAGATGTGGCTTTTGCCTTTTCATTAAATGTTAAAATGGATGAAAAGATGGATCTTGGCTGCACCTGGAAACAGCCTCACGTCAGAGGGCCCTCCCTGCACTCCCCCCCTGACCCCTGAGTTATGCCAGCTCCTGTGGCTGTAACCTCCCGCCCGCCTGGAGGAGGTGCAGGTGGAGGCATGTGGCAGGTATACCGGGACCTTAACTGTGGGAACCATTCGCTCTGAAGGGGGACATGTGCAAGGACGCAGCCCTTCTTGGAGGAGGTGAGGCTCAGCCGCAGACAGCACAGCGCCGTGCTCCACCAGGCTGGGCCCCTCTGGGAGCTGTGCCCAAGGGTAGAGGCAGACGTGGGATCTGGGTGAGGCGGGGGCGGGACCCTCAGAGCCTGTGGGGGCTCCAGTTTCTGAGTGGAGGGGGCTGTGTGGAGTTCTCTGAGGGCTTTTCTTGGGCCTGTGGCTCAGAAGGCTCTGCCGGATGACCTCTCACCACTCGCTGACCCCGCCTGACCCTTCCTGAGGAAGCTGGGCATTGGCCCCTCTAAAGGAACTCTGCTGGTCCTCTCGGAGCACACGATGAAGGCCGCGTGCGAAGCGGAGAGCACCAAGGACTCGGCAAAGCCACCTGTTCTCCTATGGCCTGGATGTGAGAGTGCTGCTGCTGCTGCTGCTAAGTCGCTTCAGTCGTGTCCAACTCTGTGTGACCCCATAGACGACAGCCCACTAGGCTCCCCTGTCCCTGGGATTCTCCAGGCAAGAACACTGGAGTGGGTTGCCATTTCCTTCTCCAATGCACAAAAGTGAAAAGCGAAGTGAAGTTGCTCAGTCCTGTCCGACCCTTAGCGACCCCATGGACTGCAGCCTACCAGGCTCCTCCATCCATGGGATTTTCCAGGCAAGAGTACTGGAGTGGGGTGCCACTGCCTTCTCGGATGTGAAGAGTGGTTGGTTGCAAAAAACCAAATCAAAAGAACGTTTCGGGGGAGAACACACTTTCAAAGATGAAATAGGTAAAATCCCGTCATAGATTAGCATTGACAGCTAAACACTCGTGACCTGTGGTGATAAAGGGCACTAAATAGTGAGCTCAAGTCGAAAGTGTTCTCCCACAAAGAGAATCGCATTCCACGCATCAGTACACTTGGATTACAGAAGAAGTGCTCAGTTATTGTTACAATCCAGTTACCAATAAAATCTGTGGAAGGTTGTTTTCTCTCTTGTGTGTCAATGCACAGTTATGCCTCTTGGCTGCCAAAGCCTGATCTACTGGCTGGCTGGCCCTACAGGAAAAAAATGGCAACCTCTTAAAATACCATTCATTCTTCAAGATCAACTTTAAACGCTTTTTCTACTTGAAATCATTGCACACAGACAGCCCTTTGAGGAACTGAAATCTTAGACCAGGCCTGAGATTTGGCACAAAGCCCTCCCACCCACCTGCCCTGCTCCAGGCCATCCCTTCCTGGGGCAGCTAAGCAGAGCCTCACCACTTGGACCACACAAAACACGGGTGAGCTGAGGGATGAGGAACAGCCCTACCCCAGGCCTGGAGGGCGAGGCCCGGGGGCCAGCAGCACCAAGGCTGCTAACGCTGACTTCATCTACCTTGCCAGCTCAACACTGTCACTTGTCATCTGACTCTACAAAGATTAGGTCACTGCAGGTGCAGACCTTCCACACACCCTGAAGGGAGTACAGGCTGGAGATCAGGAACAAAGCCCTCTCTGCTCTGGAAAAACTGGTAGAACAGGCCTTCAGATAGATATTTTCAGGAGAAGATTTTAAGAGCCCAATTTCTTGCCTTTTCTCATATCTAGAAGAGCACTAAAATCATAAATGGAGACACCCCTTCCTTGTGACGGGCAGCAACTTCTGCCAAAATGTGTGCTTGGCTGCAGGTACCCCCTTCAGCAAAACAGAAGTACTGGCCTCCCCGCCCTATCTCTTCAGAGCAGCTCCTCAGCAGAACCTCCGCGACGGTCTGCTGGGTTACGGTCCTCGTTTTGCGCCCAATAAACTGAACTCTCAGCTCTCACGCTGTGCATCTCTTTCGGTCAACAGCCTCTAGGAATGAGCCAAGAGGTGGAGGCTACGGTCTTCTCAGCCTCCCCAAGGCGCCATCCTCTTCTATTCACACTCAACCCTAGGCCTGTGACTTTAAACACCATTTATATCTGGTAATCCTTTCCCGAAATGCCAGACTCAGAGTATCAGTTACTAATTGACATTGAAATCAAGTCAGCATCTCAAATAAATCACATTTAGACATTACAGTGACGCCCAACTCCTCTCCAGCCTGCTCCCCAAGTTTCCTTTCCAGGTGGGCTTCATCCATCAGGGAGCGCACTCTCAAACCCCAGGCCAGCTGGGGCTCCCACGTTTCTCTCGTGCCTTGCCATCCCCCAGTACACAGCTCCGAACACAAACCTCCAGCTTAGAATCTGACTGCAGCTCACCCTCCTCCCACCTCCAGTCTGGCCCAGGGAGTATCAGTCCTGTGGTGTCCATTCAGCAGCCTCCTCTGGGGTTTCTGGTTCCAGTCTTGAACTCCTGTGGTCATTTCTCCGAAGAAATGCTCTAGGTAATATCTCAAACAATACCCGTCCACTGATAACACCCTTAAAGTTCCTCCATCACATTCAGCCTGCACCATGACCCGTATCTGTGTGGGGCAGATGCGGGGTGGCTGGGCTTGCCGGGACTGAACAATAAGGCCGAGGAGCCAGAGGAGAGGACAGACAGGGCCCAGAGCTCGGCGGGCTGCGGGTCATGTGGGCGGCGGATCAGCCCCAGGGTGGCCAGTGCCAGCGGTGAGGCTGAGGAACCATGGGCTCCGAGTGTGCTCCAACCTCAGCTCCCACCTCCCCAGACCCCTTTCCGGGCACTCCAGCATGGCTTCTGCCAAGGCCCCTGGGTGGCAAGCTGATCGACACTGGGTGGCCAGTAAAGGTTTACAGGCTCAGTGAGGACCAGCTGTGGGACAACCAGGGTGCCAGCATGCTGTCCGGCTACGGGGAGTGGCTGAAGGGCATGTCCCTGCTAGTCAGGGCCTGACAAAACGTGGTCTGCTGGAGAAGGCAATGGCAAAACACTTCAGTATTCTTGCCTTGAAAACCCCATGAACACAATGAAAGGCAAAAAGATATGACACCAGAAGATGAGCCCCCAGGTCAGTAAGTGTCCAATATACTACTAGGGAAGAATGGAGAAATAGCTCCATAAAGAAGGAACAGGCTGGGCTAAAACAGAAACATCACTCAGCTGTGGATGTATCTGCTGTTGAAAGTAAAGTCCAGGGCTGTAAAGAACAATACTGCAAAGGAACCTGGAATGTTAGGTCCAGGTTCAACGAATCAAGGTAAATCAAGGTAAATTGGACATGGTCAAGCAGGAGATGGTAAGCATGAACATCGACATTAGAGGAATCAGTGAACTAAAGTGGACGGGAATGGGCGAACTTATTTCAGAAGACCATTATATCTACTATGGTGGGCAAGAATCCATTAGGAAAAAAAGGAGTGGCCCTCACAGTCAACAAAAGAGTCCAAAATGCAGTACTTGGATACAGTCTCAAAAACAACAGAATGATCTTGGTTTGTTTCCAAGACAAAGCATTAAACATCACAGTAATTCAAGTCTATACTCCAACCACTAATGCCAAAGAAGAGGACATTGGATGGTTCTATGAAGACCTACAAGAGCTTCTAGAACTAACACAAAAAAAAAAAAGATATCCTTTTCATCATAATCAGCTTCCCTCGTGGCTCAGATGATAGAGAATCTGCTTGCAATGCTGGAGACCCAGGTTCGACCCCTGCCTTGGGAAGATCCCCTGGAGAAGGGAATGGTTACCCACTCCAGTATTCTTGCCTGGAGAATCCCATGGACAGAGGAGCCTGGAGGGCTACAGTCCCTGGGGTCATGAAGAGTTGGACATGATTGAGTGACTAACACTTTCTTCATCACAGGGAACTGGAATGTAAAGGTATGAAGTCAAGACATATCTGGAGTAACAGGAAAGGTTGGCCTCCAAGTACAAAATGAAGCAGGGCAAAGGCTAACAGAGTTTTGCAAAGAGAACACACTGGTCATAGCAAACACCCTCTTCCAACAACACAAGAGATGACTCTATACATGGACATCACCAAATGGTCAATACTGAAATTAGACTGATTATATTCTCTGCAGCTGAAGATGAAGCAGCTCTATACAGTCAGCAAAAACAAAACCTGGAGCTGGCTGTGGCTCAGATCATCAGCTCCTTACTGCCAAATGCAGGCTCAAATTGAAGAAAGTAGGAATAGCAAGGAGAGATAAGAAAGCCTTCCTTGGTGATCAATGCAAAGGAATAGAGGAAAATAATAAAGTAGGAAAGACTAGAGATCTCTTGAAGAAAATTAGAGATAACAAGGGAACAATTCATGCAAAGATGGGCACAATAAAGGACAGAAATGGGATGGCCCTAACAGAAGCAGAGGATACAAGAAGAGGTGGCATGAATACACAGAAGAACTATACAAAAAAGATCTTCATGACCCAAGAACTACAATGGTGTGCTCACTCACCTAGAGCCAGACATCCTGGAGAGTGAAGTCAGGTGGCTCTTAGGAAGCTTTACTATGAGCAGAGCTAGTCGAGGTGATGGAATTCCAGGTGAGCTATTTCAAACCCTAAAAGGTGATGCTGGTAAAGAGCTGTACTCAATATCCCAGCAAATTTGGAAAATGCAGCAGTGGCCACAGGACTGGGAAATGTCAGTTTTCATTCCAATCCCAAAGAAAGGCAATGCCAAAGAATGCTCAAACTACTGCACAATTGCACTCTTCTCACACGCTAGCAAAGTAATACTCAAAATTCTCCAAGCCAGGCTTCAACAGTACATGAACCATGAACTTCCAGATGTTCAAGCTGGTTTAGAAAAGGCAGAGGAACCAGAGATCAAACTGCCAACATCTAAGGGATCACTGATGGAGAAGGAAATAGCACCCCACTGCAGTACTCTTGCCTGGAAAATCCCATGGATGGAGGAGCCTGGTGGGCTGCAGTCCATGGGATTGCTAAGAGTCAGACACGACTGAGCGACTTCACTTTCACATTTCCCTTTCATGCATTGGAGAAGGAAATGGCAACCCACTCCAGTGTTCTTGCCTGAAGAATCCCAGGGACGGGGGAGCCTAGTGGGCTGCCCGTCTATGGGGTCGCACAGAGTCGGACACGACTGAAGTGATTTGGCAGCAGCAGCAGGGGATCATTGAAAAAGCAAGAGTTACAGAAAAGTATCTACTTCTGCTTTATTGGTTACACCAAAACCTTTGACTGTGTGCCTCACAACAAACTGTGGAAAACTCTTTAAGAGACAGGAATACCAGTCCACCTCACCTGCCTCCTGAGAAATCCGTATGCAGGTCAAGATACAACAGTTAGAACCAGACATGGAACAACAGACTGGTTCCAAGTCAAGAAAGTAGTACATCAAGGCTGTATACTGTCTCCCTGCTTACTTCACTTATATGCAGAGTACATCATGTGAAATGCTGGGCTGGATGAAGCACAATCTGGAATCAAGATTGCCAGGAGAAATATCAATAACCTCAGATATGCAGATGACACCACCCTTATGGCAGAAAGTGAAGAGGAACTGAAGAGCCTCTTGATGAAAGTGAAAGAGGAGAGTGAAAAAGCTGGCTTAAAACTCAACATTCAGAAAACTAAGATCATGGCATCTGGTCCCATCACTTCATGGTAAATAGATGGGGAAACAATGGAAACAATGACAGACTTTATCTTTTTAGGCTCCAAAATCACTGCAGATGCTGACTGCAGCCATGAAATTAAAAGACACTTGCTCCCTAGAAGAAAAGCTATGACCAACCTAGACAGCATATTAAAAAGCAGAGACATCACTTCGCCAACAAAAGTCCACTTAGTCAAAGCAATGGTTTTTCCAGTGGTCATGTATGAATGTGAGAGTTGGACATGTGAGAGTGAGAACTGTACAGGAGTTGGTGACCAAAACCATCCACAAGTAAAAAAAAAAAAAATGCAAGAAGGCAAAATGGTTGTCTGAGGAGGCCTTATAGACAGCTGAGAAAAAAAGAGAAGTGAAAGGCAAAGGAGAAAGGGAAAGATATACCCAACTGAATGTAGAGTTCCAGAGAATAGCAAGGAGAGATAAGAAAACCTTCTTAAGTGAACAATGCAAAGAAACAGAGGAAAATGGTAGAGTGGGAAAGAGATCTAGAGATCTCTTCAAGAAAATTGGGGATTTTATGCAGAAGGGAACATTTTATGCAAAGATGGACACAATAAAGGACAGAAATGGCAAGGACCCAACAGAAGCAGAAGATATTAAGAAGAGGTAGCAAGAACACACAAAGAAGTGTACAAAAAGGTCTTAATGTGGATAACCATGATGGTGTGGTCACTGATCTAGAACCAGACATCCTGGAGGGTGAAGTCAAGTGGGACTTAGGAAGCATCACTACAAACAAAGGTATTGGAGGTGATGGAATTCCAGCTGATCTATTTCAAATCCTAAAAGACGATGCTGGTAAAGTCCTACACTCAATATGCCAGCAAATTTGGAAAACTCAGCAGTGGCCACAGGACTGGAAAACATCAGTTTCCAATCCCAAAGAAAGGCGATGCCAAAGAATGTTCAAATTACAGTACAACTGCACTCATTTCACATGCTAGCAAGATTATCCTCAAAATCTTTCAAGCTGGCTTCAGCGGTACATGAACAGAAAACTTCCAGATGTATAATTTGGATTTAGAAAAGGCAGAGAAACCAGAGATCAAATTGCCAACATTCGTTGGATCATAGAAAAAGGGAATTCCAAAAAGAAAACTACTTCTCCATTGACTACGCTAAAGTCCTTGACTGTGTGGAACAACAAACTGTGGAAAATTCTTAAAGAGTATGCAGGTCAAGAAGTAACAGTTAAAACCAGACACGTAACAACGGACTGGTTCCAAGTTGGGAAAGGAGTATGTCAATGCTGTATATTGTCACCCTGCTTATTTAACATATATGCAGAGTACATATGCAAAATGCCAGGATGGATTACTCACAAGCTGGAATCAAGACTGCTGAGAGAAATATCAACAATTTCAGATATGCAGATGATGGCTTAATAGCAGAAAGCGAAGAACTAAAGGGCCTCTCAATGACTGTGCAAGAGGAAAGTGAAAAAGCTGGCTTAAAACTCAACATTCAAAAAACTTAAGTTCATGGCATCTGGTCCCATCCATTCATGGCAAATAGATGGAGAAAAAATGGAAACAATGACAGACAGCCCAATTATTTTCTTGGGCTCCAAAATCACTGCAGGTGATGACTGCAGACATGAAATTAAAAGACACTTGCTCCTTGGAAGAAAAGTGAAAGTGAAAGGGTTAGTTGCTCAGTGGTGTCTGATTCTTTGTTTTCCTAGGGACATAGCCTGCCCGGATCCTATGTCCATAGAATTCTCCAGGCAAGAATATTGAAGTGGGTAGCCATTCCCTTCTCTAGCAAATCTCCCCCACCGAGAGATCAAACCTGGGTCTCCGGTAATGCAGGCAAATTCTTTACCATCTGATCCACTAGTGAAGAAATGTTATGACAAACCTATAGTGTAATAAATAGCAGAGACATCACATTGCCAACAAAGGTCCATATAGTCAAAGCTATGGTTTTCCCAGTAGTCATGTACAGATGTGAGAGGTGGACCATAAAGAAGGCTGAGTGCCAAAGAACTGATGCTTTCGAACTGTGATGCTGGAGAAGACTCTTGGACTGCAAGATCAAAACAGTCAATCCTACAGGAAATCAACCCTGAATCGGAAGGATTGATGCTGAAGCTGAAGCTTCAATATTTTGGCCAACTGATATGAAGAGCTGACTCACTGGAAAAGACCCTGATGCTGGGAAAGACTGAAGGCAGGAGGAGAAAGGGACGACAGAGGATGAGATGGTTGGATGGCATCACCGACTCAATGGACATGAGTTTGAGCACTCTGGGAGATAGCGAAGGACAGCAGAGCCTGGTGTGCTGCAGTCCATGAGGTCGCAAAGAGTCAGACACTGCTTAGCGACTGAACAACAACAACATGGGCTATATCACTACCCTGTCTATCTAATCTTTCTCACCTAATCTCTCTCTACAGTGTAAGTGCCACAGGCTAAGCACATTGACTATATTATTCGGTGTAGTATCTCCAGCACACACCCTAAGTGTATACAGTAAGTGCCCAATAAATATTTGTTAAATGAATAAAGTATTTGTGATTTTTTGGAATTAAAGGTCAAATCTCTGTGTGGACTAGGAAAGATTCATTTACTTGGAAAATCCAATAGGTTTAGAAGAATATGTGCTGAATAAGAGCTAAGGTTCCCTACCTCTCAAACTCTGTAACATTTCCCAGACGTTGAAAGAGTAGAGGGTAAGGGGGTAGTAAGGTATAAGTGGTATAGTGCCCTAGAATAGTCCTTTCAAAGTTGTCATGGGAAAGGGAAGACAAAACCAAACCAAACCAAAGCTGAGATCTGTGTGCGGCTCCAGTGTAAATGGTGCGCACCCCACTAAGACCACTTCTGCCCAGAAGGCACAGGAGAGCCAGCTGTGCCTGTGGCGGGGAACTCCACGTTGTTCCATCCGAGAGCTGGAGTGTCAGACCTTGTGAATGCAACAAGGATCATCTTCAGAATGAATGATAACTGAAGACCAAAGAGAAACCTATATGCAGGTCAGGAAGCAACAGTTAGAACTGGACATGGAACAACAGACAGGTTCCAAATAGGAAAAGGAGTACATCAAGGCTGTATATTGTCACCCTGCTTATTTAACTTACATGCAGAGTACATCATGAGAAACACTGGGCTGGAAGAAGCACAAGCTGGAATCAAGATTGCCAGGAGAAATATCAATAACCTCAGATACGCAGATGACACCACCCTTACGGCAGAAAGTGAAGAGGAACTAAAACGCCTCTTGATGAAAGAGGAGAGTGAAAAAGTTAGCTTAAAGCTCAACATTCAGAAAACTAAGATCATGGCATCTGGTCCCATCACTTCATGGGAAATAGATGGGGAAACAGTGGAAACAGTGTCAGACTTTATTTTGGGGGGCTCCAAAATCACTGCAGATGGTGATTGCAGCCATGAAATTAAAAGACGCTTACTCCTTGGAAGGAAAGTTATGACCAATCTAGATAGCATATTGAAAAGCAGAGATATTACTTGGCCAACAAAGGTTCGTCTAGTCAAGGCTATGGTTTTTCCAGTGGTCATGTATGGATGTGAGAGTTGGACTGTGAAGAAAGCTGAGCGCCGAAGAATTGATGTTTTTGAACTGTGGTGTTGGAGAAGACTCTTGAGAGTCCCTTGAACTGCAAGGAAATCCAACCAGTCCATTCTGAATCCCAGCCCTGGGATTTCTTTGGAAGGAATGATGCTGAAACTGAAACTCCAGTACTTTGGCCACATGATGCGAAGAGTTGACTCACTGGAAAAGACCTTGATGCTGGGAGGGATTGGGGGCAGGAGGAGAAGGGGATGCCAGAGGATGAGATGGCTGGATGGCATCACCAACTCGATGGACATGAGTTTGAGTGAACTCCGGGAGTTGGTGATGGACAGGGAGGCCTGGCGTGCTGTGATTCATGGGGTCGCAGAGAGTCAGACACGACTGAGCGACTGAACTGAACTGAAGACCAAAAGCAAACCTGACTGGGCAGAGATGGCAAAGACCCAACTCCTCTTCTCAAACCCACTCTGAAAAGTGACTGAACGTGAGGGCTCAGGATAAAATGCTTACATTTCTGGCACTTGAGTGTGTGGTTTGAGACTCATCCACATACCAGTCTACCATGCTTAGCTGCAGTCCTCGCAGGTCAGGAGTGCTTTTACAAAGCACACAGATGCTCAGTCTCTCTCACTGCCTTGCATTAATAAACTGCAGTGGAAATTGGTTCCTTTGGCTGCTAAATATCTATGTCTTTTGGGGGGGGACCAGCAGTTTGTCTGTTCCCCCTAAAGAAGCATCCAGAGCAGGACAGGTGACCCGTTTGCTGAATCAGAACAAGTGTCCTCCCTGTGCCACAGCAGTACTTTGTAACCAAAGCTGATCCACACCAACATCCAGCCGGGTTTGTGTGGGAGCTGTCAGAACTTTCTTGCAGGTCCTTGTGTTTGGACTTATTGCAAGATTTTTTCACCACTGGGGAGAGCCTGAGAGCAGAGCTGTGCAGAGAAGCTCTTGACTAGAGTTAGAGAGAAGCCGGGCTCTGCTGGCTCTGCTTCAGCCGGGGCTGGGCCACAGCTGAAGCCACAAGCAGCCCTTGCAGTCTCTTTGCGCTTCCTGCACTGGAGGCGGATTCTTTACCACTAGCACCACCTGGGAAGCCCCCTCTTCAGGCACAGGGGCAGTAAAATCCTCTTCTGCTAAAGCCAGTTTGGATCAGACTTTCTGGAACGTGCAACTAAAGTTTAGTAAATGATCATAAATCCTACCCTCAAAAGACCTTCTACTTTGAACTCTATCAACCAAGCAGAGTTAAACCAGTTAAACAAGAAAATTCCATGTTGAGAGTTGCTATTGCAAACATCCTGTTTAGGGAAGGTCAGAGCCTCTTTTATAAACAAGGGAAGGGAAGCTACTGGGCTGGGGAATTCAGATCCAGCTGGGATGCCTGCAGACCACTGAGCCTGAGTGCCAGACACAGCCCTGGTCACTGAGAACTGGTGTCACAAGGCTGGCAATGGTGAGGACAGCTTCATGTTCAGCTGAACTCCAGAAGAGCCTGCCTAATGCATTTGAATAGCACAGATCCTACTGAATCTCTAATAAAAGCACATTGCCCAACCATAGTTGTGTACACTGAATTTCTCTGTCAGAGCTAACAAGTAACAATAATGATTTGGAGACAAGCCTCAATTCCAGTCCTCAGTATCATGCTGTGGCTCTTCCACATTCTTCTGCTGACCATAAGGCAGAGGGGCATGGTCTGATCAGGTTAGTATCATTATGTTGCTGAAGTTATGAAGATACAGGTCACTATTAAGTTATGGTTTGCATCTGAACATTCATAAAAGTTTTAAGTCTCTTGAATTCCAAGGCAAAGCAAATTATATATAAATATTTGAGTTCCCTCCTAAGAGAAGGATGGCTGCCAAACTTCAAGCCCAGAAAATAGAGGCAAAATTTCCTTTAAAAAGTAGCTAAAATAGGGCTTCCCTGGTGGTCCACTGGTTAAGAATCTGCTTTGCAATGCAAGGGACACTGGTTCGATCCCTGGTCCTGGAAGATCCCACAGGCTGTAGGGCAACTAAGCCACGACTACTGAGCCCACGTGCCTAGCGCCGGTGCTCCGCAACAGGAGAAGCCACCACAATGAGAAGCCCACACCCTGCAACAGAAACCCTGTGCAGCCAAGAATAAAATAAAATTTTAAAAAGTAACTAAAATAATTGAAAATCCCCATACTAAGTCGTTTTTTTTTTTTTTTTAATTGAGAGGACTTTTTTAAAATACTAAGGAGAAATTTTTTACTTTTGAAACCTCAAAACCTTGAAACGACCTTAAGATGTAGAAATAATTTCCATATTGATCAGAGGGTATTAAACTCAGGGCTGGGGGCACTGGGGACAACCAGGACATTAGAATCTACTTAGAGAAAGTTGCCACCTCGGAGAGAAGTCTGACTAGTTTCCTGTCTGGCCGTTCAGAGGTCTGGAATGAATGCAGGAGAGGAATGACCCCTCCCAGCACCTCAACATTGTAAGACTTCAAGGGCTTCCAAACTTTCCTTCTGCTGACGACAAGCATCCAATATATTATTTTCCTCAACAGAGTCTCAATTACGAGAAGGCTATCTACAGGAAATTTTTTACAAATTTTTATTTTGGCTATAAATCTTAGCTAAAAGAAACTTTATATGTGATCTTTCAAAAATCTTTGAAATATTGCCTTTAGCTTTATTAGTATATCATCATGGACACCACTGCCTGATAACTATGGCCATTGTTTCTTAAACCAGTTCTTATCTTTCTGTGGTCCAGGCTTAACTGCTTCCTTTGTCTTAAGGAGACAAAGTCTGTCAGTTCTAGAAATCAAAACGGGCCCCTCTGGTCAGGTCATTAACCTTCTAGTCCAAACTTCAAACCAAATTGATCACTTGAACCCCAAACATTATCGCGGCCTTTGCCTCTGTTCTGTTCCCCTGACTGCAGGCTTTGGATAGGGGACAGAAGTATGGAGTGACGAGACCCATAACTTCCAGCGTAAGGAGACCCTTGACTTATACTCGCTTTACCATTTCTCAAACTGAAGAGTGATCCTGGCTCAGAGTAAGGCTACATATGCCACTCTAGTTCGATCACTGACTGTGAAAAATTGATTCCTCCAAAGAAAATAAAAATTCAGTGTGCTAAGGTCTTCAACTGCACAGGATGACGTCTTACCACAACTACTTGCTCATAAGGCAACTTGTAGAAAGACGTCTGTGCTCACCGGTCACTTAGTGACACGGCAGCAGCATCCCCTTGACTTGTCGGCAGTCTCTTCTTTCCAAACACCACTTCCTAATTTCTAAACAGAGAGAAACTCCCTGAGAAAATTTCCTAAATGCAATAAAAGCATCAAATCACTCTTGATGAGCAACAATTTCTTTTAAATATTTTTTTTAATCTTTCAAAAGATGAGGAGCAGTATTAACTAAGGTTATAGAATCTTTGTTTAAATAGAACATTTGTAAACCAGGCAACCAATTCTCCTTAGTTTAAGCATGATAAACAGGCTGGAAGTAATAACTTTCTTTAACCTCCAGCTGGTCACTGCACAGGTATTTCAACAGCAAGCCACACAAAGAACTAAACAATACCACTGGAGACTTGTTTCTCAGAGGTGGGTGTGTGCAGAGTGTCTGACTAACCCATTATTAACTCAGGCATCTCTCACATCCCAATAAAAGTCTCATGAGGACAAAAATGCAGAACACTGCATGTTCTGTATATAAAATAAAACCTAGAAACCTCGCCCCTTTGGTAGAACATTCTGGGGGGCCATCAGCTTCCTACTGTCTGTGGCAGGGGTCCCCTGTCTGTGTCATCCTCTCCGACTCAGCCTCAGCAGCAGCAGTGGCGATACTCCAACTGAGAGGAAGTGAAAACGACACATTTCCAGCTAGTAGGCTCCATCTCATTACCGCCTGGTCATCTACCAACTCAGAGCAGTTTCCTGCTTCTTTAAACAAGGAAAAACTACCACAGCAAAGAGATACCGGGGTCCAGGGCTCTCAGAGCCGGGCTGCAGTCAGTCTGCCCTAAGCGAGCCTGGAAGGCCTGGCAGTTACGCCTCAGGAGGTCGCGGAGCAAGGGCAGCACCCGGACTCCTGCCAGAGTCAGAGGCCCACTCAACCCCGACGGCTCTTACAGAGGTCCAGAATGACCTGCACTTACACACAGGAAACGGAAAGGACAGCAACTAATACCTGGCTTTTCAAGCTTTAAATATTTACACATCGTATAAAATGAATGATAACCGTAAAAACTGGAAACAAGAGCGCGTCTGTTTATCGAATCGACGGGGGCTGAGTCCGCATCACAACCACGTTTGTGGAGAGTCCTTTTAACTTCTGACAGCTTGTGGGATGACAGCATTAAAAGACGCGCAACAGCAAACAATCCCAGAGACACAGCTTCTCCCTTTTCCCCGAAGACTGACCCTCCCCAGCGAGACTCTCGAGGCCCGGGGGCAGCCCGAGGCCAGGAGAGGCCCGCGCCGACGCCCCTACTCACTCGCGACCCCGAGCCTGGCCCGCTCCGGCGCCCCGGCGCTGTGGACCGCGCCCGGGCAGAGGACGGGCGCTGCCGCGGCTCCGCCTCCGGGCAGGGGCCGCTGTGGGCGGCGCACACCTGGGCAGGTGAGGCCGCTGTGGGCGGCGCACACCTGGGGCAGGTGAGGGGCAGGTCCACACGCTCCCGCCGGGGGAGCACCGCTTCGTACGGGCTCGCACTTAGGGGGCGCGCCCGCCCTCGGGCCCGGAACCAGCCCGTCGTCGACGAGCGCGCAGCCCACGGCCGTCGCGCGCGGCGCGGGCCGAGCGCGGCGATCCCACCGGGCGGGGGCGGGGCCCCAGGTCTCGGGAGGCGCGAGTGGACCCGCCCCCGAGGGCGGCCGTCACGCGCAGGTGGTGGCTCGCTGACGCGCGCTCACCTGAGCGCTCTGCAAGGACCCGAGGGCACCGAGCGGGCACCGAGCAGGCCCCGCCGCGCTGGCTTCGCCCTGCGGCTCCGCGAGCCCCTGCAGCCCGGGGCTACGCCCTCTCCGGCCCCGGCGGTCACTCGGCGGCCCGAACCCCGCTCTTCCCCGGCGCCCTCCCCGCTCAGGTGGCTCTCTGCGCCGCCCCGCCGTCCCCTCCCCCACGGCCTCCAGGTGGCTCGCGGCTCCGCCTCCAGCCGCGGCGCTGGGCCAGACTGCGCGAGCGCAAAACCTCCCGCTCGCCCCGGAGGTCGGCGCCGGACTACGCAGGCGCACAGGCGGGCCGCTCGCAGTGCGCATGCGCCGCGCCGGAAGCGTTCCGACGTTATTACTGGGCGCCTCTGCGCGAGCGGGAAGATGGCTGAGCAGGTGACCAAGTCGGTGCTGTTCGTGTGTCTGGGTGAGACGGCGCCGATCTAGCCCCGCTCTGAGCTTCCCGGAGGGCTGGGTAGGGCGTCATGCGTTCTGAGCTGCGCTGCGCCGCTGAACCAGGGAAAGTGCTAGGGAGGCGGCCAGAGAGGGGAGACCCGAGGGTGGTCGGTGCGCGGCGCCCCTCGTTTGCTCCCCGCGGCCGCCGGGCGGCTCTGTACGTGGGGTGCTCTTGACAAGCCTGGTTCTAAGTCCGGTGTCTGAGTCAGAACCTCTGTCGCCTGCCGACTCCTCTGTGCAGGTCTGGGTCTCTAGCTTTTGTTCAGTCTTCTCAAGCCCGGGTCCCCGCTCACCTGCAGCATCTGCACTCCAAGCCGGGGCTCTTGCCGTTGTTCAGTTCAGTTCAGTTCACTTCAGCCGCTCAGTCGTGTCCGACTCTTTGCGACCCCATGTACTTGCCTATAATTCCTTCCCCTACAGGTAAACCCGAGTCCACTGAACTGATCTGACCTTTAAGGGTCTGCTGATAGCCGAGACCCATGATAGCCTGTTTACTTTGCTGGCCTGTTTACTTGCCTCAGGCTCCCAGATGGAGCGCACTTTAAAGGCAGAAGGGGTGCGAAGGCTTAGGATTTCTTGTAAAATTCAAACCCGGGAGATGTGATTCTCTAGGTCGCTGTGTAACCGCCCGATGTGTCAGTATTTCTGTACATGAAATGAAGGTATTTTTCTCCCTTTTAATTCTTCAGGTACTTTCCAGCTCGGAATTATTTCATTTTTAAGATTTCAGCAATCAGCTTTCGTTTCTTAAAATAGAGTTCAGTGTCCCTCTAGCTTTTGGGACTCGTCTTTTGATACTGCATCTCAGCACTTCCACTCCATCTCCTTAATTCCCAGAGAGAAAGACCTAAATGGCCAGTAGTCCATAAAAAGCTCTGGATGAGTCCGCACTTCCTGCAGAATAATAGCTTTTCCAGTCCTCTTCAGATGCGCTCTTAGGGAAGACCACGAGAGATCTGCTTGGCCTTTCCCCTTTCCCATTTCCCACCCACACACCCTCTGGCTGCCCGCTCCCTTGCTTTACAGCTGCTCAGCGTGCCTTCCACTGTGTACTTCTTTCTGGGAACTCACTTTGCATTTTTCCAGGAGACTCTTTCTAAAAGGTCAGACCCAAGCATTCCCTTCTTTACTTTTTCCAGATCCTCTTGGTACAGGTAATTGTTCCCATGACCCTTTATAGACATCTTTCCTCACACAAATTTTATTATAATTACTTGAAAGCCTGCTGCAATGACTGTGGCTTATTTTTCTTTCTGTTTACAGCTTTAAGACAAAATATGTTCACCAAGTATTTGTGGAATTGAATATCTATGAAGGAAAAACTGAAAGGCTTCCTTGTTGCACGTTGACAATGGGCGTCATTTGATTTTAAGCTCTACACTGAAGGTGACTGATGGACTCAGCAGCTTTGTTAAAGGGTCTATGTTGAGTAGCTAGTAGGGATCCGTTGCTGTGCTTATTTTACTTAGCAGTGTTGATTAGGCTGACGTAGTGCACTCTGCTGGCTGTTGATGGGAGATAGCTGCTTGTGTGTATTTTTCTTCCGTACACTTTCTTTTTCCAGCAACTGCCATGGTACCAGGCACTGTTCTGAGTGCTAGGGATACAGTGGAGAGGAAAACAGACAACAATCCCTGCCTCTCCAGAGTTCACATTGTGTCGTCAACAATCAAGTATTTGGCTACTCAGTCAGCTGGTGTTAACACTAAGGCAGGAAGGGCAGATGGGAGTGGAGTGCAGTTGTTAGAAGGGTTTTGTGGGGAGGCCTTACTGAGAAGGTGCAATTTGAAGAAAGACTTGGAAAAGGTAGGGAAGCAAGCATAGGGTATTTTGGAAAAGCATCCTGGACCTGGAGGAAAGCAGGTGAAAGATTCTGAAATGAGGGTTCTGGCCATGTTCACGACACAGCAGGGAAGCTGCAGCACTGGGCCCGGTGCCCTAGTTGCTTCTGGACAGACTTACCTCAGTTCCCGAGGACTTGGAGGTAATGTTGACTTGTTTTCTCAGCGCCCAGTGGATCTGAAACTTGTCCCATTCTTGGTGCACAAACAGTGAGTGTTCTGAGGCAGAAGTCGGCGAACCCTTTAAAGAGCCAGAGAACAAATACACTGAGCTCCAACGCTCACACCAGAAGTAGTGCGGGAGCAGCCCTAGCCAGTGCGTGGTCATGCTCAGTGTGATTGGTCGTGCCCACTGGAATTTGAATTCTGTATAATATTCTCATGTCACAACATACTGTACTTTTGAGTTTTTTCAATCGCTTAAAAATGTAAAAATTATTTTTAGCATTGAGAACTGTATACAAAGGTGGTGGGTCCTGACTCCTAGTTTTCAGACCCACTGTAGGTCCTGTGGAGAATCTGGTGAGGCTGTGTAAGGACTTGGATCACTGAGTGAGTTAAGCCTTTGGAGGATTTTGAGCAGAGGTGGGAAGTTCAGCTGTTGTGTTGAGATTGGACTGGAGAAGGGCGATGCCACAGGAGGGAGGCCCACCATTGCGAGAGCTTGTGTGTTGGACCAGAGCTTTGCTGTGGAGGGGGTGAGACGTAGGTTCTGACGGGATTTGAGGTCACTCTACCGTTTCACTTGGCAGCCTGTATGCAGGACAGTAACAGCAGTGCGTTTCCGAAAGGTGAAGGTTTTATTCCTTCAGAGCATTTGTGTGGACCTTTTTCAGATTGAAGTGCAGAAAAGTGTCACATGTTCACCGTCAGTAAGGGTGACAGCAGAAAAGAATGGAACTGCTTATTTTGGCGAGACCGAGCACTGGGTGCTTTTGTGCAGTGGACCGACTGGAGGGTGTGTGCTGCTCGTGTCCAGCCAGCGCCGCGGGAGATGAGAGCTCAGTGGCGCCGGGTGGCCTTTCCCGACAGTTAATCAGGGTTTATTGATAGATACTTTTCATCCTTTACAAACCAAGCCTAACTGTTCTTGTTTTCTTATAAGAAATGTTGTTGTCATCTTCTTTTCCTGTTCTCTTGTATCTACCAGCATTTATTTTCTTGTTTTAATTGAGTTTAATTATAGTTAATTAAGCTATAAATTAATTGTAGTTATTCCCGATAAGTCCTTGGCACTGGAGCTCGGGTGGCATCCTGGATTGACAGTACCCTGAGTATTGTCACACGTGGATGATGGGAAGGTGACCTGTCCCTGAAGACCGGAGTTGCCTGTTTAGAACTCTTCCAGAATCTCCGATGTGCCCTCTGAGTTCGGCTGGTTCTGTTCTGTGTCTTTTTGTAATAGTGAAACTATAACATTTTCCTGAATTCTACAATCCTTTTAGAGAAATATTGAACCTTTTGTTGTTCAGTCACTAAGTCGTGTCCAGCTCTTTGTGACCCCATGGACTGCAGCACGCCAGGCTTCCCTGTCCTTCACTATCTGCTGGAGTTTGCACAGATTCATATCCAATGAGTTGATGATGCCATCCAACCATCTCATTCTCTGTCACCCCCTTCACCCCCTGCCCTCAGTCTTTCCTAGCATCAGGATCTTTTCCAGTGAGTCAGCTCTTCACATCAGGTGCAGACCCCCAAAACTGTGGCCAGCTAGTTTGAACTGAGGGTGGTCCTGGGAATCCATGAACTTGCAGCTGATAAAAGTTCTGGGCAGACTGGACGGCTTGGAGGATGGTCCCTACCAAGCTGGCCGGCTCCTGGGTGCACGGCACTCAAGCAGGGGCTCTGCCCAGGTCCTTGAGTAGAAGTCTGTGTAGAACCACCGTTAGGCCTAAATGTATTTGCTTCTGTGTTTTATGAAACAACATACTGCTTTATTGTGTGTAGTATACTTGAAAGTATATATTTTAAAGTATATCATTTTAAAATAGACTGGTTGCAACCCACTTCATTGATTTCATGGTTAGCTTCTGGGTTAGTGATAGCAAACTGAAAAATGATGATTTTGGTCCTGACTTCTGATTTTAACGTCCTTGTCATTTGTACTTTGTGTATTTGGACAGTTGGTTTGAAGTCATGGAGTGGGGTTGGGTCAGCCGTCTTGCTGGGTCCTGCCATGTGCTGGTAGAACAGTCACCGCAGAGAAGAGCGTTGGCCTTGCCTCCTCGCTGCCCCAGCTGTGTGAAGTCTTGTGCGCTTGTGCTGTGCTGGGCTCGGCACCTACACTTCCCTCAAACCAGCCGCTCACTCTCTGCTCCCCCACCTCTTTTTAAGGTAACATCTGTCGATCGCCCATCGCAGAAGCGGTTTTCAGGAAACTTGTAACTGATCAAAACATTTCAGATAATGTAAGTACTGTTCACTGTCTTAAAGAGGCCAACTTGATTGGCTTTGGGGCAGAAAATTGTGAAAAGAATTCTTTTTTTCTCCTGCAGTGGAGGATAGACAGTGCAGCGACATCCACGTATGAACTAGGAAACCCTCCTGATTGTCGGGGGCAGGCTTGCATGAGGAAGCATGGTATCCCCATGAGTCACGTTGCCCGGCAGGTACCGTACTTGACTTTGAAAGTGCACTTGTGTGTTTTATGTTGCAGTGGGTCATTGACAGTGGCGCTGTTTCTGACTGGAACGTGGGCCGGTCACCAGATCCAAGAGCTGTGAGCTGCCTAAGAAATCATGGCATTAACACAGCCCATAAAGCAAGACAGGTAGAAGAAACCTTGTTTAATTTCTCATACATTGATCCCATAACCTGAGAGTTGTGAAAGCTTAGTGAGACTTACCTGTAACGAATGTGTTTATGTAGGGTTGGCTGAAGCAGCCACAGTGCACCCGTTCTGGGTCCGCAGTTCTGAAAGGTTTGCCTGACCTTGGAACTGGCTTACTAGAGCACAAGGTCGAGAGCCCTGACCGAGCGCTGGGTGACCTGCGCTGTCGTCCCCATTTTGTTTCTGGTGCCCTTTTATGTTCTGGTCCAGGCGGCTTACTCTGCTTCCATTGCGAGGTTGCTGCTGTTGGCCTGACCCAAAGTTTGTCTGGGTTTTTCACAACATCTTACAGAACAGCTTGAATGAACTTTTTGGCCAACCCAACAGAATACAGTTCTGCTATTAATACAAAAACATTTCCAGCTGTGAAGTGCCTTGGAAGTACAGGGTAATGCTGATATTTTTATGGATGCGTATTCTGCACACAGCAGTTTTACTTCTGAGTTTGGTTTCTGGAGTGTGGCCCAGGAGAGCATTCTACATTGAGGCTGGTGCATCTCACCTGCTTTCCAGGGTGGAGTCCACCAGCTGCGTGTGGCTCTTCACCTTTGAGGTATGGCCAGTGTGATGGGAGCTGAATTTTAAATTATAACACATTTCAATAGCCACTTGGTCTGGTGGGTGCCTGTAGGGTTCCAGACTCACATGGGCCTGTGGGGTGGGGGAGAGAGGTGTCCATGGTGGCATGCCCGGCAAGACATCGGGCCCACGGGCAGCCAGCCCTGTCCCTCCTTGTGCAGAAGCTGCGGTGGGTGCTGGCACCGGGAACTTCTGTAGCCATGGGACCAGCTTCTGCAGAAACAGGCTTCGTTCTGATGCTGTGTTGTTCTGCAGGAATTGTTACTTTTATCGGTACGATTATATTGTGGAGATTCAATTGGATGTTTTAAAAAACCTGTCTAAAACCTTCAAACTTCATTTTGTATCATCCCAACAAAATGTACAGCTCTGTGGACTGGGATTCCAGCTGAACCACGCACAGCCCAAGAAGGGCTGTGGCTTGGTGTCAGAGCATGAGAGCCCACGCCTGGAGAAGAGCTTTTGAGGCCTTCAAAACGAGAAGCCAAATATTTTCAAATCGCTTGTCAGATACCTTGCATGTTTGTAAGTGTGGCTGGCAGCGTGGGAACTGTAGCTGAGCACGAGTGCTTAAAGCAGAACTTGCTGTAAAACTGGATGAAGGTCCCTTAGTCATTGTTACGCTGAATCTTGTCTCGACTTAAAACTGCAGATTGCTTTGCCATGCGTCATATTTTAAATTATTAATGTCTTAATTTTTACCAATTATGGGAGGAAGTAGTTGATAAACACATTTTGCAGATCAAGAAGCACTTCCAGAGAGAAAATAAATGACTTATTAAAGGTTACCCAGCTGCCAAGTAGTAGAACTTGGATTTAATTACAGGTTTATTTGGTGGAATGTGAGCCAGAAAATTCACAAAACAAAATTGCTATAGAAATACTTCTAACACATTTATGTCTCAGGAATTAGTAATATACAGATTATTTTTGTCTTAGATTAATTTATTCTGAGATATTTGTGAACTAATTTTCTGGCTATGTCAGTTGACTGTGTGTGTTAACAATTTACTATTTAACTATTTTAAAAACCCTTTCTTAAGTGGAATTTCACTGGACAGAGATTAAACATTTTTTATATCATTTCTGCACTCTAATCTCTTCAAGGTTTTGGATTCCTTGCTAATTTCTACTTTCTGTTTTTTAAATATTTTGAGTAGTCCTTGAGAATTATGAGCAATCATATTTTCATGTTTTCTATTTTTAAGGTCAGATTATTTTTCATACACTAAGTTTATAATAAAAATGTACACAAATGAAGTATTTTAAATACACATGCCTTAAAAAAACAAAGCTAGGAAGTTATTGCTTATGAAATTATTACCCGTTTTTGAAGTAGTATCTCCACATAAACTACTTTTTCCTTTTCCTTGTTGCTTTTAAGAAAATTCTCAACGATGATTTTTTTTTTTAATTTCAAAGTCCTAGTAAGATATGTCAGTATCACATCAGATCTTTGTTATTTTTTAGCATTTTCTAATGTTTACAGGTTTCCTCTTCCTGTCACAACTTGTATGAGAACTGTAATACTTCTACTAAACCTGAGTTTAACAGACAAAATACATTTAGGGTGCTTTTTTCTCTGTCACGTGTAAATCAGTTCCCTAGTTATGTGAACTCACATCCGGTTAGTTCTGTGGGGTTGTTTCCTTACCATACACTCTTTCCTTTTCAGTCAACTTTGTTTGACACGTACACAGATGTCTGGGTGCTCAGTGCGTCTTGCATCATCCCAGCTCCCCTCTACTGCAGAGGGCCCCACTCAAAATGCCTTCTAACCTCCTGCCTGTATGGCAGTGGGATCCTCTAGTGCATATCTTTCTGTCAGCATTTTCCTTTGTGAGATTCTCCATATTGCTCCTAGCAAAGCTTCAGTCATCTTCATTTGTGGATTCGGTGTCATTCCACAGTTAGTGACAGTCTGTTTATCAGTACCTCTGGGTGGAGCAGCCTCGTAACACAGGTGGCCTAACATTCTCTTCACTTAGAAAACTTTCGCCAAACAGCGACAGCGTTTCTGCTCTAA
This sequence comes from Bos mutus, assembly GCF_027580195.1. NCBI lineage: Eukaryota > Metazoa > Chordata > Mammalia > Artiodactyla > Bovidae > Bos > Bos mutus. The sequence continues at coordinate 262,949 of NC_091624.1, forward strand.
CCACTTGGGAGGGTTCATCTGCTCCATCCTAATTTTGTTGTTTCCTACCCTTGCTGTCGTTTTCTTCTGCTGTCTTTAGCTTTTCTTTGGTGTGTAGTTTCCGATAATTTTATGTGGTCAGCTTCACTTCCTGAATTGTGTCTTGATGGTTTTTATCAGTTTTTTATCAGAAAATTCTGGGCTGTTATCTGTGTATATTTTTCTTCCCCTCATTCTTCTGAAATTCAACCTAAATGTATTTTAAACATAAATTTCTTACGACTTTTCTACTTTTTCCATCCTTTTCACTTCAGTTTTTAGTCTGAGATTTTCTACTGACCTGTTCTGTGATGTACTAATCTTTCTGTGTTTTCAAACTGTTATAAGCCTTTATTGAATATTTGATGTCTGTTGTTTTATTTAATAAATTTTATTTTATTTCATTTAAAAATTGATTCCAGCTCTCGGGTAAAATTATGCATCTTGCCCTGTATTTTTTTGAACAGTTCTGATTATAGCTGTTTATTTGGTTGGCCAAAAAGCTTGACAAACCTAGACAGCGTATTAAAAAGCAGACATTACTTTGCCGACAGAGGTCCATATAGTCAAAGCAGTGGTTTTTCCAGTGGTCATGTATGTGTGTGGGACCATAAAGAAGCTGAGTGCCAAAGTATTGATGCTTTCAACCTGTGACGCTGGAAAAGACTTGAGAGTCCCTTGGACTGGAAGGAGATCAAACCAGTTACTCCTAAAGGAAATCAACCCTGAATACTCATTGGAAGGACTGATGCTGAAACTCCAATACTTCGGCCACCTGATGCCAAGAGTCAATTCATTGGAACAGAGCCTGATGCTGGGAAAGATTAGGGTGAGAGGAGAAGGGGTGACAGAGGACAAGATGGTTGGCTGGTGTCGCTGACTGGACGGACCTGAGTTTGAGCAAGCTCTGGGAGATAGTGAAGGACAGGGAAGCCTGGTGTGCTGCAGTCCATGGGGTCGCAAAGAATCGGACACAATTGAGCAACTGAACAACGACGACAAGAGTTTGTTTGGAAGAAGTTTGTTTGGAATTTTCCGTAACATTCTGGAAAAACCCAAATGAGGTTTTTGGCCAACCCAATAAAATAAGGTCTGGTGACTGACACCTGGGTCTTCTGTGAGTCTGCTCTCCTGCTTTGTTTATTGCTTCTGTGCTGATTTGGATTAAATGCTGAGCATGATGTGTGAGTCGTGTGGACGCTCTGGGTTCAGGTCCTTTGCCGTTGGGGCTTCACTTTGGTGGGGAGGGTCTGGTTCAGAGCTGACTGGGAGCTCATCCTGCTTCACGGGGCTCTGGCCGTCCTGGCCAGCTCCTCTCGGGGGAACTCAGGACCCCACCTGATCGGGTGGCCTGCTTCTGTCTGGAGGCCGAGTTCTGTTTCTCCCTCCCTGGGCCTGCTGCCGCCGGCCCCCTGTCCTCTTGGCTTCTTGAGCTGAGTCTGTTAGGAGCTTATCGGGTGGTCTGAGAGAGACCTTGTGGGGACCAGGCTTCCCTCTCTGGGGTCTCCCTCCTCCTCTGGCCGTCTTGCCATCCTTACCTCCAGCTTCTCCAGCTGGTGAGGTTGCTGGCTGTCCTTTGGTGCTTCTGCCCAGGCTTCTCGTGGCCCCGGGAGGCCGTGTGGTTCTACTCTCTTGATGCCGAGCACCCACTTTCCCCCCCATTGCGATGATCACAGTGTCCTCAGATACTGCTGGTAGCCCCTCCTGTGAGTCTAAAGCATGATCCCCACAGTGGGGTCCAGGGACCCTCGGTCCTGAGGTCAAAATGTATGAGTGAGGGAGGGATCCATTCAAAGGGTCAGACTAACCAGTGAACATGGGCAGAGTAGGAGAAGCTTGCTGATGTGGTTTCATAATCCACGTTGCAGGTAACCTGTGAGAAACCACTGCTGAATGAGTTTTGGTGTTAGATCAAAGAATATCCACAGTCATACAATGGGTGTAAAAAGCCTTCTTTTAAACTATGTACTTGTATGAGGCTGAGTTTGTGTATTTCAGCCAATCAGATGCGGAAGCACACAGGATAACCACCTGTCTTGAACATGTGGATATTAAAGAAATTTGCAGAAATGTGAAACAGTGCCGCTCTCCTCCTCCCTGTGTCTCAGTGTGGAAAATATAGCTGTTTTTCATTTACAAAAATGTTATAATAACAAGTAATGAATTTTTATTATTTTAAGCAAACAGTTTATAACAGTTTTACTTTTAATAACTTTGGTAAATATTTTAAGAGTTAAAACGTTCTGCAGCCAAGAAGTTTAAGATCTCTCTTCCGACCTCAAGCCTAGGCGCAGGGTCAGCAAGTGCTCTGGGGGTGGGAGCAGGCTGCCGGCTGCCTCTGGCAGGTCAGCCTCTCAAGTAGCCAGGCTTGTCTACAGCGGCAGAGAGTCCCCAGGTTTGCACGCTTGGCTCTGCGCACGCACTTGGGATTTTTCAGCCTGGCCATCATGGGAGCGTGTTAATGATTGTGCAGAAGTGTTCAGTTTTGATGGGCGTTTTCTAGTTTTTTTCTAGCAATAGGGTTGTTTTGTCACAGCTATTTGATTTATAGCTGCAAGCGAAAATCCTTTACCATGCATTCTTTAATTGTCAATTCTTTGACAGTTATTTTAACATCTTAACATCATGTAGCTACATGTAGCTGTCAGTTACTAAATTTTAGGATCTGCGGTCACAGTCTTTGCAAAATTAAAAACAATGTTTAATCCCAGGACATTTTCAGACAGCTAACTTGGGGAAATAACTTGTAGTATTTGTTCTAAAACATTTTGAAATAATCTAGTACCTTGGGAATGTGAACAAAATTTGATTCCAGTATTTTATTAATATAGTATACTGAAAACTAATGCAAATGCATACTGAGAGCCAAAATTTATTATTTTTAACAGAAAATGAGTATATTTATTGTTCTGTTGCAACACCGACTATAGTCGAGTATCACTTCTCTTAACCAGATTATCAGAATCTTCCTTGTGGTTATCACTGTACCACTGTATTTCAGAGGACTTTTTAGTGATGAAGATGATTATTGAAATAACATTCCTAGAAATTATTTCCACCTTTGGTTTGGGGCATGTTTTCCTCCCTCCCTCCCTCCCTTCCTGCCATTTTTTCAGTTGACATATAGCTAACTTGCAATGCTGTGTTAGTTTCAGGAGTACAGCAGAGTGATTCTATTATATATATTCTTTTTCAGACTCTTTTCCCTTATAGGTTATTAAAATTGAATATAGTTGCTCCTTTTTATTGTCATTATAACAGTAAAAAATCAGAAAATAATTTTTCGTTTATATTTTAGCAGGCTTGTGTTTACAAATGTCAAAAAATGCCAAGTTTAGGTTAGAATTAGTAAAAATATAGAGCGGCACTCTCTTCCGTGTCATGTCCAAATTATATACATTCAGTAAGGAGAAGGAAGATCCAGGGAGTGTCACTCATGCGTTTCTGTCTTAGATCCCTGAGCCCCACTTACATGTCAGCTTCCTCTCCCCTCTGCTCTGCTTTATTTTTCCATGAGACAGTCACTCCTGGGAGCTGCGCGCCCTGCTTGGGGAAGCCCCACAAGGCCAGTGTCTGCCCTGCAGTGGGCACCCGTCACTGGGGCTCAGAATGAGTGCCTGGAGAGTGAAGAACAGGACTCAGATATGGAATGTATAAAAAGTTAGCTGTATTTCACTTTGTTTCTAAGAAGTCTAAGATGAAGTATAAGCTTTGCATGCACATACTATAAAATACTATCTTATGATTACCCCAGGAAACTTTATAAAACTTCTTTGTAATACAATTTTAGGAAATTATTAATAGGTTAACTCTGTTTTAACTTTAAAGTGCCCTAAATGATTTAACTTAATTAGTAGCAGATTCCAGTATAGCTTTTTTTATTTTTAAGTTGTTTTGCGTCCTCTAGGCTTGATTGGTCTGAATGTAAACAGTTTTGATTTCTCATTTGCTTTTAGGTTACCAAAGAAGACTTTGTCACTTTTGATTATATACTATGTATGGATGAGAGCAATCTGAGGTAATCACATTTTTAAGGGTATTTCTCTTCAACTCATTTCAGTAATAGGCCAGGCAGTTTGTTGTCCAAATGATTTTTTATTACCTTAAACTTTTAATAAATAGTGGTGGTCATAATATGCAGAATTATTTATTTAGAAGAGTGAGAAATCCAGAGTCATTTAGAATTGAGCCTCACAGGTGTGTTTGCATTGAGGCACACCTTCTGACAAGGAAAGGTCTGGTGTGTAAGGTGACTCTGTTTTGCAGAAGAGAGCCTTTGTTATTGCTGTGATGACTCGCGGGGTGCTTTACTGTGTCTCATCTAACTCCCCTTTAGTGCTGCCCCACCCCCACCCCGAAGGAAAGGCTGGCCAAAAAAGTCTTCTTACTCCATTTAAATTGTTGATTCCCTTAATCAGTTTAAAAACAAAAGCTGTCAGATTAAGGTATTAGACAAAAGTGGCTCTGCGCACCAGAGCACTAGCCCAGAAGTCTGCACGCTGGCCCCATCTCGTCACTGGGAACTGGAGGCACAGAGGGGTTCGTCACGTGCCCGGGTTCACAGTTCCGGGGTGGACGTGGTGGGCTTCAGGCCTCGGCTCTGCATGGCCTGAGTCACACCCCCACCTCACGTGGGTTTGACCCTCGCGACCTAAATCTGGGTGACAAGGAACCTGGTGGCATTTCTTCAGCGGTGTGTGCCTAGCACTGGTCACCTGGGCCTCCCGTGAAGTCTAGGGTGGGCCACGTGTGTGGAAATTAAACCCAACAAACAATATGATATGACGTGCCGAGGGTGCAAAGATGAGTGAATACGGTGCATCTGGCAGTTCAGAGGACTGTGTGGCCCTGTGCCCGCTGCGAGACAGGCGCCGAGCTGCTTGTCACAGTCTGCCTGCACCAAGGGGACAGAGACCAGCCCTCCCCGTGAGCACCGGACCACCCTGACTGCTTCCCTGCTAACCCGTAAATGTGCATGCATTTAATTAAGAGAAACTTTCCTTGAGTCGCTGTTGTGGGGTGGTCAGGCACAGATGCACCAAGCTTACTAGGTTTTCGTTAAGTTCATTAAAATGCGTAAATTTTCTATTTTTGTTTTTCACTTGTTTGGCCTCATTTTTCTCGCTGAATAGCTTATCAGTATTATCTCTAGCAGTATCTTGCTAGAGAACTCTGTGTGCATATTTATTAGAGAAGTTTCAGAGGTGGTTGGCATTTGGTGGTGCAGCCCTTGCCACCCCAGTCCTCCCCGCCCTTCTTGTTTCAGCCTCCTGGCTTCTCAGGAGGCTCTGCTCTGAGGGCTGCAGGTTTCCTGTGAGACGCTGGCCTCCCCTGTGGAGGTTGCTAATCAGGCCCCACAAAGCTCAGTGAGAAGGCTGAGCTGGAAGCAGACGGAGTGGCTGTAGGGTCCGCTCAGGACACCTCCCCAGGGAGCCTGCCACCCTCTGGGACCTGTCTTTGTGGCTTTTTGAGTTCCGTCCTGTCTTCTTGCTCAGTTGCTGACCCTGGGTCTTTCTGAACATGTGCTTCAGAGGAGAGGGCTAATTATTGTCCGACCTGAGGGAGCACATCCTGTGTAAACGTGCTGCCGTCGGAGCCCCCTTGCCTGGGAGAGAGAGCCCGCGGGGGCAGCCACCCGGAGGCTGTGCCCAACTGCCGAGTGTTTGGTTTCCTTTTTAAATCAGGTCACTTTTGCTGGATTTTGATACGGATACTTCATAAAACCCTAGCAGATGTCCCAGTTTAACTGGAAGCCATAGATCAGAAAACTAAGTTCATGTTTCAATTTTACAGAGATTTGAATAGAAAAAGTAATCAAGTTAAAAACTGCAGAGCGAAAATCGAACTGCTCGGGAGCTATGATCCACAAAAACAACTTATCATTGAAGATCCCTATTATGTAAGTGTGGTCTCACTTCCATCCTGATGCTCACAGACAAGGGCGACGTACAGAGAGCCCGCGTGAGTGCCTGCCGTCGGGGGTCAGAGGCAGGCTCCCTGAAGGCGAATTCCTGAGTGGTTTTGTTACTCTCCCTTCTCCCTGTCCTTCCAGGGCAACGACGCCGACTTTGAGACCGTCTACCAGCAGTGCGTGCGGTGCTGCAGGGCCTTCCTGGAGAAGGTGCGCTGACCGGCCGTCCCGCTGTGGCCCAGGCTCGTCCCCCCAGGCCGTGTGTCCAGTGTCAACTGTGTCACCGTTCCGAGCCAAGGCCGCAGCCCTCTCTTCAGTTGACTCACTGTTTCCTACCTGAAAAAAAAATTGTAGATGGAAATCAGTCTTTGTGTTTGGCGAAAGAGTAAATAAAAAATCTTTATGTGGGGTAAGAGTTCCTTAGACTAGCTAAACCTCCCACTATGCCCCAGTTACAAAAAGAGTGGAACCGTCGAGATAGTGGAGCAGCACAGTAGACCATCGTGAAGGGAAGTGAGACGCCCCCGGGGGCCTGCGCTGCCCCCGCTGTGGACGGGCCCTGCCACACCGCCTCTCCACTGCCGGCGCCCAGCGGCGGTGAGCTGCCAGGCCCGCACTCTCAGGACAGGACGGAGCGAGGGTCGTGGGACTCCTCCTCAGCACCTTCACTCCTTCTTAGTTTGTGTCTGTGTGGTTCGTTTCATAAGGAAGTCACCTTATGTGTTCCCATTGGAACCCCTTTGCCTCTGGAAATGTAGTTATATCCCGGAGAAGGACGTGTGTGCTGGTTTGTATTATGGTCAGCTGGGGACTGTGTCTGCTTCTACATGCGTACAATTGCCTGAATGTCAATTACAGATCACCTTGTGTGGGAAAAGTATTAAGTTGGAAAAAGCCCTTTTATGTTGGAATGCTTAAACATCAATATATTAAGTATTGTTTTGTCAGTGCCTGGTTATAGGGAAATATACATAATTTGTGCACACTTTGAAATAACTAATCTAAAATTCATATGAATATATGTCAGAAAAAATTGTTCTCAAATAAACTGGGGAAATTACAAAAACACAACTGAGGTGCAAGTCTGGTGTCTGCCTGCTTTTTTACCGAGAGGTGAGGAAGAGTCAGAACGCCTGGGCTCCCCTGTCCCTGTGTTTGGGGTGTGGTGTGCCTGTCTGCTCAGGGTCGGGCAGAAGCCTGAGGAGCGGGCCTGCTGAGCAAGCATGTTGCTTCCGCTTGACTCATCTGTTCATGGGAGAAGCTGGTGGCCCTCAGCCATAGCTGCCTGGGACCCCAAGAGAGACTCTGCATGGACGGCTCGATGAGGGACAGCGGTTCTCCGAGTCTTCACCCCTGTCCATAGCTGGTGACCTGAAGCCCTGGGAGGACTGAGTCTCAGGTCAGTCTGAGTGACGGTCACTCAGCAGCAGGGAGAGCGCAGAGGCATGGTGTCCAGTCCTTAGTCTCGTGAGGGTCTCAGGTGGGGGCATTTAGTCCTTGGGCCTGAGGGGCGGATAAGGCTGTCGTCACCCCAGGCCGTCAGGGGTAGCACAGGTGAAACGCTGGGGAGGTTTGGCCAGAAGACTGCTACGTCAGACTCATCCTGAAGACTTGAGAGTCAGGTGGACTGAGGGTTTGATAATGGTAGCTCTAAAAAGTAAAGAATCAAGGGGAAAAGTTTAACTGCAGCTAGAAAACAGGGAAGCAAAGTACTTCAGAAGCTATACCCCAGAGTCTTGACCATTTAGTAACTGCTTAATAATCTCAGGGCCAGAGAATTTTTTACTGTTTCTGTTCTTTCATGTTCATAGTTTACTTTCCCTTAATGTTTATGTCTTCCATGCGGATTATCACACAAATCCTAGGATTCTAGTTGACTTTGTCCCTAGGCTATATCCGGGGCGTCCCTGGTGGCTCAGCGGTACAGAACCCACCTGCAATGCCAGAGCCTCAGGAGCCACAAATTAGATCCCTGGGGCAGGAAGATCCCCTGGAGGAGGGCATGGCAACCCACTCCAGTATTCTTGCCTGGAGAAGCCCATGGCAGAGGAGCCTGGCGGGCTACAGTCTAAAGAGAGGACTGAAGCAACAGCACACTACATGTTAGGCTGTATTCAGACCAGGGATCCTCTGCACAGAAAATGTCACTGCTGAATTCACTTGTTTTTAAAAAAATTAGATCCAGTCAGATTTGTTCAAAATATATCTACCTATAAAATCTGGAGCTTCTTGGAAGTTTTAAGGTCCCTCTTGGTTTCATGTTTCCATTACAAAGTCACATAGGAAGTAGAGGCACACTCATTTGAACTATTCACTACTAAAGCACGTGTCTTACGGAGTATGTCACCAATATAATACCACTCTCTAGAAAATGCTGATTGTCCCTTACAAGAATGTGTAGCTTTCTCGTTTTATTTATGCCTTTTTTATTCTGTGACTTCTGCCAGTATTTCAGTGTCATAAAGATTTGTAAATCACAAATTCCCCAGATAAACTTGTTCAGAAGTAAAGAGTCACTCTGAAGCCTTCACTGTACCAAACTCTTCATTTATTACTGGTGTTTTATTTACAGTATTTACATATTGCACAGGATCTGGACACCACTTTACACTTATTTTACAAAAGGACAAATGAAATCAGCCTGAGCATGTACACAGATGTCTCCACACTGAAGTTTTTTTTTTTTTTTTTCATGCAGTTCCAAATAATATTCTGGGAATTTAATTGTAAAAATAATAAAATATTAATACCATATGCTATATGAAAATATATTTTTAGATTCTGCTGACTCTGCTTATGTTTCTAAAGAAATATCTGTGATGTCACCTAATCAGGAAAAAGATCTCTCTCTGCCATTTCACAGCATGACACATCAAAGGCAGTCCTGTTGTCTAAAATACTGAGTGGCAAGCATTACTGTCAGGCACACAAATTTACTGAATATGTGTCCACACATGGTGTCAACCACATACGAAACTCAAGGTAAAGGAATTATGGAAGTCTGTCTGCAAAAATAAATCTCTGTTCACGGGGTGTGTTCAGAAGGCAGTGGGTTCTGTCCTGTTGGTCTCCAAGGCACTTCTCATGGGTCCTGGGCTGCTGCACAGCTCTGCTCACTGCAAAACAGACAGGCTTGGTTTTCTAGAATGACTCACACTGGAAGACCTATATGTTAAATTACGTGTAACATAATCAACCTGCGATGCAGGAGACCCAGGTTCAATTCCTGGGTCAGGAAGATCCCCTGGAGAAGGAAATGACAACCCACTGCAGAATTCTTGCCTGGGAAATCCTGTGGACAGAGGAGCCTGGCGGGCTACCGCCCATGGGGTCGCAAAGAGTCGGACACGACTGAGTGACTGACACTGATGTGTGTCCAGACCTGAGGAGTTTTCAGTCTGCATGTGTCTCCCCATGTTCCTGTGCGTCTTTTACTGTGAGAAATAACTCAGTTCTGCTGTCACCATGGGCCTGCTGTGCTGAAGGAGTGAAATTGTCTCAGATGAAGAGAATGCCTGCTGGGCTGAAGACTAGAGCTCGGTGTTGCCGCGTCTGCTGTGAGTTCTCGGCAGTGCAGTCTGACTGACTGCGGTGATCCTGGGCTGCATTTTGTAGAATGAGGTGGATGCTTGCTACTTGTTTCCTCTGAAAATATTCCAGGTCTGAGGCTGTGAAATTACCTGAGGGGAAGCCCAGGACAAGGAGAGTGTGTGGGGAGGCTGTCTTGCCATGTGGGAGAGGGGCTGGAAAGCTAGACTCCTCTGGCTGGAGGAGATCAGGTCATGAGGTGCAGAAAGAAGGAGAGGGCTCTGCTCTGAGATCACGGAGTGGAGGGGTTCCACGCTCAGGATCCCCTGAAGCCTGACTTCCTTCAGACCAGCCTTTAAGAGGCTGAGGTCATGGTCTGGCGTGGGAAGAAGCATCTCCCTCTGCAGGTGCGTCCTGATGTCTTCGTGGGTTAGGACCACAGAAGAGGCACTTGGGCACAGCTTATGGCTCGTGAGCAAAGTCGGATGTTGATGCAGGATGTGGGCTCTACCCTCCAGGGGGTCAGGGAGACCCTTGACTCTGCACTGTCACCAACCAGTTAAGCGTTTGCAATTGTGGCTTAAAGCTTCTGGAATTGGAAGAAATTAATCTTTTAAAGCACTATAAAGCTATTTTAGCATAAGAATCTATATTGTAAATGACACCTTGGCCAAAACAAACACGGTTACTGACAGTGGTGACACGCCTGCTGTGCTGGGAAAGCCCTTCCTGACACGGAGCAGGGCGGGGTCACGCTTGGGAGCAGCTCCACAGCCGCCAGGGCTCCTGGAAGCCACTACTCCCGCCTTTGCACTCGGACGAGCTGTCTTTGCGGGAGAGCAGTTAGGGGATGCAGGGGTCAGCTCACAGGCAGGAAGGCAGGGAGCCTGCGGCCTGACCGGGTCTCCCCACTTGTGAGTAAATGGCAGTTGTTTCCAAGGATGTGCCTGGTTCATCTTTGGGACAGTGATGCTTTAACTATAAAGAAATACTTAATAAAAGCATTCTCATCTCTCCTGGCAGGTTCTTTGGGAGACTTATAATAATCCATTCATTGCTTTAAAAATAAGTGTTCTGTTTGCCACGTGGGCAGTGGAGGAGAGACTGGGCAGCATTCAGATGAAACACGAAGGAGGAGGGATTTCTCAGCTTTCACTTTAAAAAATGTGCTTTCACTCCCCGCAGATAGGAAGTGTTGTAAGTTCCATGAGCCTGTGGAGGGTGTGGGGTCACAGCCTCCAGTAACCGCGTGCTTCCCTGAACCCCTGTTTGCTGGACAGACTCTGCTAGGGAGAAGCAGTGCTGTGGATGGAGCTCAGGGCAGCACCCACGGCGGCTGCCCTGGACACCCGCACAGACCTTGGTCAGCGTGGCCTTCGCCACAAAAAGCACCTCTCCTCGACTCACGGGAAACGAGGGGGCAGCCATCAGATGCAGATAGACCTGTTCTCAGCTGTTCTTACAGCTTCATCAGTGCCCTGACATCCTGATAGACGTCCGCCTCAAACAGTATGTCTCTAGAATCTGCATGGATACGGTTAGTCATATCCTCATCTATGAACGTCTGAACGAGAGCCTGTAGGTGGGTGAGCAGGACTTCACGCATGCACCAAGCGCGTGCTGAAGTCAGTAGCCAGTGGGCTGTGTGCAGATTACCGTGCACTCGGCCAGCACGTCCTCCTGGGACTGGGCCCCAGAGGCTGCCTGCGCGGCTGTGTGTTTTACTGCTGGCCAGTATTTAGAGACATTTGGAGTATTCTGTCAGCCTGACCCACAATAACTCTACTTTCACTGAGAATGACTGTCTCTAAACCCCCGTGAATTTTTCAAGTCCCAGACACACCCCATCTTTGGTGTGCAGGGCATGGTGACAGGGCCGCCAACTTACCTTATCCCTCCACGCACATCGGGCTGACTGCCAGCCGAGTTAGAAGCCGGGCACACCTCTTGTAGTCTGCAAGTGGGAATAGATCACAGACCCTCGTGAGATACCTCAGCAGCTTAGATGAACAGCATTCACTTTAAAAACCATAGCAGCTGCTAAAGCCATTCATTCCTTTATACACTCTAAATTCCCTGGAAGCAGCACGCAGACTGTCGTCTGCAATCATGGCTTGAAGCTGCTGACTTAATAATTCATGGCACCTCAGGACCGCCAGTGTCACGTGACAGAAGCTAGGTGATGTGACCGGGAGGCTGTTGGGGGTGGGGACGCAGACGTCCACACGCCTGCTCTGCCCGTCTGCTCCGCACAGTGGTTGATGGGCTCATCAAAATGGCTTTCGTTTGCTTGCTGGCAGACAGTCTTCCATGCCCTGTATTATTTCATAACTTTTAGGTCACGTGCAGGCTGGGTCCCCTCTTGAGTTGATCATAACATAAAGCCTTCCGCACAAAAATTCTAAAGACAGGGGGTCAGCAGCCAAGTACCAGAGTGAAAACACCTGGCTGGACAATGGAGGGAAGCAAGAGCTGGTTTCTGGGTGCGGCCTGGCCCTCCTAGCGAGCGCATGTGGTTGCCTGCTCCATTCGTCTCGCAGATGCTGCCTCAGAGGACAGGCAGCTCAGCAGTCACAGCCATACAGGGATTCCTCAAGACAGAGTTTACTTCTCAAGAGTCACAAAACCCTACTTAAAGATGGGAGAGTTCATACTCTTGGCCAAATCCCGAGTGAGTGAATACATTAACAGCAATGAGTATGCACCACATGGTGGACAAGCAGCTAATTCTTCGAAAATCACACCTGATAAATATTTAGAGGACATAATTTAGACTCAAAGGATGATCTGACAGCTGGAAGCAGGGTCATTGGGACTCCTGGCTTTTTGGCTCTTCACCAGATGCACCACATTTTTTAGGATGCGGTTTTCCTAAACAGACCATATGTGATACAGTGGATTGTATGAGCTCAAAGAAGATACTGGCATTTGACACACGCCCTAAGATCCTGAGGTCAACCATCTCCCTGCTGGACAACAGGTCTCCACCCTGATGTCCACCTGGGGGGTCCCCTTAAGGTGCAGACTGCTCAGCGGGTGTGATGGACTCAAAAGTCCTGCTCTTCAAAGGAGCTCACCCCAAGACCACGCCTTGAGTGAGAAGGTCCATTGTTCCTTCTGTCTGACCTGCCAGGATGCTGGAACTCTTGTATTCAGCCTCGAGCTGCACAAACGTGCCCAGATTTGGCTCCGCAGCTCATTATGAGCTGAGAGGGTGGGAGCCGTGTGGCCAGCCGCGCGTCCAGGGCACTGACCTGTCTCCAGGTGCAGCCGTCATGCGTCCTGGTCCTGCCACCTCCCCTTCTGGATGGCCAGGAGAATCGCTGCCTCGCTACTCAGTTACATCAGCAGAGGAGGCAGCAAGTGTGTGTGTGTGTGTGGGGGGGTCCCGGGGAGGGTCTGTGGATGAGCGTGTGGCGTCTGCGATCAGGCACACGCAGCCCAAAGACAGCGCTTGTGCCTCTGTCCCTGTGACGGCGCTGACCGAGGCCACCGCCCCTCCCTCCAGGAGGAGCTCCCTGCCTTCCTGCTGTGCCTGGGGGTGGGAGAGCTCCACAAAGTGGCTCTGCTGCCTACGCAGAGCAGTTTCCCCTTCATGGAAAGGGGTTTACTGTTTTGAGCAGGACAGGCAGGTCTGGACAGTCTAAGGACAGCCTAAGGACAGTCCTGAAAACGGCTTCTAAGAGGCTTGACTTATTTGCACAGCTGTCCTCCTGTGAGCCTTAAAGGGAAGGGAAGTTGTGGTCCCTACAACACACAAAAGTTGGTTGACAGCTCTAGCACATGTCACTCCAGCTACTCAGCTACTTGTCATCATTGCATGTTTTGTGAAGAGCACAAGGAGCCACTTTTGAGGGAAATGAAATCCATTTTGTTGTAGATAACCCAGAAAGTTACAGCTGAGAGCCACATGAAGAGGGACACCTGCATTTCTGAATGAATGATGAAACCAAGCAGAAGAGCAAAGTTTTGAAATAGCAGTAAAATTCTTGGGTGATGAGGTTATAATTACTGGTAGAAACAAAAAGTCTCTGGCCAGGGTGGTGGGAATGGTCCAGATCCATCCTTCGATACTTTATACCCTACAGTAGTCACTTTAGCAACTCATTTTAAACGTCTGCTCCACTGTCAGAGTCGAGTGGATACAAGGACAGGCATGAGGCCAGAATTCGAGAAATGCATGGAGGAGTCCAGCCCATTCCAAGAGTTGATTAATTCCAGCAAATGTAAACTGTGTTCTGTTTGGCACTAGCTGCTGCATGTCGTTATCTTCCTCAATGGTCTGCTCAGCCCAGCCCCTGACTGCAGAGTCAACAGGGAGTAAATATTAGCAAGTCTGGGTGACACAAGGCAGGCGCTGTTCACCCAGGTGGAGGCCCATACTCACGTCTACTCTACGCAGCGATTCAGACGTGGTCACTTACATGCGGGGATGGTGCAGTCTCGGGTGTTGTGGTAAAGTCTGTGGAAGTGTTTGCTGCACTTTGGGCTGAAATACAGAGGGCCTGGAGCGTGCAAGGAGAAACAGATAGTGAGAGCTCCTGGGAGGCCAGTATCTGGGGAGAGGCGAAGGAACGAGGGGCAAGCTTACCTGTAAGATGTTTTAGAAACTTGTCTTTCATCCTTAGATCTCGAGGGACAATTTCTGTTTAAGGGAAAAGAAGTAAATTATTAACTTGACCAAAAGAAGCATTTTCTCATGTGATCTGAAGTGGGTGTTTTAAAATTACTGGATATTCGGCTATAAACAGCAATCATAGCAGCCCCTTGATTGCCATACACGGCGATATGAGGACGGGTGAGTGGGCACATTGTCCTCAAATCAGGTTCACAACACTCCAAGATCTGCTACTAACACCGATCTCCACCATCAGGAGAGAGGCAGGGACCATGAAGTGTGTGTGTGTGTGTGTGACAGTTATCTTCCAGTGAATAAATCACTCTAGACACTTTGATCTTGAAGACCTAGAAAATCAAATTCAACCGTCTCTCAAAGTTCTAAGAGGAAAACCTGATATCATCCTTCAAACAAACAAAAGAATCTGCCATAGGCGTATTCTTCTAGGTATTCACTTAGAAAAAGGGTGAGGGTCTGTCAATACCACCTGTTGTGAAGGTTGGTATGAATGCATGCAAACAGACGTAACCGGGCAGATGAGCTAAAGTACAGTTCCCAGGGAAAGCTGTGTCTGCACAGTCCCAGCTGGTGTTGGTGACTAGCCTGGCTGACATCCTTTCTGCTTTCAGCCTTGCTTTTGCTCTTTTTAACAGTCATCTGGATTCACTTTTACTCACCTGATCTGCACTAGTAATGTGATGGCATGTGGTCACACTACCACCAATTCTCATTCAAAGAGGGAAAATTTCCGTAAGAATCTTGCTTGCAAGGTTTAGACATCTCCTAAATGTCAGTCTTCGTTTACAACTAAGTTTAGTCCGTCTATATAAAATTGACCTTATCATATTTGACCTGATTGTGTCATGAAAGCATTAAAAGCTTGCATGCTTTCCTTGGAAATTTCCCAGAGGGCAGCCACTCTGGGAAGGCTCTGCCGTGGGGATGGGGGTGGGGGGTTCTGAAACATTTCTGTCTCAGTTGAAACTGCTTTGCTGAAAATATTTCCATTTCCAAAATAACAGATGACAGTTCCATGCTGAAATTACCGACCCGGGTAACAACTCACACGTCTTAGATGTGGATGAGGGGTAGTTATGTTATCTGCCAGGCATCATTCATGGAATTCCTATCTCCTTTTTTAAATAAAAATATTTCCCAGCTAAAAAAAAAAAAAAAAAACAGTAGAAATGCATTTATATTTTAAAACTACGTATGCGTTCTCAGAGTTCTATCTCCAAGCAAGTCCTGGTTCTTCTAGCGTCCCCTGATACCAGACAGGCAGACCCGGGGGCTCGGCCAGCCCCACAAGCTGGAGGCCTTTGCAGGCGGCGCTCGCCTCCACAGCGGGCGGGCGGGGACTCACCCACTCTCTGCTCCTCTGGGTAAGCGTAGTCCGCGACCTCCCTGCGGTCCAGGGTGTAGTCCTGCCGGCCCGAGAGCTGCAGCCTCTTGGACTCCCCCGAGTGGTACTTCCTGAGCTCCTGGACGATCTCCACGATGAGCCGCAGCAGCGTCTGTCGGTCCGCGGCCTCCCGGGGCTCCGCGCCGCCCCTGCCGGGCCCCGCCGCCCCCAGCACAAGCAGCAGCCCCAGCAGGAGGGGGCGCCCGGGTCCGTGCATTCTGCGCTCGGCCGGGCCGGGTGGGGTCGGTGCGCTCCCGGAGCTCGGCTCGCTGGAGGGACAGGGTGCGCGGAGACCTGGAGAGCCGGTCGGTAGGGAGGGCGGCGAGGCCACTCCCCTCGGACCGCGCGCCCCGGCCCCCGCGCCCCGGAGTCGCCAAGCCGGTGGAGGGGCGCCCGCGCCGTCCGGACCGGGGAGGCCGCCGCGGGGCCGGGGCGGGAGGTTGGGCGGGGTCCCACGCGGACGCCCCCTCCCCGAGGCCCTCGCGGCGACGTGGAGAGCGCGCCTTGGGTGCCGCGCGCCCTCCGCGCAGGGCGGCACGCGCCTCGGCCCCGCCGCGGCCCCGAACTTTCCTGGAGATGGCACATTGGCCGGAGCCCCGCAGCGCGGCGCAGCGCCTCAACTTTCTTTCCCCCACGGGCGCCGAGCGGGGGGCAGCGGGGGCTCGGGGGCTCGGGCCCAGGCGTCTGCCTCAGGGAACCGCCGCGCACCCCGGCAAGCCGGGGGTGTGGGCGCCCCGCCCGGCGGCCGGGCTCAAGTTTCCAGCAGCGCCTTTGTGTGGCGGTCGCCCCTCTTCCCGGTGTCCCCGATCTCCGCCGAAAAGCCCCGGCGACGAGACCCTCTCCCCAGACGCCCGCTGGGCCCGGTTCTGGAAAACCCCTGGCCCCGGGGAGGGAGCCCGGCTCGTACCTGCCCGGCGCCAGCCGCGGAGCCACCTGCGCGCAGGAACCCGGCCGGGTCGCCCGTCCCCGCGCCCCGCAGCCGTGCGCGTCCTCCGGCGTCCGTCCCCGCGCCCCGGAGCTGGCGCCCGGCTCCCTACTCCATGCCCGGCGGCGCCCGGCCGCGGGGCGCACTGGACGCGCGGGGAAGGGACGCGGCGCCTCGGAGCTGCGGGCGCGGAACTCGCAGTGGCTTGGGGTGCGGGCTGGCGGAGTCCGGCCTCGGACCTCTGGGCGCCTCTTATCCCCGCGGCTGCCGACGTCAGGCGGGTCCCCGAGGGCCCGGCTCCGGTCTTTAATTAGAAGCCGCCGGAGTGTTCGTATCCCCGCGCGGATCTTCGTCAGACACCCCCTTCACCACCCCCATCTCTTCCCCGTCTCCCCACCCCGTCTGCCCCCCCATCGCCCCTCCGCGTCTCCCCCTCCTTCTCCCCGTCTCCCCGCCCCGTCTCCCCACACTCCCCGTCTCCTCCCCTCCACTCCCTCCCCGACCCCCTCCTACACCCCCTCTCCCCACGCACCCGATCCCCCTTTCTCCCGTCTCCTCCATTTCCCTCCCCCACTGCCCACCCTGCACCCCCACCCCGGCGGCCCCCCTCTCCCATCTCCCTCCCCTCCTTGTCCCTCCCCTTCACCTCCCCCCACCCCTTCTCTCCTCCAGTCTATTTCCCTCCGTTCCTGTCACTTATGACAGGATGAGAAGAAACGCCTTTACCAGGAACTCGGATCTGTTTTTGTCTAAATGTAGATCTCGGGCTATTAAAAAAGGAGCTGCCTGATTGCCTCACATTTAATAAGTCAACGAGAGTCTGTGTGTTTTGGGGGATCTGCCGGCGAGGCTGGGGACCACTCCCGGGGGCGAGGTCGCTTCGCCCCAGGCCGGTCCGGGGCGCGGCGGGGAGGGCAGGGTCTGAGTTAGCGCTGGGACCCCCGGACACAGCCCCCTGGCTGGACCGCGGCGGCCCCCTGCCACCCTCACCCGCCCGGCGAGCCCCCGGAGGACGGCGCGCTGGACCCTCGGCCCCGGGCCCTCCGTCCAGGCCCGCGTCCTGCAGAAAGTTTTAGGTTGTAGGCAGGCCCATTTGTGAGAGTTCAGCAGTTTACCTCCTTTAATTTTTCTTCTTGTAAAATGTATTATCAATCAGTTGCGCACTTTCCCATTTTATTGGCTCTTTCTGGGCAAGAGCTGGACTTTCTCCAAACCGGCGATCTGGTTGGGAAAGGTATTCTCGGCGCAATACCGCAGGGAGCGCGGCGGCGGGAATGGAAACCTCGGCCGCGAGCGCGGCGGCCGCCGGCCGGCTGGATGCGCCCGGGACGCGCGCGGCGACCCCGGCCGGACGCGCGCGGATCTCCGCGTCCCTTCCTCTCGCTCCCTCCCGGAGGTCCGAGTCCTCAGGAAAGTGTTTGGCAGAGTCGGGTAGGGTGAATAGAATAGAGCTGAAAAACCGTGTCGTCTAAACGCACCGCCTTCTGCACACACTCTGGGGGTATGTGTTTGAAGGAGATGGTTTGATTTCTCAGTGAACTTTTTCTTTCTCCAAGCAATACGACTAAAACGTGAACTTTCTGTCAAGGTGTGCTCTAGAAAAGTAAAAACTCATATCAAACTGCTCTGAGGCAGATGAAAGAGGTATTTTTCCTTTTCCCCCTTCTGTGTGTAGATGGAGTTCACGCTGCTCTAGGGAGAGCGCCGCCTAGTGACAAGTCTTTCCCAGCCGGCTCTCAACAGCATCCCTGTGCAGCCGGGACATCTTTGGACTCCTCTCCAGCATAGTGGAAGCAGGTGACGTTTCTATGAAAAAATATTTTGGTGTAAATCTGTTTTTGTAAAAACATCTTGCTGCAGTGAAAAAAGAAATTAGCCCAATCTCATATTGTTTTAAATTTGCATATAATCTTTCTTTCTAAATCTTACCATATCAAAATAGATTTTTTTTCTAAAAAATACCAGTAAGAACTATCTTCCACTGCACCCCAAATTATACCAAAGAAGCCTTGATAGTAATCACTGTTGTCCTTTTTTATTTTGCAGTGTTTAAATGGGACAGACAAATGGATTTCTTGAATGAATCCTTCTATCACCCAATTATATATATGCCAACACTTCAGCTCAGCTTATTAGATACTTAGATGTACAAACAGCAGTGACAAAACTGGTATTTAGTCGGCCTTTAGACTCATGAGATCTGCCCACGAGGCTCAGACAGGTCATGCGTTAGTTCATCCATTCTTTGCACAGGCTGACATGACTAGGTGCCCTCAGTTTGGATGAGCCTTTTTAACAAACTTTTTCAACTTAATAAAAGAGTGCACTGATTTAGAATCTCTACTGAGCTTTTCCACTTGTGGTATTGTCAGAATTAACTTTCTGGAGCTCTCCAGTCACCAGAAATATGTGTATTGTACAGACTGTTAACACTTCTGATTGGCTAAATTAATTTGTGCCGGTTAAGGCAAATTGAAGTATAATATATATAAACTGGCTCACACAAAATGTGAAATTGTATGTGCAAATTGTTTAGACTCTCCCCTATCTTTTGTGAAAATGAAGATCATGGCCTCTGGTCTCATCACTTCATGGGAAACGGGGAAACAGTGGAAACAGTGTCAGACTTTATTTTGGGGGGCTCCAAAATCACTGCAGATGGTGATTGCAGCCATGAAATTAAAAGACACTTACTCCTTGGAAGAAAAGTTATGACCAACCTAGATAGCATATTCAAAAGCAGAGACATTACTTTGCCAACAAAAGTCTGTCTAGTCAAGGCTATGGTTTTTTCCAGTGGTCATGTATGGATGTGAGAGTTGGACTGTGAAGAAGGCTGAGCGCCGAAGAATTGATGCTTTTGAACTGTGGTGTTGGAGAAGACTCTTGAGAGTCCCTTGGACTGCAAGGAGATCCAACCAGTCCATTCTGAAGGAGATCAGCCCTGGGATTTCTTTGGAAGGAATGATGCTAAAGCTGAAACTCCAGTACTTTGGTCCCCTCATGCGAAGAGTTGACTCATTGGAAAAGACTCTGATGCTGGGAGGGATTGGGGGCAGGAGGAGAAGGGGACGCCAGAGGATGAGATGGCTGGATGGCATCACCAACTTGATGGACGTGCGTCTGAGTGAACTCCGGGAGTTGGTGATGGACAGGGAGGCCTGGCATGCTGTGATTCATGGGGTTGCAAAGAGTCGGACACGACTGAGCGACTGAACTGAACTGGACTATCTTTTGTGTCAAATGCTGATTGGACTGGATGGTTTCTGAAGTCTAAGTGTAATTCCATGATGGTTACCAACAAAGTTTAAAAACCACAAAATGGAAGTTTCCTACAAAAGCTGAAGATAATTCACTGAAATAATCTCTACAAGTTTCACATCTGTTTTTAGGCAAGAAGAGGTGATATATTCATATTAAGAAATTTAATTCCCTCCTTTAGTAAGTGAACAGCTTTCCACTCTGAAGGGCCCAGAAAAGATAAGGGAGAAAATTACACAACAACAAAAATAATTTATTTTGCTAGATTTGATTTCGTCTTTTGAGAAAGCAATATTGGATCATAAAGGGAAGTGCTGTGTTTAACTTGTATTTACTGTAAATGTATGTTGTGAGATGAAAAGTGTTTTTTTGTAAACAGTGTAAAACTCCAGTGTTTCAGCTACATCAATTTTCTCTTTCCCTCCAAAAGGAATATATTTTATTTGAGATAACTATTAACTAACTTCAAAGGTTTCCAAAGTAGGTATATGTTAATTAACTACATGTTTCAAAATGAATTGTTACATTTGTTAAACCATTATGCTTATCATTTAATAGTCTAACTAAACTCTTACTAGGGAGAAAACAATTACCTTTCATAAAGGATAACATTATGTGCTATAATGAAATATTGTTTAATGTTTAACTTTTATCAGCTCTGTTATTTTCACTATTAATATGCTGTTAGTATGCTAGGCATGTACTAGAAACTGTGCATTTAGGAAGACAATCTTTCTAACAGGAGCGACCTTCTTAGTACAAATGTAATACGAATATCGTTGTTATATGTACATACAAGTAACAATGCTACCTGGCAGTGTATTTTGGATTAACGAAATTTAGCTTCCACATAGTTCTTTCCCTCAGATATGAGAAGGGAGCACGCTATTCTAAAGATATGTAGGCCGTCCACCCACTTTCCATTTTTCTATGCACACTTCTCAGTCTGCAGAGCCGTGTTCATGCTGGTCCAGAGAGGACAGGGCCCGAGGGCCCCTGATGACGCCACTGACTGATTCTTGCTCAGATCTTTGTCCAGGGCTGAAGAGGACGCCCTTCAGGGGCAAAGCTTAAAGGGAGTGTGGACCTTACCTTGTTCCTTGGAACTGGTTCGGTTATAGAACCCAGCTAGTGAAGGTGTCTTGAGGCTTGGTGAGCGTTTCTGTCCTTAGAGGTAACACTCTGGTGCCTTTTGATGGCAACAATGAGAGTAAATTGAAATGTATACACCCCACATCAAAAAAAGACTCCTTATTTGGTAAATACGTCTCAAATTTGTAAACAGTCAGGTTCTCCCATGGAAATATCTGTACAGACTATAGTCCTGCTGAGGAAAAATGTGATACACCCACTCAGTCTATTAATATTTTCTGGATACTTTTTTCTGCAGGAGATCAAACATCCTGATCAAAAGAGATGTGTGTAATGATTGGGGTTATGTAGGCAATTCCAATGTGCCAAAAAGATACCATATTCCAAAGATATTCCCAAACCAAGTAGTACTTTTTAAAGTAAGATAACATCTATGGGATCGCACAGAGTCGGACACGACTGAAGCGACTTAGCAGCAGCAGCAGCAGCAACTTCTCTAACAGACAGTCCTTGTATTTTAGTGGCTAAATGCAATAAAACCTTTCAAGCCTGGGTCTACCATGCGGAGGGGCATGGTCTCTCCCTGCTGTCACTCAGGGCTGCCTTTCTTTGGGCTGGAAGGCCCCACTGGGCCCTCTGCCTCTGGCCTGGCGGGTGGTGGGAGCTGGCCTGGAGCTGGCACATGGTACCCCGCCCAGTGCCCGGGGTCAGCAGCCCGCCAAACACGCCAGCTTGTCCTCTCACCGTGGGGTTCAGATCACTGTGAGTAGCAGGAGCAGGCTCTCTTCAGAAACCTAAGACCTGTTTTCTTTCCCTTAAGGAATTCAGGAAGCAACAGCTCCTAACCCCTGGCCTCAGGTCAGGGTGCCTGTGCCTGTTTGTGGACAGTGGAACAGGGTAGAATGTCTGCCAGCAGACAGCCCTGTGCTGCCAACTGCCAGGCTCCGGGCAGAGAGGCAGGACTGCAGGGCTCGCTGGCCTCCCTGAAGGAGACCCCAGCCTCAAGATCTGTGCTTCAGCCATGTAGCTGTGCTTCAGGAATTCTTGCCCCCGAACCTTCATCCAGACTGCTCTTTTTGTGCAGAACCACTTCCTTCTACTCCTCACTTTCACTGAATAGCTCATTCCCAATTCAGACAGCAGATCTTCTGGGAACCCCCGGCCCCCACCTGCCTGAGCTTCGCATCTGTGCTTCTTCCTATCACGGCATTAACCTCACTCACTCCATGTAGTTCCCGAAACATCCTGCGTTACTTTTCTGTATCCTCTTGCAGCCAGGAGCTCTTTTAGATCGTCAATGTTGATGTCATATGGGGAACATTGTGCATACAAAGTAAATATGTTTGAAATATGAATAAAGATATTATTTTTATATAATTTTTCTGACAGATACTCATAAAGCATGACTTAAATACTTATCAGGAAATGGCAACCCACTCCAGTATTCTTGCCTGGAGTATCCCATGGACAGAGGGGACATCCCTTTAGAAAGTGTCTGATCATATGATAAAGCTATGACTGCTGACACGCTTCAGTCGTGTCCGACTCTGTGCGATCCCATAGACGGCAGCCCACCAGGCTCCCCAGTTCCTGGGATTCTCCAGGCAAGAACACTGGAGTGGGTTGTCATTTCCTTCTCCAATGCATGAAGATGAAAAGTGAAAGTGAAGTCGCTCATTCGTGTCCGACTCTTCGCGACCCCATGGACTGCAGCCCACCAGGCTTCTCCATCCATGGGAGTTTCCAGGCAAGAGTACTGGAGTGGAGTGCCATCAACTAATACACTGTTAATAAGAAAACATTATCTCCAGCTGAAGCTATCTCATAAGACTCCTGTAGGAAAAGTGATATTTGAAATGCACTTGAATGATGGGGGTTGTCCGTGGGGATGAGGGACGTGCGTGTCCAAGGCCAAGTTGAGTGCACAAAGCCACAGGGGTCTGGAGTGTGAGAGGCTGCTGGGAGCAGGCTGCGGACCAGGGAGCCCAGGGGGGTGGAGGGCGCGGCTCGTCTGACTCCTGCGCCCCACTCCAAAAGTCTTTTTCAGCACTTCTTACAATACGCTGTGAAAGAGAGCATCATCCAAATCCTACAGTGTCTGGGGCAGCAGAATTTGGTGACTCGTTCACAGCTGCATGGAGAATCTATAGTTAGAAAGTGGACTGAAACATCCAGAACTATTAACAGTCCATGTGACCAGCTGCACTCAGACCAGCGGGTGAGGGCCACTGCCCTAATCTGAGGCAGCACAGGACCCGCTGTTAAGTGAGGAAGACAAGTGTGTTGGTTGGCTTGGGACACGAATACGTAGGAACGGTCTATTTTTTGGTCACCTGCCCCTTGTAATCATGGGAACATTTGAACGTGGCAGCACTACTTCTGTTTTTGCCACTTTTATGATGCAATCCGTCAGCAGAGCATTTGGGATACTTGGCACCCATCAGATGCAGTCTGATACCTGGTCCTGATGGAGCTCGGTTTCAGCGACATCAGACACAAACAGTGCGATACTTCTAGGAAGGCAGGGTGAATGCACGTGGAGAAACTTTAACTCACACCTTCAGCTGCTATAAGTCCTGGAAAATCTGAGGAGCTCCTCTCTGGGGAAATGAAGAGAGACAAGGCCATTCTGAGCTCTGTGGACTCTCTCCTGTGGTGTGTGATAAATGTTTGCAGGGTCCTCAGGTTTATATTTTACATGGATCCTGCTGGGGGTGGACGTGAAAAATAGATTCAGAGGGGTTTGCCAGCGGCAGTGGCCCAGTGAAGAGGCCCACGGTTCATTCTCTCACTCAACCCTCCCTCCAGGCAGCAGCTGTCCTTTGCAGGGCTGTGGACCTCACTCTGTGGACCTCACACCATGGACCTCACACCGTGGACCTCACATCGTGGACCTCACACCGTGGACCTCACACCGTGGACCTCACACTGTGGACCTCACCATGGACCTCACACCGTGGACCTCACCATGGACCTCACACCGTGGACCTCACACCGTGGACCTCACTCTGTGGACCTCACACCGTGGACCTCACTCTGTGGACCTCACACCGTGGACCTCACTCTGTGGACCTCACACCGTGGACCTCACACCGTGGACCTCACTCTGTGGACCTCACACCGTGGACCTCACTCTGTGGACCTCACACCGTGGACCGCACACCGTGGACCTCACTCTGTGGACCTCACACCGTGGACCGCACACCGTGGACCTCACCATGGACCTCACACCGTGAACCTCACACTGTGGACCTCACTGATTGTCCAGCGCTACATCAGGTCCCTGCCCGGTGCTGCTCTCATGCCAGATAACAGATGACTGAATAAAAATGTAAATTACAAAAGGCTCAGAAGAAGGAAAGAAAGAAATTCTGAGAAAGATGGGGTCAAAAGATGTGGAGAGGAACCTGTGTTTCACAAGGTAGCAGGAAAAATCATCTCTGAAGAAGTGTCGTTTGAACAGAAATCTGAAGAATGGAAACAGCAGTAGGAGTGAGGAAAGGACGAAGCCCAGAATGAGGGCGCGGAGACGAGGCTGGAAAGGAAGGAAAGCCTTGGCTGCCTAGGACAACTACCTCTTTTGCTTTCTTGTTTCATCATGAGGTCAACATGCCCACTGAGGCAAGGTTCCCCACGTGCGTTAAAAATACAGTGAAAAGACCAAAGCTTGAACCTCCATTAGCTGATTCATCTTTCCACTCAGCAGATACCGGTCTTGTGCCCACCGTGCGTTGAGCAGTCTTAGCAGATTTGGGAACACTGCAGTGTGCAAAGCCGAAGTTCTCACTACTTGGCTTAAGAGGTAACGTTAGCCACTTAGAAAAAATAGGCAACAAAAACAAAAGTTTAAACCAAGGCTGTAACCTGCTCTGCAGCAGGGGACACAGTCACACGCCTGGCTGCTTCTTGCCACTGCCACAGAAATGGGAACAGTTCCTGTACAGCAGAGTTTAAGCCAGTGGCAGTGGGGTTTTTCCCCAAAGAGTGGGAGGATTTGAGTTTGAGAAGAGAGAGCACCTTAAAAGGGGCACTTTGTTTAGCATTGTATTGCATTTATTTTATAAAATAGTAACTGGATATAAATAGCAAAAAGTGAATCCAGTTTGCATTGTTCAGAATCTTGATTATCGGACTTCCTTCAGGCAGGCCCTGATTAAATGTTATCAATACCATGGCATTGATGAGGATGTAACCAGTCTAATGGAGATCTGTGTTGGAACAACCTAGAATTGATTGGTGTAATTTTAAAAGCGTTCCTAGTTGAAGTGATAACAATAAGCAGTTTTCAAAGGACGTTTTTGATAAAATTAATTGATGTCCTATTTTAAGTGGTTGACAGCGTTTCTTACTTCCTAAGTGTGCTCCTACTCAGATCCTGATGAATAAATAAATGAATTCCATGTGCATACCACAGTATGAAGACATTCCATTTTTATTGTCAGCATATTGAAATTAGAGTGATAGAAAATGGTAGAAACAAATTTATATCAATTCCAAAGTCGCAGCTTTCACTGGGTCCAGCTTTTTCCTGATGTAATTTGTATGTACAGAAAGTAAAACAGCTCTTTACACTTTTGACTTTTATTTGAACCCTTATGATTAGCCGGTTTGTGAAAGAATAGTCCCATATGTAGGGGTTTAGTAATTATAATTTCCTCCATCTTTTAAAATGCACTCAGTTTTGAGAAACTGATATATAGTATGACAATATCCACTCTACAAAAGGCAAGAACATTCAGATGAAAAATGAATAATGGTATCAATCATTTCTATGCTTTCAAATGTTTGGCATCTGTAGAAATTCCATCTAAATAACTAGCTCATTTTTTAGAAAGTATTTTGATAGAGCTGACCCTGAGAATATGCTTGTAATTACTTATATATATTCCCGAGAACGTGGGTGAAATTTAAATTGAGTTGAATCCTAAACATGTTAACAGTGTTTGTTATTTAAAGAATCTGGTTAATTTATTTTTAAAGAAATATATACTTTTTAAAAATGAGGAAAATTGATATTCATTATAATTTTTTGCAAATTTAAATTTATTTCACTAAGTAGAAATGGATTTTTAAAACAATCTTGGATGCCTTTCTTTTGATTATTTCCTTACATTTTTACAATAGTTATTTTAATCCTCATATTTAAATTATAATAAGCTATGTAAGAACTCTGGTATCTGGTATCTACAGACATACAAAGGCTTCATGTTTGCCACTGTGGAATTCTGCATTTCTAAGCCTCATTACCTCCAAGTGGACTCTGGCTAAACTGGAATCTGGGGCTTTGAAAGAGTCCGTAGAAGTGCAATGCAGCCCTTTTTCTTATTCAGGAAGGAGTCATCTTACTGTTGTCAGTCTTATTCTCCTCCTCCTCCTCATCATTCATCATCACTTGCTGGAAAATCTTGACAGTCAAGGAGAGACCACTTGCTTATTATGCCGCATTCTCTATGTGTACACTGTCCTTTCCAAAAAATGTTGACTTACAACGGTCAGATGAGTAAACAAGCCTCAAGCAGAAAAAAACCACCCTCGGCATGAGGCCCTGAGTCCTTTCCTCTCCAAGGAGACGGTTCCTGAAGCCGTTCTTTGGGCTGGCGCTGGACCCCAGGCACAGGTGGTGCCTCGGGTCACTGGCCAGCATGGCATCCCCTTGGCATAACCGCCCCCACACCCTTCACCAAGAATCCGCGTCTACATTTCAGTGAGGCCCAGTGATTCCGCACACCTTAAAGGTAGAAGCAGTCATTTACATCATACTGAACTCGTTAGATGATTTAAACTTGCCCTGTGACGTCTGGATGTGGCCTGCTCCTCTTAGCTCTCTCCTCCCATGAGACAAAGGGAATTATTTCTCTGCATTTCGCTTTTCCGTGGATTCCACTGGAGATGCGCACACTTTACTCTGACTCTTACTGTAAATAACCTACCTGCCCTTCTGCTCTACAAGCACTTAACTTCTTTTACTCTGCCCCTTCCCGACCTCAGCATCTAGGCCTCTGCGTTTTAGCTTCAAGGCTGATCAGTCACACATTCTGTTCAGACCACCATCAAGACTGTCATGCTTGGCTATAGCTGGCCTAAAAGTTGAGAATGAAGGATTTAGTGATGATTTTTTAAATAATAACAGGAAACTCAAAGGGGGCTAAAAATATACGCGCACAATGCAAATACACATGTACATGTTGTATGCACACGCGCACAGAGCCAGGTAGGAGTTCTGGGGGTTGGTCAGTGGCTCTAGGACGTCAGTCCGGCACCTCCGTCGTTCGTCTGGATGTTTTGTCCTGGTCTCATGCTGGCTGCCTTAGACTCAGGGTTTTTTCCCCAGTCCCCAGTGGAGAGTCTTCCCAACTCAGTGACCGAAGATGTTGATGACCAGGGTTTACTGTGTGATTTAGTTCTGTTCCTGTTCCTGCTGCACCAGAGCATACTCATGTCAGCAAGTTCTAGCCTTTAAGAGAATGGGTCGGTGGACTGGGGGGAGCCACCTCTGGTCTTCACTTTGTCTGCAACCCTGGATTTTTGAACTGAAGGCAGAATGCAGGTGAAGAGAGAGTGAGGCCTTACAGAGGAGAGTGTTCGGGGACTGGCTGGCCAAAGGGGGTGCTCTGCAAGAGCACGGATCATGACTACACTCATCAGTCATCAGACTTAGGAGGGGACATTTAATGACATGATGACTAGAGACAGGCCATGGGAAACCACAAGGGCTTCCACCTCCCACACCCAGAGTGATGAGGGTGAGAATACCACAGATCTGGTTTCAGGAGAGACAGATCAGCTCGGGTGACTTCACAGGCAGGGAGCAGGGGGGTGACAGTGAAGGGTATTCTCTCTCTCCCTTGGGTGGGCTTCCTGCTGGCCGAGAGAACCTCGCTAAGTCTAGGGTGTGTGAAGCAGAAGGCTAGTAGGAGGCTGGTGATATTGTGGATTTGCTGTTTATCTGCTAGGTTGCCTAATGGCACCTGCTTATTTTATGCAAAATATAATTCTCTATGGGGTCAAGCCATTGCAAGTTGTATATCCTGGTCCATGTAACCAAAAGTGAAAAAAGGAAAGAAAGAAAGTGAAAGTCACTCAGTCATGTCTGACTCTTTGTGACCCCGTGTTCTATATAGTCCATGGAATTCTCCAGGCCAAAATACTGGAGTGGGTAACCATTCCCTTTTCCAGGAGATCTTCCCAACCCAGAGATTGAACCCAGGTATCCTGCATTGCCAGTGGATTCTTTACCAGCTGAGCCACCAGGGCCAACAACACATAGGGAGTGGGTAGCCTATCCCTTCTCAGGGGATCTTCCCAACTCAGGAATCGAATCAGGGTCTCCTGTATTGCAGGCAGATTCTTTACCAGCTGAGCTACCAGGGAAACCCCCATGTAACCAAACTCAACCTTAATACATGTTACTTTATCAGTGAAATACCCTACCACACAATCAACCGCTGCGACTTGAGGCTGCTATTGTTGTCAACCTGGGTGATTCTCTTCATAAATGACAACTTCCTTGTATCTTCCTTCATCAAGAACCTGAGACATCTTCATTTTAGAGACAGCACCATTTCTGTGCTTTCCGTGTCTTTGTGTGGAAAACCCCATATGTTTTTCTTATTGTTGAGTTACTTGATACAATCATGTCAAATTGCACTGGAACTAGGATCAGTATTTCAAGAGCTTCCAGGAGCCCCACAATGGACTGGGACATCTGGGCTCTGACAGTAGGGCCCTTAATCTAGGACAACTCTTTCATTTTCAAACTGAGCTTCTGCCTAACATTACACTTTGGAAAAAATTAAAGAATTTAACTGCTTAATAAAGATTGAAATTTACTAATCTATGCCGATGCTCTCACCTTCGTAGGAATGCTTTCAAAACAGTTATTGGAAATCCATTTTTCTTAAGATCGCACAGCTTGTTAAGTGGTAGATTTGAGGCCTGAATCAAGGTTTTGGATGTTTGCAACTGTACTCTTACCACTAGACTCCTAATTTCTTATGGTAACCTTTTAAATATAACTATGTAAACAAGATGAACATACAGGCTTATTTTATAAAAACAAGAGTCGAACATCTGAGTGGATGTCAGTGTTCATGGGGACCAGCTGGGCAAATGATGGGCAGGGAGCTGGGCCACGCCTCTCACAGAGCAGCAGGAGGAGGAGGTGAAGGCCTTGCCGTCCGTGAGCCGGAGCTTCGGGGTCTGAGCATCTCAGACAATAGGAGGCTGACGGGGAGCAAGTCCCCCGTGGTCTCCAGAGCTTGCTAGGACCCCTGGACACCGACATTAGGTGGAGTGAGTTTTCAAGCTGAGGATATCTGGGAAATCTCCATAGTGACTGATGGTCAACAAAAATTCATCTGTCGTACATGTATTTAGTATTTTCTGTTAGTTTATTTCTTAATGTATTCAATAATTTGTTTAAACACGTTGGTCCTGTGTGGCCCAGCCTTTCTGAGACAGGCTGATGTGCATCAGGTGAGGGTCAGTGCAGCGAATGATCAACTACAATGTCACCTGCTTTCATGCAGGTACCCCAATACCTTTAGTCTCCCTTTGTTGCTATGGTAACCACTCTGTTAATTATCCTTTCTACCAAATGGAGCTTTAATTGGCATTCAGTTTCAGTCTTTCTGCTGACTGAAGGACTTCAATCTAGGGATTTTATAGCCAGTTATTCCTTTGCTTGCAAGAATTTTTCTCTCTTGAATCTTTTTTTTAAACAGTATAAACAGTTACTTATTATGCTGCATCAATAGCTAATCTTCACTAATACATATCTGAAAGTACAGTATGATACAGTATATTAAAAAAAATTTGCTGAACAACACCAGTGATCTGAAAACACCTTTTCACTGTGTTTCACTGAGAAATAATTTATTTTGATGTTAGGGAGTTAATCAGGACAGTCCTCACACCCCACTGGCCTCCTAAGTGTTTGGAGACTCTCCAGGGGTCTGTTTGTACACATTTCATGTAAACAGAGAGACAAATACAGGACCCCTTGTCTTTCTCTCTCTTGTCTGCTTTCTCTCTGTCTCTGAATCTTTTATACACTTGAAAATAAAACACTTCAGTTCAGTCTCTCAGTCGTGTCTGACTCGTTGTGACCCCATGGACTGCAGCACACCAGGTTTCCCTGTCTATCACCAACTCCCAGAGTTTGCTCAAACTCATGTCTATCGAGTCGGTGATGCCATCCAACCATCTCATCCCCTGTCATTCCCTTCTCGTCCCACCTTCAATCTTTCCCAGCATCAGGGTCTTTTCAAATGAGTCAGCTCTTCTCATCAGGTGGCCAAAGTATTCAGCTTCAGCATCAGTCCTTCCAATGAATATTCAGGACTGATTTTCTTTAGGATGGACTGGTTGGATCTCCCTACTGTCCAAGAGACTCTCAAGAGTCTTCTCCAACACCACAGTTCAAAAACTTCAATTCTTTGGCATTCACCTTTCTTTATAGCCCAACTCTCACATCCATACATGACCACTGGAAAAACCATAGCTTTGACTAGACAGACATTTGTTGGCAAAGTAATGTCTCTGCTTTTTAGTATGCTGTCTAGGTTAGTCACAGCTTTTCTTCCAAGAAGTAAGCGTCTTTTAATTTCATGGCTGCAGTCACCATCTGCAGTGATTTTGGAGCCCAAGAAAATAGTCTGTCATGGTTTCCATTGGTTCCTCATCTATTCGCCATTAGGTGATGGGACCAGATGCCATGATCTTAGTTTTCTGAATGCTGAGTTTTAAGCCATCTTTTCACTCTTCTCTTTGACTTTCATCAAGAGGCTCTTCAGTTCCTCTTTGCTTTCTGCCATAAGGGTGGTGTTATCTGCATATCTGAGGTTGATGTTGATATTTCTCATGGAAATCTTGATTCCAGCTTGTGCTTCATCCAGCCTAGCATTTCACATGATGCATTGTGCATGTGAGTTAAATAAGCAGGGTGACAATATACAGCCTTCATGTACTCCTTTCCCAATTTGGAACCATTCTGTTGTTCCTTGTCCAGTTCTACTGTTGCTTCTTGACCTCATACAGATCTCTCAGGAGGCAGGTAAGGTGGTCTGGTATTCCCATCTCTTGGAGAATTTTCCAGTTTATTGTGATCCATAGACTCAAAAGCTTTGGCGCAGTCAATAAAGCAGAAGTAGGTGTTTTTCTGGAACTCTCTTGCTTTTTCTATGATCCAACGGATGTTGGCAATTTGATCTCTGGTCCCTCTGCCTTTTCTAAATCCAGTTTGAACATCTGGAAATTCACGGTTCAGATACTATTGAAGCCTGGCTTGGAGAATTTTGAGCATTACTTTGCTAACATGTGAGATGAGTACAATTGTGCAATAGTTTGAACATTCTTTGGCATTGCCTTTCTTTGGAATTGAAATAAAAACTGACCTTTTCCAGACCTGTGGCTACTGCTGAGTTTTCCAAATTTTCTGGCATATTGAGTGAAGCACTTTACCAGCATCATCTCTTAGGATTTGAAATAGTTCAGCTGGAATTCCATCACCAAATAGCTCCAGAAAGAATGAAGCGGCTGAGTCAAAGCAAAAACAGTGCCCAGTTGTGGATGTGACTGGTGATGGAAGTAAAGTCTGATGCTGTAAACGACAATATTGCATAGGAACCTGGAATGTTAGGCTCATGAATCAAGGTAAATCGGAAGTGGTCAAACAGAATGGCAAAAATGAACATTGACATTTTAGGAATCAGTGAACTAAAATGAACTGGAATGGGCTAATTTAATTCAGATGACCATTATATCTACTACTGTGGGCAAGAATCCCTTAGAAGAAATGGAGTAGTCATCATAGTCAACAAAAGAGTCTGAAATGCAGTACTTGGGTACAATCTCAAAAATGACAGAATGATCTCTGCTCATTTCCAAGGCAAATCATTCAATATCATGGTAATCCAAGTCTATGCCCCAACCAGTAATGCCAAAGGAGCTGAAGTTGAATGGTCCTATGAAGACTTATAAGAGCTTCTAGAACTAAAAATAACAACAAAAAAGAAAACATGAATCTTTTATTTTGTCCAAGGGTTTCTCCTGAACACTTCTTGCTTATCCAGACATCAGTGTTTTTCCTTGGCAGGTGGTGACTCAGCATCTGATTGGAAATCCATATTGAATGACATTGACCATTTGATTGAAGAACCTATCTTCAATGTACAAGATTTCCTCTACTAGAGGCTAAAACATCTCCTTTGTTATTGTTTAGTCATTAAGTCATGTCCAACTCTTTTGCAATCCCATGGACAGTAGCCCACCAGGCTCCTCTGTCCATGGGATTTCCCAGGCAAGCATACTAGAGTGGTTCGCCATTTTCTCCTCCAGAGAATCTTCCTGACCCAGGGATTGAACCCATGTCTCCTATATTGGCAGGTGGATTCTTTACCACTGAGCCACCAGGGAAGCTCTAAAACATCTCCTTAGATGATTCCATAAAAATTTGAAAATAATAAAATGGAAACACATCAACTGCTTTCACTAATAACTGATGATATAATTCTGTGGGTTTGACACAGTGAATTGATTGCCTTGGAATCAATGTTGCACTGAAACATGACAGTGTTCAGTGGCCAAGGGATCAGTTCAGTTCAGTCACTCAGTCATGTCTGCCTCGTTGCAACCCCATGGACTGCAGCACGCCAGGCCTCCCTGTCCATCACCAACTCTTGCAGCTTGCACAAACTCATGTCCATCAAGTTGGTGATGTCATCCAATCATCTCATCCTCTTTAGTCCCCTTCTCCCGCCTTCAACCTTTCCCAGCATCAGGGTCTTTTCCAATGAATCAGTTCTTCCCATCAGATGGCCAAAATTTTGGAGTTTCAGCTTCAGCATCAGTTCTTCCAATGAATTCCTTTAAGATGGATTGATTTGATCTCCTCGCAGTCCAAGGGACTCTTAAGACTCTTCTCCAACACCACAGTTCAAAAGCATCAATTCTTTCGCACTCAGGTTTCTCTATAGCCCAACTCTCATATCCATACATGACTACTGGAGAAATCATAGCTTTGAGCAGACAGAACTTTGTTGGCAAAGTAATGTCTCTGCTTTTTAATATGCTGTCTAGGTTGGTCATAGCTTTTCTTCCAAGGAGCAAGCAGCTTTTAATTTCATGGCTGGCGTCATCATCTGCAGTGATTTTGGAGCCCAAGAAAATAAAGTCTCTCACTGTTTCCAGTTTCCCGTCTATTTGACATGAAGTGATGGGACCAGATGCCATGATCTTAGGTTTTTGAAAGATGAGTTTTAAGTCAGATTTTTCACTCTCCTCTTTCACTTTCGTCAAGAAGCTCTTCAGTTCTTCTTCACTTTCTGCCATAAGGGTGGTATCATCTGTGTATCTGAGGTTATTAATGTTTCTCCCAGCAATCTTGAATCCAGCTTATGTTTCATCCAGCCTGGCATTTCGCATGATGTACTCTGCATATAAGTTAAATAAGCAAGGTAACAATATACAGCCCTGACGTACTCCTTTCCCAATTTGGAACCAGTCTGTTGTTCCATGTCCAGTTCTAACTGTTGATTCCTGACATGCATACAGATTTCTCAGGAGGCAGGTAATGTGTTCTGGTATTCTCAGCTCTTGAAGAATTTTCCACAGTTTATTGTGATCCGCACAGTCACAGGCTTTGGCATAATCAATAAAGCAGAAGTAGATATTTTTGTGGAATTCTCTTAATTTATCTGTGATCCATTGGATGTTGGCAATTTGATCTCTGGTTCCTCTGCCTTTTCTAAATCCAGCTTGGACATTTGGAAATTCACAGTTCATGTATTGTGGAAGCTTGGCTTGGAGAATTTTGAGCATTACTTTACTAGCGTGTGAGATAAGTGCAGTTGTGCGGTAGTTTAAACATTCTTTTGCATTTCCTTTCTTTGGGATTGGAATGAAAGCTGACCTTTCCCAGTCCTGTGGCCACTGCTGAGTTTTCCAAATTTGCTGGCATATTGAGTGCAGCACTTTCACAGCATCATCCTTTAGGACCTGAAATAGCTCAGCTGGAATTCCATCACCTCCACCAGTTTTATTTGTAGTGATGCTTCCTAAGGCCCACTTGACTTTGCATTCCAGGATGTCTGTCTCTAGGTGAGTGATCACACCATCATGGTTATCTGGGCCATGAAGATCTTTTTTGTACAGTTCTTCTGTGTGTTCTTGCCACCTCTTCTTAATGTCTTCTGCTTCTGTCAGGTCCCTACCGTTTCTGTCCTTTATTGTGCGCATCTTTGCATGAAATGTTCTCTTGGTATCTCTAATTTTCTTGAAGAGATCTCTAGTCTTTCCCATTCTATTGTTTTTCTCTATTTCTTTGCATTGATCGCTGAGGAAGGCTTACTTATCTCTCCTTGCTATTCTTTGGAACTCTGCATTCAGATGCTTATATCTTTCCTTTTCTCCCTTCCCTTTTGTTTCTCTTCTTTTCTCAGCCAATTATTACAGAAAGCATTTTGTTCTTAGCAGAAATGTTAACATTCTTAGTAGAAATGTTACCCTCCTCCCCCAAATAATGATAGAAGGAAAGATTTCCTTAAAGTGGACCAGAGGCAGCCCAGGTTAGTCTGAAAAATTGGTCTGCTAAGCACGCATCAGCAGTATCGATATCATCCAAACATGGAGCTCCTGAGCCTGCAGTTTAAAATCTCAACCTAAACGATAAATTGAGTGACTGCATAAAGTCTACACACTTTAATGATGATGCCCATATTCTAAAGTGACTTGCTTTCCTGGATCCAAAGCACTTTGTTTATTCTTGGTGCTTTGCAGCTTTGCATATTTTAATACCATGAAAGAAAATATGCCTACTGAAATATATTTTTAAATTTCTTTGCATTTTTAGCAAAGTTCTAACCAGTCCAAAATGTTCAGCTCTGTTTCCTTTACTCCTACAAAGAGGATAACCTATGATGTTGGTAAACAGACAACTTTTGCCATAATTTAGCAACAAGTAGTTACTCTGATTTATTGGGCTGCTTGTTTTCTCAGATTGGCTCAAAGCACACGTGAATCACAGCCACTGGCTGTGTTTGGCTGATACATGTCTGACCATCGATGCGGATGACTGTCTCCATTGGAGGGAAGCAGCGATGGCCGCTCTGAACGCGCTCAGCTGCACGCCGTGCTCCGTGGCCCCTGAGAAGTGAGGATTTCACTTGGTGTTTCAGTTCCTGTGCGGACCTTTGCCACCGTCATTGTGAGGCGTCTTGAATATCCTCGTGTCTTAGGCGCCCCAGGTGCAGCCTGCAGGTGTGTGACCTCAGCTCTCAGTCAGACCTGGTGGCCCACTGGGGAGGGGCAGGGGGGATGCCCCCACACTTGGCCGGCCCTCCAGATGCCGTGTGGCTGGTGCAGGAGCACCTTCCCAGGGAGCCCCTGCAATAGCGCCGCATGAAGCTTGGGGTCTGGCTCTGGCTCTTGGAGATATTTCCACCGTCTTACACCTTTAGAAGAGTTACTTTGCTGCTTAAACCATCTGTATTCAGCTCTCTTCTTTGTAAACAGGAACAAAGATTTGGTGATTCCTATGTAAACTAAGTGGAGGTGATGGAATTCCAGTTGAGCTATTCCAAATCCTGAAAGATGATGCTGTGAAAGTGCTGCACTCAATATGCCAGCAAATTTGGAAAACTCAGCAGTGGCCACTGGACTGGAAAAGGTCAGTTTTCATTCCAATCCCAAAGAAAGGCAATGCCAAAGAATGCTCAAACTACCACGTAATTGCACTCATCTCACATGCTAGTAAAGTAATGCTCAAAATTCTCCAAGCCAGGCTTCAGCAACATGTGAACCGTGAACTTCCTGATGTTCAAGCTGGTTTTAGAAAAGGCAGAGGAACCAGAGATCAAATTGCCAACATCCGCTGGATCATGGAAAAAGCAAGAGAGTTCCAGAAAAGCATCTATTTCTGCTTTATTGACTATGCCAAAGCCTTTGACTGTGTGGATCACAATAAACTGTAGAAAACTCTGAAAGAGATGGGAATACCAGACCACCTGATCTGCCTTTTGAGAAATCTATATGCAGGTCAGGAAGCAACAGTTAGAACTGGACATGGAACAACAGACTGGTTCCAAATAGGAAAAGGAGTTCATCAAGGCTGTATATTGTCACCCTGTTTATTTAACTTATATGCAGAGTACATCATGAGAAACGCTGGACTGGAAGAAACACAAGCTGGAATCAAGATTGCCAGGAGAAATATCAATAACCTCAGATATGCAGATGACACCACCCTTATGGCAGAAAGTGAAGAGGAACTAAAAAGCCTCTTGATGAAAGTGAAAGTGGAGAGTGAAAAATTTGGCTTAAAGCTCAACATTCAGAAAACGAAGATCATGGCATCCGGTCCCATCACTTCATGGGAAATAGATGGGGAAACAGTGGAAACAGTGTCAGACTTTATTTTTCTGGGCTCCAAAATCACTACAGATGGTGACTGCAGCCATGAAATTAAAAGATGCTTACTCCTTGGAAGGACAGTTATGACCAACCTAGATAGCATATTCAAAAGCAGAGACATTACTTTGCCAACAAAGGTCCGTCTAGTCAAGGCTATGGTTTTTCCTGTGGTCATGTATGGATGTGAGAGTTGGACTGTGAAGAAGGCTGAGCACCGAAGAATTGGTGCTTTTGAACTGTGGTGTTGGAGAAGGCTCTTGAGAGTCCCATGGACTACAAGGAGATCCAACCAGTCCATTCTGAAGGAGATCAGCCCTGGGATTTCTTTGGAAGGAATGATGCTAAAGCTGAAACTCCAGTACTTTGGCCACCTCATGTGAAGAGTTGACTCATTGGAAAAGACTCTGATGCTGGGAGGGATTGGGGGCAGGAGGTGAAAGGGACGACAGAGGATGAGATGGCTGGATGGCATCACTGACTCTATGGACGTGAGTCTGGGTGAACTCTGGGAGTTGGTGATGGACAGGGAGGCCTGGCGTGCTGCGATTCATGGGGTCACAAAGAGTCAGACACGACTGAGCGACTGAACTGAAACAAGGAACCTCATGTACCTTTTTGGCTATGTAAACTATGGAAAGTCATGTATCTCTCTTGAGATTTAGTGTCCTCATGTAACAGTAGAAGTATTCAAATAGAGATTAGGCCATCACTTTCACTTTTCACTTTCATGCATTGGAGAAGGAAATGGCAACCCACTCCAGTATTCTTGCTTGGAGAATCCCAGGGACAGAGGAGCCTAGTGGGCTGCCCTCTATGGGGTTGCACAGAGTCAGACTCGACTGAGGCGACTTAGCAGCAGCAGCAGCAAGGCCTTAATGATGGCCCCCTCCCTGTGCCTCAAGAGGCAGTCAAGTAACAGAATCAGAATTTAATCTTGTAAGTCTAACAAGAAATTGAGCATTTAAAAATACAGAATGAAAAAGATATAAGATGAATTTGTTAAGGAGGAGAATGGAGGAGACATAATAAATGTTAATACTTATATTCACAACTGCATCTTAAAATGAGCCCAGGTTTTATACTTAAGATCCCCTGGGAGCCCACGTTTTGCTGTCAGGTGTGAACGCTCCGTAGGTGTTATCTGGGCTCACAGGAGGGCCTGTATCACTTCTCTGACCAGAGGGCAACACAGACCCTCTGTGCTTGTAAAACATCTGGCGTTCAGCTCAGAGGGCGGAAAGGCACGGGAGGCAGGCGGCGAGCGTTCAGCCTGCACTCAGTCCGAGCGCCTGGGCCAGCCGGCCTTCTAGCGTTTGTTCACTTAGGAGAGCTGGAAAGTGGCAGCTAGTGCAGTTCAAAGAGTCGCAACGATCCTCCACTTAAGCGAGTCCAAAGAAAACAGAGATTACAGAGCGGCGCTGGAGGCAGGAGGAGGAGGACAGACACGCTTGGTTCTTTCACGCCCCCCACCCACCCCATCACCAGGTCCAGGTGGCCGAGCCTTCTGGCTGCTGTCTCAGTGGTCTGCAGCCAGGGTAGAATCTGTTTCTCTCTGGGAATCTCTTGAAACAACTGCCGTCTACCAGGAAGGGTGTCCAGAGATGTGGTCGCTAGATGGGGAGGGCGGGCTGTATAGATTTACGGCCTTTGGGGTGTGTTTCTGTTCCCCAAATTGGAAACACACGGGGGACTCCGCTGCAGTCCAAAACCTGGCCCCAAGCAGGCCGCCCACCACGGGGCCTGGCCCTGGACCGCCCTGTGTCTCTGCGGGCCTGGCCGCCTCTCCCAGGCCCGGACACCTGACCTGCTACCCACCAGGATGGCTTACCTGAGGCTGCCTGAGATGCGGCTTTAGCTTTGGGTTTCAGCTTTTATTCCCAAGCGCATTTGTTTAACATTTACTGGATCTTTCCCCTTGGGCTTTATTAAAAGGACGTCTTTGAATTGAAAACAGGAGAAAGAAGGAAAATGATGACTTTTTGCAGAGAAAACTGAGGTCACGCAATGCCTTCAAAAGTGAGCCTTACAGGTCTCTGCACCAAGTAACCTGTGGTCCATATGAGGCAGAATGCCGTGGCAGTGCCGCTGCGGTTCCGCGTCCTGAGGAGGTAAACGCCTGGCTTCTGTGAGTCAGCGCCGTGGCTGTGGGGTGCGGGTGCGGGTCAGAGCCCTCAGGGCATCTGTTGTCCGGTGTCCTGTAGCCCAGCAGTGCACAAGGACGCCGGCCCTCATGCCCACAGGCTGGGCCTCCTGGTGAAAGTGTGCGATCCGAGAGCTTCCAGCACTCCTGGAGCGTCAGCCAGTGACGAGCAAGAGCGGACCTGTTCTGTCTCCTGTAGACTGCGCCACACCGAGTGGAGTATTCGAAACCTGGTAGACACTCCAGGATTGTTTCTGAATGATTGAATCGATGCCTTTACTCAGTTTATGACCAAGAATGGAAATTTTAGGCTTTCAATTGTTTCCAAATCAAAACCACTTGTATAGG
This sequence comes from Bos mutus, assembly GCF_027580195.1. Classification (NCBI taxonomy): domain Eukaryota; kingdom Metazoa; phylum Chordata; class Mammalia; order Artiodactyla; family Bovidae; genus Bos; species Bos mutus. Next base: position 301,600 of record NC_091624.1, read on the forward strand.
TGATATTGAAAACACTCTACTAAAATAAATAGCTATTAATATTTAAATAGGGTTATAATGGCGATCATAGAAAAAAAATGCTCACAAAGTCCAAATTAATCAAAATAGAAAGTAATAGTCAAAGAGGAAATGTCTCTTTGATTGGGCCTACCAGCAGGGTAGGCCCCAAAAGGTACTATGCCCCCAATTTTTTATGTTTTATACATATATTACATATACAACTCAATGTTTCCTGCATCAATAGTAAATCAACGCCCAACATCTAAGTCATGGCTCATGCTGGAGGGTCATCCCATGGAGTTCACATGAATTTCTGACTCACTGCTAAACAGGTGTTTATCAGTGGGAAGGGTAGGTGCTCTGGGGTGGTTTCTTCCACTGTCCACCCTGGCTTCGTACATTGGCTGAGGGGGCCCAGGTGTTCCGAAACCACCCATCACTGTCCCCTGGCTGAAAGAATTGAGAAAACGCGCTTTCAGTCTCTGAACAGTGAGCACTGCGCTTGTTCGTCCGAGCATCTTGCGGGGGCGGAGCTCCGGGCAGCGGAGGCGGGGCTGAGAGCGGGTCTCGGGCGCTGGCCGCCTGGTCCTCGCTCCGGGCAGGGCTCTGGGGCCAGCTCCAACTAGCAGCTTATGACCCTGAACCTCAGCCTCTGTGCCCTTCAGTGAGAAAAAAGAAGATGAAGTTAGAAGATTTCCTAGGACCATTCACAGTCTGTGCAAATTAAGTGGTCCTAGTTTCGTGACTCACCATTCATCCAAGTAAATGGCATTTTTCACTTTTCAACTAAATTACTTCTGTTGTATAGGCAGAGCTGTCAACCCACACAAGAGCTGAGTTGGAGGCTCTAGTGTGAGTAACACATTTGCTGTGATGGAATAAAAATCTGAGCCTGTCGCTACCAGCCTGTGAGTGGCAGGGATCTTTAGCGTGATCTGTGATCAGTGGGGCCACAGGGTCCGCTGCGGGGCCCTCGAGTCTGTGTCCTGCTGGCTCAGGGCCTGAGGCTGTGGGGTCGACAGGGCTGTGGTCAGGCGGGCAGCCGGGCGAGGCGCGGGGGACGTCTTTGACTCTAGAGCGCCCCCGTCAGGGTCCCACGGCCCAGCACCTCGGCACCTCTGCGAGTCCCCATTGCGCGAGAGTTTAACGAACGGCGCGATCGCTTAATGAGTCAGACCTGAAAGCAAATTGCCCCGGACTGGCACCTAAGCCCATGCTGGCTTCCGAAGAACTGGTCTCTGTCATTTTGGTAAAAAGTTAACCCTATCTTTGCAAACAAAAAATTATGGGGGCTTCTTTTCCTCTAAGACTGAGATTTCCTATTGCCTTTCGAGGTATCAGCTTTGTTTTGTAAGAGACAAACCTTCGAGTTTAGCAATGTGTAAATTTGAAAGTAGTGGCTGTAGTAGTGGTAATAGGAGGAAAAGTAGATTAAGAAATCTAATTTTTAAGTTGTTCTCACAACAGAACAACAATCAGATTCCCATAGAATATGGTGTCGGACAAAAAAGGGGCCCATTTCAAGGAACAGAAGTAATAAAATACAGACCCCCACCCCACCCACCTTCTAAAACCTGACCCCTTACAGTATAACACCAGGACAGGCTAAATCGCTTCACATGCCCAAGTGTAAACCATCTCAGCGCATGTGGCCTGGTGGGAAGGAGGAGCCGTGTGTCTGGCACCTTATATGTCCTTGTTTAATGCCAGGCAAGCATTCTGTTCCTGATACGAGACATCTGTTGGATGTATCAGGCACGCGGAGTGGGGCGCTGAGGGCTATGGGAGGGTCTTTCATTGGCACCAGAATGTAAGGATAAACCCTTAGCCACCCAAAATCAAAATCAAAAAGAAAGTTGAGTTTTTCATCAAGAAGATATTCTTAGCTTCTATACATCTCACTTGCTCATTTCCTTTCTTCCTTTGGTACCAAATAAAGGCAAAATTCCACCACCAGCTTTGCGTGGCAGGCCACTGGCCACTGTTGGCATCTGGCCAAATTACTTATGCACCATCGGTACTCAGATTTTTCATTTCCCCCATGGTGGCTTAGCAAGTGACAGAAAAAGCACGGAGATGTAAACAGCCTGCGCTGTGCTTGCACGGAGGCTGGAGAGAGGCCAGCCCCGCCCCCACCCTGAATCAGCTCCACTGGACTTGACCTCTTGTGATTCAGGCTCTTCAGATTTCCTCTGCTTTTGGACACATGCAATCAATACAGCACATGCCAATTAGGCAAGGGTGGTTAAATCTGGGGTTTGGCTTTAGACTGGCCTTGGGTGGTACTCCAAGGGCACACAGCAGCGGGGCTGACTTCTAATCAAAGGCAGGCGCCGTCTCCGTCTTCAGGAGCCCTCACCTCAGGTCAGAAAGCCTTGCTCTCTGGGAGGTGGAATCCAGGTCCGGGTGCTGTTGGCGGTGGGGCGGGCGTTGCAGATGCACACTTGCATTTCTGCTTTCCTACTTGCAATCACACAAAATCCAAGCAAAAGATGATGTTTCCTAAGGCCCCGTTCTCTACGCACATTGCTTATCCGGGTGGCCTAGAGAGTCGCATGCAGTTGTGTTCCCAGGGTGAGTGCGTCCTCTGACCTCACGGAGTGAGACGACCCCTTCTGCTCACCTGGTGCCTTTCAAGCTGAGGGCTCACACGGGTTTTGCCTTGGCTTTGGGACCCCCACTTGCCTACCTGCCCTGCCTGCAGGGAGATGTCAGATCCTGTCTTCCTGTTTATAGGCTCCAGTTAGTGGGTGCTGATCACTTGGGGCTATTTTTGGACACACCTTTCTCAGAAGGAAATTGGGTTTGAAAACTGCCGTGTTTGAAATGTCAGAATCTGCCAGCTTTCCCTCCTTCCTTCCCATGCGCTTTGAGCAGGACTTGACAGTCCTGTATCCTTGACGCAGGATGCAGCTAAACTTGCAGGAGGAAGCTGCTGAGTTGAGAGCCAGTCACCATAGACATCACCCCTGTCTTGAGTGATGGTGTCCTGCTAAGTGGTCAGTTAGGAAACAGCACACGTCCCCAAGAAGGGTCAGCGGGGAACAGAAGCCAGAGGCGGAGGAGCATGTGTAGAGCGAGTGCTTCAGAGGAGCTTTCTTCATTCTGTGTGGAAACGCATGGAAAGTGGACGTGAGCTCCGAGCCCCTGTGGGCACAGCCTGACCTGCCAGCCAGGAGGTGCACCCCGGTGAGCTCTGGACTGGAACCCCGGGCACCCTGGGGATAACTGTGACTTTAGGTGGGGAGTATCCTGAGTTGCAGAATCCACACCTCTGGTGGAACACTTCCTTATATTTATATACAATATTTAAAAATATAAGGTAAGAGAAGTTTTGTGAAAGTTTCACTCAAGCAATCCATGCAAGTCCTTTACCAAGGGAGAGTGCTTCCCTACAGGCGTGGACTCCAACTCTGTTGAGCTGGTGATCACAGAGGAGGAGGAAGCCCGCCACCACCAGACCCCACGGGTGGGCCTTGTCCTCCAGGCGCCGGAGCTGGACGCACGCGTGCGTGTCCTCACCGAAGAAGAGGGCAGCTGTGACATGCTGGGTCCCTTCTCACTCATCCTGAGGGGTGTGCCAGCCACCGAGGGCCAGGCCCCAGGTGCGGAGGGACATCCCTGGGGGCAGAGGAGGAGGGGCGGCGGTCAGCTGTGTGAGCCGGTGGGTCTGGAACCCCAGCTTCCTCGTCTGTGAGGCAGGGAGGCCGCCCCTCACGTGGACGCGGGTCTGCTATGCGGACCGGGGTCTGCCATGTGGATGCAGATCGGCGGTGTGGACCCGGGTCTGCTGCGTGGACACGGGTCTGATGTGTGGACATTGGACGCGGGTCGGCCTGTGGAGGTAGGTCTGATGTGTGAAGGATGACAGTTTTTTGACTTTTCCTCTTTTCCAGCAATACTCGCAGGATGATGCTCTCACTCAGGCCAAGAACTGTCATAAAGAAATTTTAAGGTATACTCAGCATATAAACTACCACTTATAGTTATTTAAGTTGATCTGTTTTGGATCTGAAATTAGATCAGTATAAAAGCTGCCCCTTTTAGAGGGGGTGGTGCTTTATCCTCTAGTAGCTATGGGGGCAGAGGACAGCCCCCAAGGGCTTGCCGTGACCCTGGGCCCGTGAGGAGAAATCCCCATTGGAGGCTTGGCTGTGGTGCACCCCATCTCAGGGGCTGACAAGGGCCACGTGTCTGGGTCCCCACATAGCCTCGAGGGGAGAGAAGTTTCACATCTGATGTGTGATTTCCAAGCCCCCCAAAGCCAAAGCAAAGAGAAAGAAAGCATGCTACTGTTTGGGATGGCTGGTGGGGGCATGTTTCTGGATCAAGGGGCTGCTCTAGAGCCATTTGAGGGTTGTCAGCCCGGGAAGGCCACGGGGTCTGGAAGCACCAGCTGGATGAGCTTTCTGGAGAGAAAGCTTCTCTCCCCCAAGCCAAGCACAGAGGGTGGGGAGCGCCGGTCACCCACCAGCAGTCACCCCTGCGTCCCTGCTCTGCCCCTGGCTCTGTGCTTGGCTCTCCCAGGCCCTCTGATGACTCTTGCCCAGCCCGCTGCCTCACACATGGGCTCCTGTGGATTCTGTCCTCGAGGTTCGCAGGAAGGACACGTGAGCAATTTCTAGAGGCGCATCTGTGCATCTCTCAGCTCCAGGGCTGTGCTGAGCTGTCTGAGGTGAAGGGCAGCCAGACGCTGCTTGAGCAGGTACCAAGCTCTGGTCCCTCAACTGTCCTGGGCCGTAAGCAGCAACCTTTGAGGATAGAAGCACCAAGAGCTCCAGGAAAATCTGAAAATCTTCCCATCTATTCCTTTTGAACCAGGGTTTTTTGAGTCACCGGGGTAAGCAGAGTTTTCAGTGGGGCTGGGGGCGGACTGTGGCCTGGACCCAGAGTCCGTGCACTGTGTGTGGTCGTTTGCTGGGGGCGTCTGGTGCCTGTGCAACCTCAGATCGGGAAGGCAGGGCCAGTTTATTTCAGAAATACGTGGAGACTTACGTAAAGGATCCCTAGAGTAGGAAATGGCAACCCACCCCAGTATTCCTGCCTGGAGAATCTCATGGACAGAGGAGCCTGGCGGGCCACAGTCCATGGGGTCACAAAAAGTTGGGCACGACTAGCAACTAACACACACGGATAGCGCCCTTGTTTCTAGCCTCTGAATTTCCCATGGCCCCCATTTGTCTATCAACCGTTTCCCCCTAAATCTCAGAAAGAGCCGGAGGAAGAGTTCCAGGTGGGGTGTTGAGAGCAGCGAGCAGACGAGACCGGAAGCGGCAATGAAGTGCCGGCTCGGCCTGGAGAGGCGCATGCCCTGCAGGAGCAGCTTTGCTTTCTTCCTCCCTGGTGTTTGCAGGCTGACCGTGGGGTCCTCTGTTCCCTGAGTCTGGCAGCTTGGCCCCTTGTTCCTGGTACAAGACTGGAAATGGTGTGAACTGACTCCGCATCCGAGGGAGGTGCTGACCGCCTGAGGTCCTTGTCTGCAGAGCTCCGGACCTCCCAGGGCTGCACTAATAACTACACTCCATGAAGATAAATGTGAAAACCGGTCTCTGGTTCCCAATTCTGGCTTAAGGCCTGGAGTCTGTTCCTTATGCCCCACGGTTATCGTGAGTAGCTGGATGGAGGGGGCACTCTTAGAGTGCCAGGCTGACTGGCAAAGATTCCTGCCAGGCCTCCATCAACTTCTCCTCTTCTATCTTGCAACACACAGCTCAAGTCTCCAGATGTTCCAAGTTTCATGGTTTATAGATCCAGGGCCCAGACGCCAGAAATCTTGTTTCCCACACCCTTGGACTGACTCCCACTGAACCTGGAGCTCTAACTGTGCCAGGTCAGAGGCAGCGATTCTGTGGCTCAGAATTGACGGTGTCTTTAGCTCCCCATCCTCTCCAGCTCCATCCTGATGTTGTTTTAGGAGGTCCCATGAGCACATTGTTGTACTGGCAAGTTTTTATCTCTCATGACTGAAAAGGCAAACCATATCTGTTTGTTTTTATTCAATCTTCCAAGTTTTATATAGAGTTCCTATAAATAAAATATTGTGCCTTGAGAATGTGAGGGCATGGAAACAAGCACAGTTCAACCAGCAGCAGGCCTGATATCCTGGCCTCCTGGCTGATGTCTTAGGAATCCTGAATTTTGTATTAGAAAATGATTCTCAGGCTCCAAAATGGCACTAAACTGAAAATTTCATTTTTTAAAAATTTATACATGAAGTATTAAAAATATCTGTGTGTGAAATCTTGCCCCACGCCATCATCAGTAAGCGCCGGGCCCTGCGAGGGCTGATCCTGTGCACACAGCTCAGTACCTCCTCACGGCCCTGGCAGTGTGTGTTCAGGTTTTGATTCGGCTGTTTGATGAAAGCGAGCTTGAAAGTTAGTGTTTATCATCAATGACATGTGTCAGTGATGGTGAGCCTGTGAGGTGTATATACAAGCTCTTTATATTTAGAACATTTATCAGCTAATGACCAGTGATGTTTTTAATGGGGCGTTTCATTCTCTGCTAGAGCAGCCCCAGGGTAGCCATATCCACATCAACAATTGACCTTGAACTGTGTGGGTCCACTTACACTTGGATGTTTCCCAAAAGTAACACTACAGGACTACACAGTCCATGGTGGCTGGCCCTCTGATGCGGAGGAGCCACGGATGCAGAGACCACCTATAAATTACACTCAGGTTAACCCCGTCTTGTTCAAGGATCAGCTGTATAGATTTTCCATGTGTTTTGATGTTTAGCCCCATTAAGTTTTCACAGAGACGTTTTAAGTCCCTACCTATATATCTACTGGAAAATAGGATTCAAAAACAGACACGGGTGAGATTTTTTGGCTGCCCAAATAAAGTACTCTAACTGATATATTATTGAAGATCTCTCTTTTTTAAAAGAAGGGAAAAGGTCATGAATGAGTAAATATATTAAAGAAAAACATCAGCCTCTTTAAAATAAAAGTTCAGGTGGATAATTGGGGTCATCTAAGAAATCATGTCATTACTTGAATATGGACACAGAGCTTTGAAGTTGAACATACTCAAATGAAATCATATACTAAATAAAATTTAGCAAAAGTGTTTTTGTTTGTTTTTAGCCAGAAATGGTCTTAACAGATTTTCTACAGATATATAACATGGAAAGAGTATCAGGCAAAGAAGCATTCAGACTAACTCAGAGATGAAACAGTTATGGGAAGTATAGTTAGAAGTCAATTAATTAAACAGTAGCTAATGAGGTGGTGTATTAGCTAGCTTTTGGCTGTGTAATAAACTCTTGGTAGTTGAAACAATGGCTGTTTATTTAGTTCATGGTTCTGTGGATTCGCTGGTGTTCTTATGGCTTGAAGTGCTCTGACTGATCTGAAGGACCCTCTTGCCATTTGTGCACAGCTGGCAGGGCTAAGTGATTTTCAGCTAAGATTCTGAAACTGTTCTCCATCTGATTTTTCATTTTTCAGGATAGCTTAGCCTCATTAAGCATGACAATCTTGCAATTTTGTTAAGTGTAAATGGGTCAAATATTCCAATTAAAATGCAGAGATTATCTAAATAGACTAAATAGAAAATAAGATGTATGCTGCCTACAAGAGGCTTTAAGTATAGAAAACAGGTTGAAAATAAAAGGGTAGGAGAAGACTGTCATGCCACGAGCGCAAGAAGGTCGTCATGCTGCCCCGAAACGAGGCGTAGACTAAGTCAGAACCCGTTACCAAAGGTGCGGGGACACTTTACAGACATGAAATTGTCAGGTTTTCAGGAAGACGTAATAATCATTAATGTGGATGTATCTAAGTATAAACCTCGAGTCATTTCTTTTATAAGAAAACTGAGAATGAAAGAAAGACAAATCCAAAATTACAGTTGAAGACTTTTAACATCCCATTCTTGGTAATTACTAGAATAACTAGAAAAAACGAGCATATGGACATTTGAAACAATTATCAACTCCGTGACTTACTTTCCTTTTACAGAACATGCCGAACAACGGCTAGAGCATGCCTGTGCCGTCCCCGTGCAGCTGGGACTCTCCCGGGTTGACCACGTGCTGGGCCATAAAGTAAGTGTCAGTCACTTTCGAGAGCTTGAAACCTTGCAGTTTCTGTTCTCTGATCAGAATAGAATCGAAGGAAAGAGCAACTACAACAAAAGCTAGAAAAGCCCCCAAGTACTTGGAATTTAAACAGCACACTTGTAAATAACTTACTGATGAAGGACGAAAGCACTAGAAAAATCAGAAAATATTCGAGCTTTATGAATATAAATACAGTAATAGTAACAGCATTTAGAGGGAAATTTGCAGTTTTAATGCCAATATTAGAAAAGACCAATTGTTGAAACTTGTTCTGTGTGCCTGCATAAGAAACTAGAAAAAGTAACGTAAATTAAATTGTACAGTGAAACCAAATAAACAGACAACATAAGTAAACCAGAGAAAAGCAAACAATAAAGACAAAAGTATTTTAAGGTGGTTCTTTGAAAAGAATAGTAAACTGACTAATCTCTAGTGAGATGAGTGAAAACACAAGTTTTCTACATAATTTTAGAAAGATTATAAGAAAGAATTATAAGCAAAGTTATTCTACTAAATTTGATAACACAGATGAAATGCATAGTCTTTGACAAAGATAGTTTACCAAAATTGACACAAAAATAAATTGAAAATCTGAATAGCCATGTATCTAAAGACAAATTTGACCATTTATATTGAAGTTTATCAGACAACCTTAGTACAAAGACAGCATTGAGCCCAGACAGTGAATTCTTGAATAACAGGAGAAGGAATGGAGACTTACACAGACTCTTACAGAAAGCAGGGGAAACAGGAAAATGCCAAACACGTGTGGTGTGGTTTTGAATCGACACCACCCTGACACCAAAACACGACAAAGACATAAACACACGCATGTATATGCATATGTATATAAGTACATGTACACACAAACTTTCCTCACGAACAAACCATAAAAATATTCAACAAAATATTGGAAATAAAAAGATAATAGAACATTACCAAGTGAGATATATCCCAGGAATTCCAGATTGATCGAACACTTGAAAAACCATTAATTTGTCTACATATTAACAAAATAAAGAGGAAATATGTCAGTTCAAGAAATGCAGAAAAATATTTGACATTAAAAACATTCAAGATAGATAGCAAATGTAAGCAAAGAATAAAAAGGAAGTCCCTCAAACTGATAAAGGGGCATCTATGAAAAACCTGCAGATCAGTGAGCGGTGAAATGCTGAAGGCTTGCCCCCAAATGAGGAGCGGGGGAGGAAGGCCTTTCTGACCCCTTCAGTTCAGCTCTGCACAGGATTGAGTGCCTGGCCAGTGCATTCAAGCAAGAAACGAGAAAGCCACACAGACTGGAAAAGAGAAAACAAAACCTCTAAATTTGTGTGTGGCACAATGGTTCATGCAGAAATTCTTAAGGAATTTACAAATAGCTACTTGAAACAATAAGTGAATTTAGCCAGGCCATGAGACACAAACGACTATAAAAATCAATTTTATTGCTATATACTAGCATAAATTGGGAGAAGGCAATGGCACCCCACTCCAGTACTCTTGCCTGGAAAATCCCATGGATGGAGAAGCCTGGTGGGCTGCAGTCCATGGGGTCGCTGAGGGTCGGACACGACTGAGCGACTTCACTTTCACTTTTCACTTTCATGCATTGGAGAAGGAAATGGCAACCCACTCCAGTGTTCTTGCCTGGAGAATCCCAGGACGGGGGAGCCTGGTGGGCTGCCGTCTATGGGGTCACACAGAGTCGGACATGACTGAAGTGACTTAGCAGCAGCATAAATCAAGTGAAAAATAAAACAAAAGTTTATTTAAACAGAATAAAAAAGGAATATAAAACATTCAAGAGTATATTTCATAAAAAAGGGCAAGAATTGTGACTTGAAATTAAAGAGGACCTAAGTAAACAGAGAGAAGCACTTTCACTAATATTAAGAATTCAAACACCCACAAATTAATCCAATACAGCATCAACCTAAATACTGGTTTTCTAAAAATGTACAATAATTTTAACATTTATGTGGGAGTGTTAAGGACCTGGAACAGCCCAATACTTCTGATAAGAAAGAACGAAGAATTCCTAATTCCAAGGCTCACCCTGAAGACACTTCATACACACAGAGGCAGTGTCAGCAGCACAGTGAGCAGCTCAGAATAGACACTTGTGTAGACTGTAAATTGATTTTTGACAAAAATTCTAAAGAAATTAAATGGGAAAAAAGTGTTTTTTAAGTGATGCTGGGACAGCAGAATAAACGTGGAAAAAACCACCTCATGTGGTTTACACTGTGCTTTACACACCAAATAGGGAGTGTGACTCCGTTTTGCTGTTATTAAACCCCAACCCAGTGTGTGGGGGTTGGGAAGCGCTGAAAGTCTCCACCGCTTTGCAGAAGTTTGGCAGCTTCTGGCACGGTAAAGACGCATGCTGCTACGCGCTTCACTGATACCACTCTGGTGTTCACCCAATAGGCAGGAAAAAATCCGCACAAAAGGCTTGTTCAAAGCTGTCTGCACTGGCTTTGCTGTGAGCAACTGAAATCCCCATCAGCAGGAAAAAAAGATTTTAACATTACCATACAACTGGGCTTCCTGGTGGCTCAGATGGTAAAGAGTTCAGTTCAGTCACTCAGTCCTGTCCGGCTCTTTGTGCTGCTATGGACTGCAGCACGCCAGGCCTCCCTGTCCATCATCAACTCCCAATGCTTGCTCAAACTCATGTCCATCGAGTTGCTGATGCCATCCAACCATCTCATCCTCTGTCATCCCCTTCTCCTCCTGCCCTCAATCTTTCCCAGAATCAGGCTGTTTTACAATGACTCCATTCTTTGCATCAGGTGGCCAAAGTATTGTAGCTTCAGCTTCAGCATCAGTCCTGCCAATGAATATTCAGGACTGATTTCCTTTAGGATGGACTGGCTGGATCTCCTTGCTGTCCAAGGGACTCTCAAGCATCTTCTCCAACATCACAGTTCAAAAGCATCAATTTTTTGGAGCTCAGCTTTCTTTATGGTCCAACTTACATCCATACATGACTACTGGAAAAACCATAGCTTTGACTAGACAAACCTTTGTTGGCAAAGTAATGTCTCTGCTTTTTAATGTGCTGTCTAGGTTGATCATAGCCTTTCTTCCAAGGAGCAAGTGTCTTTTAATTTCATGTCTGCAGTCACCATCTGCAGTGATTTTGGAGCCCCAAAAATAAAGTCTCTCACCATTTCCACTGTTTCCCCATCTATTTGCCATGAAGTGATGGAACTGGATGCCATGATCTTCGTTTTCTGAATGTTGAGCTTTAAACCAACTTTTTCACTCTCCTCTTTCACTTTCATCAAGTGGGTCTTCAGTTCTTCTTCGCTTTCTGCCATCAGGGTGGTGTCATCTGCATATCTGAGGTTATTGATATTTCTCCGGGCAATCTTAATTCCAGCTTGTGCTTCATCCAGCCTGGCATTTCGTATGGTGTACTCTGCATATAAGTTAAATAAGCAGGGTGACAATATACAGACTTGACGTACTCCTTTCCCAATTTGGAACCAGTCTGTTGTTCCATGTCCAGTTCTAACTGTTGCTTCCTAACCTGCATACAGATTTCTCAGGAGGCAGGTCAGGTGATCTGGTATTCCCATCTTTTTAAGAATTTTCCATAGTTGCTTATGATTCACACAGTCAAAGGCTTTGGCATAGTCAATAAAGTGGAACTAGAGATTTTTCTGGAACTCTCTTGCGTTTTCGATGATCCAATGGATGTTGGCAATTTGATCTCTTGTTCCTCTGCATTTTCTAAATCCAGCTTGAACATCTGGAAGTTCACAGTTCACGTATTATTGAAGCCTACCTTGGAGAATTTTGAGCATTACTTTGCTAGTGTGTGAGATGAGTACAATTGTGCGGTAGTTTGAGCATTCTTTGGTATTGCCTTTCTTTGGGATTGGAATGAAAACTGACCTTTTCCAGTCCTGTGGCCACTGTTGAGTTTTCCAAATTTGCTGGCATATTGAGTGCAGCACTTTAACAGCATCATCTTTTGGACATGGGTTATCTTTTTTTGGTGAAATCCAACATTCTCTTGTTGATGGTTGTCCAGCAGTGAGTTGTAATTTTGGAGTTCTCGCAGGAGAGAATGAGCGCACGTCCTTCTACTCCGCATCTTGATGATGTCCAGATGATAAAGAATCCACCTGCATTATGGGAAAACTGGATTCGATCCCTGGGCTGGGAAGACCCCCTGGAGGAGGGCATGGCAAGTGATTCCAGTATTCTTGCCTGGAGAATCCCCATGGACAGAGGAGCCTGGTGGGCTACAGTCCATGGGGTCGCACAGATTCGGACACAAGTGAGTGACTAAGCATAGCAACACATCCAACCGTAGGATCGATGTTACTCAGCAATGAAGAGGCAGGGACTAAAGCGCACACAGCACGTGTGGGTGCGGGAGGTTCGGAGGAGGGGACGCAGGTGCAGGGAGTGTGGACAGCCTGACTCCCTCCCTGGCTCTCCTGTTGACAGAAGCCAGAACTGTGGTGTCTGTAGAGGCCTGTGTCCTCTCTGGCATGAGCATGGTGGGGCTCTGGGGGTGACGGAGCCCTTCCTGCATCCTGACTGGTGTGGTGGCCTCCAGAGACACCCAGGTCCTAGTCCTTGGACCTGTGGAACTGCTTTATGTGAAAGAGGGACTTTTGCTGATGCAATTAGGATAAGGACTTTGAGATGGGGAATCATCCTGGATGATTTGAAACAGGGAGGCACAGGAGGTGGGAAGACAGCTCGGAAGGGATGTGAGCGGGGGACCAGGGGAGTAAAGGTTGAGGACACAGCGTCCTGAGGACAACGTCCAGGGGCGGAACAAGGCCGGAACCCAGCTTCTGCCCCGGAGCTTCAGAGGGAGGGCTCCGCCAGCACCCTGACCACGGTTGCCAAACAGTAAGAGAAAAAATGCGTACTGGTTTAACACTGCCCCCAACCTGGCTTGTAGTCATTTGTTCTGCAGCCCCTGGAAATATAGCTGGAATGCTGGTGGAAAATTCTTCAAGAGATGGGAATTCCAGACCACCTGACCTGCCTCCTGAGAAATTTGTATACAGGTCAAAAAGCAACAGTTAGAACAGGACATGGAACAACAGGACATGGTTCTAGATTGGGAAAGGAGTACGGCAAAGCTATATATTGTCACCCTGCTTATTTAACTTATATGCAGAGTACATCATGAGAAACGCTGGGCTGGAAGAAGCACAAGCTGGAATGAAGATTGCTATGAAAAATATCAGTAACCTCAGATATGCAGATGACACCACCCTTAGGGTATAAAGTGAAGAAGAACTAAAGAGCCTCTTGATGAAAGTGAAAGAGGAGAGTGAAAAAGCTGGCTTAAAACTCAACATTCAAAAAACTAAGATCGTGGCATCCAGTCTCATCACTTCATGGCAAATTGATGGGGAAACAATGGAAACAGTGAGAGACTTTATTTTCTTGGGCTCCAAAATCACTGCAGGTGGTGACTGCAGGCATGAAATTAAAAGACACTTGCTCTTGGAAGAAAAGGATATTAAAAAGCAGAGACATTATTTTGCCAACAAAGGTCTGTCTAGTCAAAGCTGTGGTTTCTCTAGTAGTCATGTATGGATGTGAGAGTTAGACTATAAAGAAAGCTGAGCACCGAAGAATTGATCCTTTGAACTGTGGTGTTGGAGAAGAGTCTTGAGAGTCCCTTGGACTGCAAGGAGATCCAACCAGTCTATCCTAAAGGAGGTCAGTCCTGAATATTCATTGGAAGGACTGATGCTGAAGCTGAAGCTCCAATACTTTGGTCACCTGATGGGAAGAACTGACTCCTTAGAAAAGACTCTGATGCTGGGAAAGGTTGAAGGCAGGAGGAGAAGGGGATGACAGAGGATGAGATGGTTGGATGGCATCACCGACTCAATGCACATGAGTTTGAGCAAGCTTTGGGAGTTGGTGGTGGACAGGGAGGCCTGGTGTGCTGCAGTCCATGGGGTCGCAAAGAGTCGGACATGACTGTGTGACTGAACTGAGCTAATGCTGGTTTTATGACTATAGGCATTTCTCAAAATGTCAGAGTTACCCTTAACAGAGCTATGGGGACAATGAAGTGGTCAGTGGTTGCCTGGGGTTGGGGTCAGGGAGGGAAGAGTTGGGGGTGCACAGAGGACGTTCAGGGCAGTGAAATGCTCCATATGTCCCTGTAATGGTGGACACACTTCATCACCCATCGTCCAGACCCACAGACCATACAACCTAAGTCTGAACCCTGATGTAAACACTGGGCCATGAGCAGTGATGACGTGTCAGTGTGGGGTCTTCCTTGGTGATGAATGTCCCCTGGCAGGAAGTAGGGGGATGTTGGTAACTGGGATGTGACGTACATGTGGTGGGGGTGGGGTGTATGAGAAATCTCCACACTTCCCTCCCAATTTTGTTGTGGATCTAATAAAATAAATTATTTAAAAAATGTATCCTTGAGATCTGTATATTTGCATGAAAAATTTGCTTCAAAATACCCACTCAAAAACAGTATAAAAAGAAATAAAAACATATATTCTACGCTTAGACACAAAAATATGTACCTAAACAAAATGGGAGTCCATGGTCTCTGACATGCTCTTCTGGAGGAAATGCAAACACGGTATTTTTTAAATGCTTTTTTAAAGTTTATTTTTAATTGGAGAATAATTACAGTGTTGGGTTGGCTTCTGCCATACATCAGCATGAATCAGTCATGAGCACATATATGTCCCCTCCTCTGGAAGCACCCTCACCCTCGACCCCATCCCGTCCCTCCGAGTGTCACAGAGCACCACGTTGAGCGCCCCTGCGTTACACAGCGACTTCCCACTAGCTATCAGTTTACAGTGGTAACATGTGCATTTCAATGCTACTCTTTCAATTGGCTCCATCTCTCCTTCCCCCGCTGTGTCCAAAGTCTGTTTTCTATGTCTGCATTTCTATTCCTGCCCTGAAAGTAGGTTCATCAGTTCAGTTCAGTTCAGTCGCTCAGTCGTGTCCGACTCTTTGCAACCCCATGAATCGCAGCACGCCAAGCCTCCCTGTCCATCACCAACTCCCGGAGTTCACTCAAACTCAAGTCCATCGAGTCAGTGATGCCATCCAGCCATCTCATCCTCTGTCGTCCCCTTCTCCTCCTGCCCCCAATCCCTCCCAGCATCAGAGTCTTTTCCAATGAGTCAACTCTTCGCATGAGGTGGCCAAAGTACTGGAGTTTCAGCTTTAGCATCATTCCTTCCAAAGAACACTCAGGGCTGATCTCCTTTAGAATGGACTGGCTGGATCTCCTTACAGTCCAAGGGACTCTCAAGAGTCTTCTCCAACACCACAGTTCAAAAGCATCAATTCTTTGGCACTCAGTACCATTCTATATATACGCATTAATACATGATATTTGTTTTTCTCTTTCTGACTTACTTCACTCTGGATTATAGGCTATAGATTCATCCACTTCACTAGAGCTGACTCAAATGTATTCCTTTTTATGACTAAACAGAGATTTCTCCAAAGAAGACATACAGATGGCCAACAAAGACATGAAAAGATGCTCAGCATCGCTCATTATTAGAAAAATGCAAATCAAAACTATAATGAGATATTACCTCACATCGATCAGAAGGCCATCATCAAAAAATCTACAAACAGTAAACGCTGGAAAGAGTGAGGACAAAGAGAACCCTCCTACACTGTTGGGAATGTAAATTGACACAGCCACTGTGGAGAACAGTGTGCAAACTCCTTTAAAAACTAGGAATAAAACTACCATATGACCCAGCAATCCCACTATTGCGCATATGCCCTGAGGAAACCGTAATCAAAAAAGACACACGTACCCCAATGCTCACAGGAGCACTGTTTACAATAGCCAGGACGTGCAAGCAATCTAGATGTCCCCTGCCACACGAATGGATAAAGAGGTCGTGGTGCGTACGCACACTGGAATATCTTATCACACGTGGCATTTTTGTGTGGCTCTTATTCTCAGTGGTTCTCAACCTGCCACATCTCAGTTCCTTTAAATCACAGCAGCAGAGTAGGGCCATCGCCGCCTTCACCTTTACACTGACCTTTCCAGACTCTTCCTCCGTGCCGCTTGACCCGCCTCCCACCGCTGGGCGCCCCGGTGCTCACGTGAGTCCGGCCAGCGCCCCGGGTGCACCGCGCCTGCCTCGGCTGACCCGCGGAGGGGGCCTGGGGGCCTGCGGCTTGATTTCCTCCAGGGAAAGGGACCGCAGAGCGAGGCTGGACAGGAGACTCGGGAGGAAGGAGGCTGCGCCGGAGAGGGGCGGTCTCAGAGGACGAGTCTGGGGGTGATCTCAGGACGAGTCCGGGGGGACGGGGAGTGGGTGCGGGCTGCCGCCCGGGACAGCAGGCAGTGACCGCGGGGGAGCGTGGCCGCCAGCGGATGACCCTGCAGACACGGGGTGAAGGCGGCAGCCCGCAAAGCTCCGCGGGCGCCTTTCGGGCTGGTGCACGGCCTGGGGTGGGAGTGAGGTGTGAGCACTGGGCCACGCGCCGCCGAGCCGCGCGCAGGTGCGGCCGACGTCCAGGGCGGGGCACCGGGCGGAGGTCCAGGCGGGCTGGCCCTGCTGGCACCGGGGAGCCCCTCCTGGGTCGGCTCTCAGCCTGCCGGCCTGTGGGGGGCCCTTTCTCTCTCATTCACAATTTACAGTGTGTCCTTGTCTGCAGTTCCAAATATAATAAAGAAAAGGTTTAAAATAGTCTCCGAACAGTGCAAACCAGAAAGGACTATAAAAGGTTAAAAATAACTGAACATGTTTAAAAATGTGATGGCTTTGCACACCCCGTCTGCAGCTCTCAGCTGGCTGTGCCAACTGCAGCGCTTGTGCACTTGAGGCTGAGGGTCCCAGGCTCACCTGGACTCTGCATCAGGTGGGCACACTTCAGCCACCGCCTCCGGAGGCCCTCCAGGTGCACACATCTTGTTGCTTGATGTTGTAGGATGTTCTCGCTGACTGAGGTTCCAGAACCCCTCCTGTCTTTGTGCGCACTTACAATTTTATATAAAATTAGGCATTTTCTTTTTTTTCCTTTGAAGCAGATTAAGCACCTGCATCTTTCCCTTTGGCAGCAACTCCCTGCAGGAGCTGGTCGGTTATGTTGCAGAGGGGAGCTGTTGGGCAGGTCCCAGAGGACACGGACAGCGGGACAAGTCTGGACTTGGCTCCCTGAAGGCCCACCTGTACTGGGGACGTTCTGCTCTCACCCTGCCTCTTAGCTTGCATCTTTCCTTCTTAGAAGGGGAGCTGCTCGGGGACTGCAGACCCTTGGACTCACTGGTGGCAGTGTTCACTGGCAGGGAGGCCTGGGGGCAGGGGCCTGTCTCACTCCTGAGGAGAAAGGTAGGCAGTGAGAGCTGGCTGAGCCAGTCCTAGAGGGTCCCAGAGGGGCGCAGCATTCCCAGAGCTCAGGGCCCCCCATTGCTTCATCTCCAGAGGGCTGCACGGAAGCTGGGACGCTGCAGGGGGGCCGCGACACAGAAGCGTGTGTTCCTTGCTCAGTACGCCTCCTAACCGTGAAAGGGCCCCGGTGATTACCAGGCACACCGGGAAACTTACTAGCAGGAAAGGCAGAACAAATCGACAGCAAGCCAATGCACAGTTTGAAGAGTGCAAGCAGAAGAGAGCAGAAAGTAATCAGCATCCTCAGAGAGGTTAGAGATGGTATGAAATGAGAAAAGGTGTCATCAGGCAGAAATACTCAGCGGACAACAACGAACACTGAGACATTAAAAATACATAAAAGTCAAAGTGAAGGTCACTCAGTCATGTCTGACTCTTTGTCGCCCATGGATGATACAGTCCACGGAATTCTGTAGGCCAGAATACTGGAGTGAGTAGCCTATGCGTTCTCCAGCGGATCTTTCCGACCCAGGAATCGAACTGGGGTCTCCCGCATTGCAGGCAGATTCTTTACCAGCTGAACTATCAGGAAAGCCCAAGTTAAAACAGTGAAAGAGTTGGAAACTGCCGTCGAGGAAATCTTTTGGAGCTGAAAGAGGCAGGCAGGGCGCTGGGGAAGCGAAGCCTGCACAGCTGGTCCCCAGCCTTTGTCCTAAATCGGTGACCCAGGGTCAGAGGCACCTGAGGGAAGGCAACCCCTGAAATAATCGAAGAACAAACCTCCAGAGCCAGATAACACCGCTTTCCAAACTGAAAGGAAACACCGACAGCCCAGTACAAGGGATGAAGATCAAGTCAAAGCAAAACATGATGCCAGGACACTTCAGGGCAGAAGGAAGCTGAACCCCTGAGATAGAACACGAGGACCAGCATTCACACGCAGCACGGAGATCAGGGGCAGCCAGCTTCCTGTGGACCTTATGTACCAAATCCAGCCAAACGATCAACCAGAATCTAAGGTAGAATGTAGAGGTCTTCAGACAGGAAATGCATCTGCCTCCTGATTGCCCTCCTGGGGAAGCCCTGGGACGTGTGCTTCACTGAGGCACAAGAGAGGAGGCAGGGAAACAGGAGCCAGGGAGGCCGCCAAGGAGGAGCCTCCCGGGGCGGAGGGTGGCTGGCCCTGAGCGGCTTGTGCAGCCGGTTTAAAGGACGCCCAGAAGACGGGACTGGGAGAAAACTGGATGACGTGTCTGAAAGCCTAGAGAGGCGATTTGGCGTTGTGTTACTTGAGTAACAACCAGAGAGAAAACGAGGCAGTCCCAGCCCCAGAGAAGGGGGAATCTACTGTGAAACACACTCATAGCTCAGTACGTGTCTTTGTCAATTACATTTATAATGACAAAACTGAATGCTGGTATTGATCTAAACCGAATTATAAGATCGCTGTTGAAGGAGATGGGGAGTCACGCAGAGCCTGCAGGGGAGGAGAGGGCCGGTCCTGATGTGCAGGGTAGCGGAGCACAGAGCAGGTAGCTCTGAAGACTGACCATGTGACATAGAAGGGAGGACGTTATACGAAAGCATTGAGGCTGCCTTTGATAAAAGTAGAGAGAAAAGCTGAGAATGAGGGAGGGCGAAACACTTGTTTATGGCAAAGTTGTTAGAACTTGTAAACAAGGGTTGTTTCACCAGGGACTTGGCTTTCTTGTGCTTAGGAGCACTAGCCAAGCCTTCACAATATGCCTGAGGCCATTTTAAAGCAAAAATCACGGCAAACACGCACGAGAATTTAAAAATGTGGCACTAAATGCGCTGCTGTGGCACGCCTGTTCACCGTTTACAGGTAAGATCTGAGACAGGAAGGCAGAGGGCAGCCTCGGGGAACCCTAGTTGGGAACATGGGCCTTGGGCGACTCAAAATTTCATCAGTCCGATTATGCCTGCAAATAGCCCGGAAAGCAAGTGCTGCAAGTATTGACTTTGTAACAAATTCTAGCAAGGAAGTGAGTTTGCTTTGTATAAGTTTTGAAACTAGAAGTGTGAGTCCTCCTATTTTTTTTTTCAAAATTGTTTTGACTATTTGGGGACTCCTCATATGAATTTGAGAATCAGCTTTTCCTGCCCACCCCCCAAAAGGCCATTAAATTTGGGCTGAGATTGTCTTCAGTGTGAAGACCACTCTGGGGAGTATTGCCATATTGACAATATTACATTTTCCAGTTTATAATCATGGGATGTCTTTCCATTTATTTAGGTCTTTGACTTATTTCAACACTGTCTTGTAGTTTCAGTGTATAAAGCTGTTACTTTCTTGGGTAAATTTCTTTCTAGATATTTTACTATTTTGAATGCTATTGTAAATTTAGTTTTAATTTCCTTTCAGATTCTTTACTGCTGCTGTATGGACACACAGCTGATTATTTTTGTTGTTGTTGATCTCACACCCTGCAGCTTTGCTTTATCAGTACTAACAGTTTATTCTGGCCACGGATGAATTCTGTAGATTTTCTATGTACAGAATCGTGTCATCTGCAAATAGAGATACTTTACTTCAATTTGAACAACTTATTTCGTTTTCTTTCCCAACTGCTCTGGCTGGGACCTGCAGTACTTCACGGCATTAGGCATCCTTGTCCTGTTCTCGATCTTGTGGGGGGAGGACATGCTTCAGTCTTTCATTATTAAGTGTGATCTTAGCTGCGGTTTTCCCAGCTGTCCTGTGTCATGCTGAAAACATGTTCTGTTGTCCTCCAGGTTTGCCGAGTTTGTTTCTTAAATCAGCAAAATGTGTTGAATTTTGTCAAATATTTTCTTTGCGTCTGTTTACATGATTACATGTGTCTGTTCTTCAGTCTATTAATATGGTGCATTCCGTTAACTGATTTCCCTATAGTGAAGCTGGAATCAAGATTGCCGGGAAAAATATCAATATGCTCAGATATGCAGATGACACCACCCTTATGGCAGAAAGTGAAGAAGACCTAAAGAGCCTCTTGATGAAAGTGAAAGAGGAGAGTGAAAAGTTGGCTTAAAGTTCAACATTCAGAAAACTAAGATCATGGCATCCAGTCCCATCACTCCATGGCAAATAGGTGGGGAAACAGTGAGAGATTTTATTTTTTTGGGCTCCAAAATCACTGCAGATGGTGACTGCAGCCATGAAATTAAGACGCTTACTCCTTGGAAGGAAAGTTATGACCAACCTAGACAGCATATTAAAAAGCAGAGACATTACTTTGTCAACAAAGGTCTGTCTAGTCAAGGCTATGGTTTTTCCTGTAGTCATGAATGGATGTGAGACTTGGACTATAAAGAAAGCTGAGCACCGAAGAATCAATGCTTTTGAACTGTGGTGTTGGAGAAGAATCTCAAGAGTCCCTTGGACTGCAAGGAGATCCAACCAGTCCATCCTAAAGGAAATGAGTCCTGAATATTCATTGGAAGGACTGATATTGAAGCTGAAACTCCAATACTTTGGCCACTTGATGCGAAGAGCTGACTCACTTGAAAAGACCCTGATGCTGGGAAAGATTGAGGGCAGGAGGAGAAGGGGACAACAGAGGATGAAACGGTTGGATGGCATCACCGACTCAATGGACATGGGTTTGGGTAGACTCTGGGAATTGGTGATGGACAGGGAGGCCTGGCGTGCTGTGGTTCATGGGGTCGCAAAGGGTTGAACACGACTGAGCGACTGAACTGAACTGAACTCCACTTACATTCCCAGGATGAATCCTACTGTCTTTTAATGTTCTCTTGGATTCAGCATGCCAGAGGGGGATATTAATCTATAAAAATGTTCATACCGGCATTATGGTGTCATGTAACTTATATTGAATTTTATTTGATGAGTCCAGGTCAAGACCCAAAGCTGAAGCTATCTGGATAATGTTGGTTATATCTTTGCTAGTTGGATGCTTCATGCTGCTGCTGCTGCTAAGTCGCTTTAGTTGTGTCCGACTCTGTGCAACCCCATAGACAGCAGCCCACCAGGCTTCCCCGTCCATGGGATCTTCCAGGCAAAAGTACTGGAGTGGGTTGCCATTTCCTTCTCCAATGCATGAAAGTGAAAAGCGAAAGTGAATCGCTCAGTCGTGTCCAACTCTAGCAACGCCACGGACTGCAGCCCACCAGGCTTCTCTGCCCATGGGATCTTCCAGGCAAGAGTACTGGAGTGGGGTGCCATTGCCTTCTCCGTGGATGCTTCATAGAGTGGAAGTAAAGAGTTTTGAGATCAACATATGGAAACTCTTTCTGTTTCTGGGCATTTCAGTTCCGTACTAAATTATTTAATATACCTGGTCAGCAAGTCCGTAATGCTACAGTGAATTCATATTGGATTTATTTGTGCTCATCGTGCTAAGTCACTTCACTTGTGTCTGACTCTTTGTGACGCTGTGGACTGTAGCCCGCCAGGCTCCTCTGTCCATGCAATTCTCTAGGCAAGAATACTGAAGTGGGTTGCCATTTCCTTCTCCAAGGGATCTTCCAGATCCACGGATTGAACCTGCATCTCCTACGTCTCCTGCACTGGCAGGTAGGTTCTTCATGGGCTGAGCCATAGGTTTAAAAAAAAATTAGTTTGTCATTGCTATCTAGCCTCAAACACAGAACATATGAACACATGAAATCTGATTTAATACAAGCTCAGGGTCAGTTTTTCTCATTTTACTAATAGTGACTTGTAATCAAATTTAGCATGAAATCTTTTCCTCTAGTTAAATATTTCCTAAATGTTATTATCTTTCTTTTTGGCATATATCGTTGACTGGCTTTTTCTCAGTAGTGTTGCCTCCAGCTATAGAGCTGATTTTCCTTATGGTGTTAGTTTCTGGTTTTCATTTGGATTACAAGTGTAATGATTCCCTTTGTTAGTAATATATAGAGTTTTTAATAAAAAATGATATTATCCTTTACTTATGTTTTCACAGGAGGCTCTTTAAATAATTGTGACACGTGTGTATGAATTTATATTCATTTTCTTAAATTCATCTCTCTTCTCTCCTCATGTTTTTGAAGATATTATAAGATAAAATTCTTATATTACATTTAAAAAAGTTGTCTCTTCCAAAAAGAAAACAAAATTCAAGACAGTTTAAAATTTCCTGTCGAGATAATTACTTACAAAGTTTAATTTATCATAGCATCCAATTTTTGCTATTAGAATAATTTAAATGGACATTAACTGTAGGTATATAAAAGCTGTTTTCATTCACCCTATTTTTCATGATCACTTTGTCATTCCTCCTGGCATGAGCTCCACTGATTCAGGGCCAAGCCTCACTCATCTGATGCCTCAGCTCCTCAGGAAGCAGGGTTTGTGTCGGTGCTTCCCGTCCTCCTCGTGTTCTTTCTTTTCTTGCTCCCTGTTTCTTCATTTCTCCTATTCTTTCCTCATCTCTCTTCCTTGCTTCCATGTTTATTGAATGAAAAGTCTTGTAACCTTTCAGTTCAGTTCAGTTTAGTTGCTTAGTCCTATCCAACTCTTTGCAACCACATGGACTGCAGCACGCCAGGGCTCCCTGTCCATCGCCAACTCCCGGAGTTTACTCAAACTCATGTCCATTGAGTCAGAGATGCCACCCAACCATCTCATCCTCTCTCAACCCCTTCTCCTCCTGCCCTCAATCTTTCCCAGCATCAGGGTCTTTTTCATTGAGTCAGTTCTTCACATCAGGTGGCCAAAGTATTGGAGTATCAGTTTCAGCATTAGTCCTTCCAATAAATACTCACGACTCATTTCCTTTAGGATGAACTGGTTGGATCTCCTTGCAGTCCAAGGGACTCTCAAGACTCTTCTCCAACACCACAGTTCAAAAGCATCAATTCTTTGGCACTCAGCTTTCATTATGGTCCAATCTCACATCCATACATGACCACTGGAAAAACCATAGCCTTGACTAGATGGACCTTTGTTGACAAAGTAATGTCTCTGCTTTTTAATATGCTGTCTAGGTTGGTCATAACTTTCCTTTCAAGAAGTAAATGTCTTTTAAATTCATGGCTGAGTCATCATCTGCAGTGATTTTGGAGCCCCAAAAATTAAGATCAGCCACTGTTTCCACTGTTTCCCCATCTATTTGCCATGAAATGATTGGACCGGATGCCATGACCTTAGTAGCCTTTAGTAGTGACTTTAAATCTCCTTAATCTTGGTAACCTAAAGTCAAATCTGCCTTTGAGCATGACAGGGTTAGCCTTCTGGATCCAACTGGGACTTGAAGGCAGAACCCTGCAGGCCTTTCCAACCCTGTATGAAATGCTTTCTTCTTTACAGTCTCTGTATACCCTTCCTAGGGTGTTTTGCAAAGAGAAAAATAGAATAATTGAGAATATAATAAATGTCCTTCGGTAATCTTGGTTTATCACCAGCAGATTGACAGCTGCTTTCATTGCTGGTGTGCCATTCTCAGGCTGCATCTTACTTATTTGGGCCCTGAGGACCTTGGCTCGATGTAAAGTCAGGAAAGCGAGACGGATGTGGGGACGGAGCAGGCTCTCTCTGCTGAACCCACCTCCAAGGCGGCTGGAGCTTTTCCAGGCATGAGTCCAGCCCAGCAACAGCATCTTAGGGAGGTCGGCTCCTGCGGCCCCTGAGACTGTCTCAGGAGCTCCTCAGAGTCTGGGAGAACCCACTGCTGCCCTTCTCAGAACAAGGGGGCCACCAGCAGGAGCGGGAGCAGCCGTCCAGGCAGGGGTGAGCCTGAAGGTTAGAGGTGATGGCTCTTGGACCATGGTGCTCCTGCCTCGGCTCTGCTCGCTTCCTCTAGGGATGCAGGCTTCACACCCCGTTATTTTGTCAGGTGCTGTTCCAACCCTGTGAAAAAACCCACACCTCCCACATGCCTTTTGAAACAGGCTTGAACTCCTTCATGAAAATACACTCTGCAAAACGGGACTTGTATTTTTGGAAAGAATTGTCCAGATTCTGTCTTTCATATCTAAGCAGGAAAGATTCTTTTTCTAAGCCTGGCTGAGGGAGAGAAATTATCTGCTTAATCAAGAATACAATACTTAAAAAAAAAATAGGAATATAATTTTATTTGAATTCTGACAGGACGGTGGAGGTTGGAGCCGGGAAGAAGCACGGATGGGAGACCAGAGGCTGAAGCCACCGGCTAGCCCTCCTCACTGGGCAGTTTCTAAAGAACCCAAATGTATTAAGATGCAGAGAACACAAATTATAGTGCACACAGTTTAATCTTATTTGGTGACTCAGAAACAATTCAGATTCTTGCTTCAGGGTTAGCATTACAAATATCAGATGACATTGTATCATCTTACACTTGAGAGGAATCTGGTTCATCAGCACTGAGTGAATAATACAGCCCAGAAGGTACAGCTATATGTAAAGTCCTAGTACAGGCTTCTTTACTTAAAAGTTAACCCTTCAGTGGTCAAAGGTACCAACTTCCAGTTACAAAATAAGTCCTGAGCATGTGATGAGGGACTATAGTTAGCAAAACTGTGCTTCATGTTTGAAAATTGCCAAGAGAGTAGACCTGAGAAGTTCTCATCACAGGAAAATATTTGTAACTATGTGAGGTGATGGAAGTTGATCAGACAGCTTGTGGTGATCATTCTGCAGTATATACAAATATCAAATTATTATATTATACACTTGAAGCTAAAATAGTGATATATGTCAATCCCACCTCAATTTAAAAAACAAATTAAATAATTTTAGTAATTCCTTTGTCTGTTATGCTAAGTTCATGTTACTTATTGGAAAAAACAATATTCACCATATAACAATGCTTACGTGTTTCTTGGATCTATATTCAGAGTATAATTTTTGTATGCTAGTTGCTGTAACATTATAATACTTTTATAGTTATTAAATCTTTAAACTACACTTTAATATCACTTGTACAAGTATCATCTTCAGTTTAGTTCAGTCACTCAGTCGTATCTGTCTCTTTGCGACCCCATGGACTGCAGCATGCCAGGCTTCCCTGTTCATCACCAACTCCCGGAGCATGCTCAGACTCATGTCCATTGAGTCGGTGATGCCATCAACCATCTCATCCTCTGTCGTCCCCTTCTTCCCCTGCCTTCAATCCTTCCCAGCATCAGGGTCTTTTCCAATGAGTCAGTTCTTCACATTAGGTGGCCAAAGTATTGGAGCTTCAGCTTTAGCATCAGTCCTTCCAATAAATATTCAGGACTGATCTCCTTTAGGATGGACTGGTTGATCTCCTTGCAGTCCAAGGGACTCTGAAGAGTCTTCTCCAGCACCACAGCTCAAAAGCATCAGTTCTTCGATGCTCAGCTTTCTTTACGGTCCAACTCACACATCTATACATGACTACTGGAAAAACCATCGGTTTGACTATACGGGCCTTTATCGGCAAAGTATCACCTTACTGTATTTCAAATAAAGTTTTAAAATTAGTTTTTTGTTTATTTGTTTCTGTAAGGAAATTTAGATTTGTCCAATTAGATTACACAGGGAGAAATAATATCTATAATGTTTTGTTTTTAGAGTTTTTCTCTTTAGCAGATGACAGATTTTGGGTGTGCATTCCTAGGCATTTTATATTACTTGCTGCTATTACAAGTACATCTTTTTCATTGTATTTTATAATATTAGCACAGTGATTTTTCACATTATTTGTGTCTGAGCACCGTACTGCATTACTGATTTTCAGTAGACACTTCTGAATCGCATGTAAGTAGTCATGCAACCTACAAACAACACTGATTTGGCCCCTGCTTCCCTAGTTTTGTCTTGTATTCCTTCTCTTTGTCTAGTTTCATTATGTAGAACATCCAGAACAAGGACGTCAGCAGCAAGTGATCAAAAGGAATGTGTTGGATTCAGAAAGACCTGGTTCTATCCTGGTCCTGCAGGAGGTTCTCCTCGAGTGTCCATTGTGTCTTCATTAAGCTGGGAAATAATTTTGCTTCCTGGGTTGATGTAAACATTAGAGATAATTTTTGTCATTTTCTTGGCTAATATGCCAGGCGTTGTACATATACACCGTATTATACTTACTTTTATATTAAAATTTTGTGATGCTATTGGGCACTCTGGCTCGTTTTTGATTATAAGAATAATCATTTTTGGTTTTTCTTTTTTAAATATGAATTTCTAATATGAGTCTGATGTTAAAATTTTTCATAATGTCTTTAATTGATTTGTTTTAAATCCAGCTTAGTATAAATAGATTTTTTCCATAAACAGATATTGGATTTTTTACAAGATATTTTTATGATATAAAAAATGATAGTTTTTTTTTTTTTTTTTTACCAAAGGGTGTGATGAATATCTGGAGAAGGCAATGGCACTCCACTCCAGTACTCTTGCCTGGAAAATCCCATGGACTGAGGAGCCTGGTAGGCTGCAGTCCATGGGGTCACTAAGAGTCGGACACGACTGAGCGACTTCACTTTCACTTTCCACTTTCATGCATTGGAGAAGGAAGTGGCAACCCACTCCAGTGTTCTTGCCTGGAGAATCTCAGGGACTGCGGAGCCTGGTGGGCTGCGGTCTATGGGGTCGCTAAGAGTCGGACACGACTGAAGCGACTTAGCAGCAGCAGCAGCAGTGATGAATACCTGATGACTCGGACAGTAATGAGTCTGCCTGCAATGCAGGAGACCCAGGTGCGATCCCTGGGTTGAGAAGATCCCCTGGAGAAGGGAATGGCAACCCATTACAATATTCTTGCCTGGAAAATCCCATGGGCAGAAGAGCCTGGTGGGCTACAGTCCATGGGGTCATGTTGAATCGGACATGCCTGAGTAACACACACACACACACACACACACACACATTAATATTAAACCATCCTTGAAGCTTGATATAAATGATAAAGGTCAAAATGTATAAATATGTTAAAGTGCTTATTATTAAGTTATTAAATACATTATATGTATATCTCTAAAATAGAAAATATCCTTTTCCATAACTATATTTTTAATGTTGTGATTTTATATATTATTTTCTTGATACTCATAAAATAATTATTTTATTGCTTATTTTTAAAGGATTAGCATTTAAATTGTATTATTTATATTATTTTTGTATTCTAATTCCTTTTGTTTTTAGTATTTTTGTAACCATTGTCTTTATTTTTATTAATTGCATGCTTTATTTCTATTTTTTAAAATTATCAACAAAACATTATTGGCCAGTGTTTTGGACACTACTTATTGACTGTATAATTTATTAACTGATTATTTTCATTAACATTACTTTAGCCCATGTTCCTCAAACTGTCAGATTAAATTTGCTGATTTTCCATCACTCTAAACAGGAGTCATTTTACGGTGCACTCTGTCAGTGTTCTCAGGCCCCATAACAAAATACTATAGACTCGGTGCTTAAACATCAGAAACGCTTCCTCTCAGTTCTGGGGTAAAAGTCCCAGATCTCAGGGCCAGCAGGTGGGTTTGACAGGACCTCCCTCCCTGGCTTGTCCATGGCTACCGCTGTGTCCACACGGGCTTCCCCCTGTGGGCATGCTGGTGCTTCTTACTCTCTCATGGGAAACGAGTCATATGGGATTAAGGCCACCCTCTATGGTATTATTCAACCTAATTACCCTCAGAAATCTGTATGCAGGTCAAGAAGCAACAGTTAGAATCAGACATGGAACAACAGCTGGTTCCAAATTGGGAAAGGAGTACTTCAAGGCTGTATATTGTCACGCTGCTTATTTAACTTATATGCAGAGTACATCATGAGAAATGCTGGGCTGGATGAAGCACAAGCTGGAATCAAGATTGCCGGGAGAAACATCAATAACCCCAGATATGCAGATGACACCACCCTTATGGCAGAAAATGAAGAAGAACTAAAATGCCTCTTTATGAAAGTGAAAGAGGAGAGTGAAAAAGTTGGCTTAAAAATCAGCATTCAAAAGAAGAAGATCATGGCATCTGGTCCCATCACTTCATGGCAAATAGATGGGGAAACAACAGAAACAGTGAGAGACTTTATTTTTTCAGGCTCCAAAATCACTGCAGATGGTGACTGCAGCCATGAAATTAAAAGATGTTTGCTCCTTGGAAGAAAAGCTATGACCAACCTAGACAACATGTTAAAAAGCAGAGACATTACTTTGCCAACAAAGGTCCATCCAGTCAAGGCTATGGTTTTTCCAGTGGTCATGTATGGATGTGAGGGTTGGACCATAAAGAAAGCTAAGCGCTGAAGAATTGATGCTTTTGAACTGTGGTGTTGGAGAAGAGTCTTGAGAGTCCCTTGGACTGCAAGGAGATCCATCCAGTCAATCCTGAATATTCATTGGGAGGACTGATGTTGAAGCTGAAGCTCCAATACTTTGGCCACTTGATGTGAAGAACTGACTCACTGAAAAGACCTTGATGCTCAGAAAGATTGATGGCGGGAGGAGAAGGGGATGACAGGGGATAAGATGGTTGGATGGCATCACCAACTCAGTGGACATGAATTTTAGCAAATTCCAGGAGACAGTGAAGGACAGGGAAGCCTGGTGACTGCAGTCCATGGGGTCACAAAGAGTCAGACACGACTTAGTGACTGACAAACACCAACACCCGAAAGGCTTATCTCCAGACGTGGTCATGTTGGTGGTTGGGACTCTAGCCTACGGATCTCTGTGTGTGCGTGTGCTCAATCATGTCTGAGTCCTTCAACCCCAGGGACGATATCCCTCCAGGCTCCTCTGTCCATGGGATTTTTCAGACAATATTACTGGAGTGGATTGCCATTTCATGCTCTTGGGTGAGTTCAGTTCAGTCGCTCAGTCATGTCCAGGTCTTTGCAACTGCATGGAGTGCAGCATGTCTGGCTTCCCTGTCCTTCGTCAACTCCCAGAGTTTACTCAAACTCATGTCCATTGAGTCGGTGGTGACATCCAATTGTCTTATCCACTGTCGTCCCCTTTTCCTCCTGCCTTCAATCTTTCCCAGCATCAGGGTCTTTTCCAGTGAGTCAGCTCTTCTCATCAGGTGGCCAAAGTATTGGAGTTTCAGCTTCAGCATCAGCCCTTCCAGTGAACACCAGGACTGATTCCTTTAGAATGGACTGGTTGGGTATCCTTGCAGTCCAAGGGACTCTCAAGACTCTTCTCCAACACCACAGTTCAAAAGCATCAATTCTTTGGCACTCAGCTTTCATTATGGTCCAACTCTCACATCCATACACGACTACTGGAAAAACCATAGCCTTGACTAGAGGGACCTTGATTGGCAAAGTAATGTCTCTGCTTTTTAACATGCTGTCTAGGTTGGTTATAGTTTTTCTTCCAAGGAGTAAGCATCTTTTAATTTCATGGCTGCAGTCACCATCTGCAGTGATTTTGGAGCCCAAGAAAATAAAGTCTGACACTGTTTCCATTGTTTCCTCATCTATTTGCCATGAAGTGATAAGACCAGATGCCATGATCTTCATTTTTTGAAAGTTGAGTTTTAAGCCAGCTTTTTCACTCTCCTCTTTCACTTTTATCAAGAGACTCTTCAGTTCCTCTTCACAGTCTGCCATAAAGGTGGTGTCGTCTGCATATCTGCGGTTGTTGATATTTCATACACTAGGGAATCTTACTGACTCAGGGTTGGAACCTGCATGTCTTGTGTCTCTTGCATTGGCAGGTGGGTTCCTCACCACTAACACCACCTGGAAAGCCCTGAACTGGAAATGGGAGGGGGATAACATAAATCACCAGGTCCACATTCTAGGTCTGTGACTGAAAATCTTTCTGTGTCCAAGTCTGTTTCGTGAGCAGGTTTATGCTCAGGCGGTTTCAGTACTCACTGTGATCTCTGTATATCTCAGTTTTCTGTGCCCGGCTCGCCACTTGGTTGGAGCCCCTCCCTGAGGAGGGGTCCTCGAGGGGAACCACTCTGAATGCCGATGTTCTGCTTATTAGATGACATGCACCTTGATCATTAAAAAAACGTGAAAAACGTGTGCTCCCTCAGGTACCGTGGGCCTCTTCCGTTACGTTTCGACATTTCACGTTTAAGGAAACGGTGTTGTGGTTGCTGAGGATGGAGAGTACCGCTGGCCCCGCTGCTGACAGGATTTAGTCTTTTTCTTTATTCTCGTCCACACAGCTGTGCTTGTTGCCACTGTTTGTTTATTCAGGAAACGGAATGACTGCATATCCTACCTTTCAGCTCAGGAAAATCGCCTCACATTTTTTCCTAGGTTTTTCCATGTTTCTGACAGCTTTCTTTGTATCATTAATAGTCCTTATGGAGACCCTCCATTTTCTGTTAAAGCCCGTTTCGTTCTCATGGGTTTCTCCCGTTACTGTAAGTTCTAGAGTGGCCTCAGTTTCCCCTTCGTGTCTCTGCATTTCTGATGACTATTCGAGTCCTGCCGGCAGGCCCTGTGTGCACCGACCAGGACTCTTCTCCGCCTGTTTACGGAGCTTCCCTCGTGACAGCGCCTCATCACCCCCGCCCTGCAGCCTGAAGAGCTGATTCCCCTCCTGCGGTTCTTCTGAAGAGTCCCAAAGCCCGAGGGCAGGAAGCGGGCGGCACCACAAACGTGGCAGCCTGACACTTCTCTGGAGGGCGCCTCATCTGATCGCTAATTCGGGGGGATCCCAGGACAGCCTCTGGGTCTCTTTCCTCTCCCTCGGAGAGGGCGCCCTCGGTCATGTGACCCCAAGCCTGGACGCCCTGTCTTCACTCTGGTCCTCCAGCATGGAGGGGGTGGTCAGGCAGTCTCCTCCCTCACTCCAGGCTCTGTGGGCAGAAGGGAGGTGCAGGGCGTGGGCGGAGAGGGTCCACGGCTGCATTCAGGTCACCCCTCAAACTTCAACCCTGCCTTTCCTCACTGCGTCTGCCACCGGCTTCCTAACTGGCCTGGGAAACTTGGAGGAGGAAAGGATAATTAGATTCTGTCAAGTTTTTATTTACATTTAGGACTACACATTGCCGGTGATTATTTCCCAAGTGTCAGTTCATGTGACATTGAGCTTAAGCCCTTTAGATATTTTAGTAGACAGAGATTTTAGTATGTAGGAACTGTGACATTTTTAATTTCTAAAGGATAAAGGAAAGACTTCCATTAAATTTCACTGAAATTTTAGAAGTGTAAGATTTGGGGCTTATTTTACGATCTAGAAAGATCACATGAATTTCCAAGTCATGTGGGTAATTTTGACCGGCTGTGTGACATTTGGTAAATGTATTGACCGCTCTGATTAGATCTCAGATGCAGGCTGGTGCAGTTGACTTAGTTCATCTCCCTGGGAGATCGGTTCTGGAGCCCTTTCAGCTGACAGTCTGCAAGGGTGAATGGTCTTCTTGCTGCTCCTGTACAGTGCTCACGTCTGTGGTCTGTGAGGGTGAGCTGGGGGCTGCTTTCCCATCCCGTGGGTCCTGTGGCTTTCCCACGCGTGCTGGGGATTTCTGCCCACGGGTACTCCCCCTCCCGCGGTGGCTAACCCATGGGTCCTTTGGGTCCTGTGGTTACTCCCCTCCCCCTCCTCAGGGACTGTCTGGCACTGGCTGGGGACATTCTGACTGTCACCTCTGGTGGAGGACACTGGCACCTGACGGGCACAGAGCAGGAGTGCTGCTCCGTCGTGGACGCACAGAGTGGCCCGCAATCAAGACTCGTTCAGTGCAAAGCCAACAGTGCGAGGTCGAGACAAGGCAACGCATGCCGATCGACTGTGATGTGCTCTTTCTGCCTTTCATGATTCTAGTGTCTGTTATTTTCCTGAACAACCCAAGTCTTTGAATTTATCCTTGATGTAACTACAAAGCTTCAATAGGCCTGAGACCTTTTCGATTTTTTAAGCACATGTGCTTTTTGGTCTACAAACGCTCAAAGTGCATATAGTAAAAGCGCTTTTGTTGCTCAAAAAAACAATGCTGTATTTGTTCCAAAATCCAAATACTGCACTTGAAAGAGACTTGAAATCCATACGGTCCACACGGAAAGGGGAAAAAAATGCTCTTTCATGAATATTTGTGAGCTTGGGACATTACCAATATCATATTTCAAATGACACTATTCCCAAGAATTTTAAAGAATAGCATAATTAGATTCATAGAAATTTTGAGTTGGAGTGAGTTTCAGGGATCATCCGGAATGTTGAGAGGTGCCAGGCTGTCTCCAAATGCTTTGGCTGTGATGCTGGGGTCTGAAGAGGTGAGCCGTGAGCATCCTCGGAGCCGGCGGCCCAGGCTGGCCAGCGGTCACCGGCGTCTACGTGGAGCTTCTGCACTTGTCCTGCTGTAAGAACATTCCTACCTCTTCCAGAAACAATCCACGTTATCTTTTAGCTGAGCTATGTGCTAAGTCGCTTCAGTCGTGTCCGACTCTTTGCGACCCCATGGACTGTAGCCCACCAGGCTCCTCTGTCCATGGGATTCTCCAGCCAAGAAAGCTGGAGTGGGTTGCTATGCCCTCCTCCAGGGGATCTTCCAGACCCAGGAATCGAACTTGTGTCTCCCTCATTGCAGGCACATTCTTTACTGTCTGATCCACCAGTGAAGCCCACATCATAGCACAGTGTAAACATCAAAGATGTGATTGTTGAGAAAACAGGATCCCAAGTTCGACACAGCTTGCGACGTGGCTGCTGCTGTGAGGGTTTGCATCCTTTGCTCACCCCTGACGCTGCTGTCCCCGAGCACTGGGCGGTGTCACCGTCGCCGGGTGCTGGCCTCCAGCCGTTGGGGCTCCCAGTCTGCTGTGTGAGGACCCCTGACCTTGTGAACCAGCGCCAGGGGCTCCGTTCCGCAGGCCTGACTGCGAGCACGCCCTTCCCCGCGGGGTTTCCTGGCCCCTCTCTGAATCCTGGGACTTCCCGGCTGCTCCCCGGGGCTCCCTGGGCGTGGGCGCCGGTTCACCCGAGAGCACACGGTCCCTCCTGAGGGGGACGCCCCGGTACACGGACGCGGCGGGGGCGAGGCCGGGTTCAGGCTGGGGGGACGCTGGGGGCCGGGCACAGGGAGTCGGGGGTGGAGGGGGTCCTCCTGGGGAAGCCGCAGGGTCAGGGCAAGTGCGCCGGAGCGGCTGCGAGCCGGGAGCACACAGCCAGCCTCCTGCAGGCGCTCTGCGTGCCCACGGGCGGGGCTGACTGGGGTGTGCAGGAGCGCGGGCTTCCGGGGCGCTGGTCTGGTTCAGACGCCCCTCGATGACCGCCAGCCAGCCCGTGGGGCATGGATCGCTCCAGAGAAGGGGGGGTCCTTCCCTCCTGGGTCCAGGGCCCCCCGCCCCACCAGCTGTGGTCTTCACTCGGTGTCACCTTCTGCATCCGCCTTGGCCCCTGTTCTTCAAGGCGCAGCTCTCCATTACTGCAGAAGAGGGTATTTAGAAGAAGAGGGTACTCTTTCTAAATGTGCTTTTCGCAGCACACTTGTTACCTATAATTCTACATGTTTCCTTTATTATTTTTCTCCTTCACTAGAATTAATCTTCATGAAACGGATTTTCATTTGTAATTTTTCCCTGATAAGTCCAATGCTTAGAAAGGTAGACCATTTACCTTTCTATAAAAGAAGAATACACTGAAGAACTATACAAAAAAGATCTTCATGACCCAGATAACCACGATGGTGTGATCACTGACCTAGAGCCAGACATCTTGGAGTGCAAAGTCAAGTGGGCCTTAGGAAGCATCACTACGAACAAAGCTAGTAGAGGTGATGGAATTCCAGTTGAGCTATTTCAAATCCTAAAAGATGATGCTGTGAAAGTGCTGCGCTCAATATGCCAGCAAATCTGGAAAACTCAGCAGTGGCCACAGGACTGGAAAATGTCAGTTTTCATTTCAATCCCAAAGAAAGGCAATTCCAAAGAATGTTCAAACTACCATACACTTGCATTCATCTCACACACTAGTAAAGTAATGCTCAAAATTCTCCAAGCCAGGCCAGATGTTCAAGCTGCATTTAGAAAAGGCAGAGAAACCAGAGACCAAATTGCCAACATCCAATGGATCATCAAAAAAGCAAAAGAGTTCCAGAAAAACATCTACTTTTGCTTTATTGACTATGCCAAAGCCTTTGACTGTGTGGATCACAACAAACTGTGGAAAATTCTTAAAGACGTGGGAATATCAGACCACATTACCTTCCTCCTGAGAAATCTGTATGCAGGTCAGGAAGCAACAGTTAGAACTGGACATGGAACAACAGATTGGTTCCAAATAGGAAAAGGAGTACGTCAAGGCTATATATTGTCACCCTGCTTATTTAACTTATCTGCAGAGTACATCATGAGAAATGCTGGACTGGAATAAGCACAAGCTGGAATCAAGATTGCTGGGAGAAATATCAGTAACCTCAGATATGCAGATGACACCACCCTTATGGCAGAAAGTGAAGAACCAAAGAGCCTCTTGATGAAAGTGAAAGAGGAGAGTGAAAAATTTGGCTTAAAGCTCAACATTCAGAAAACTAAGATCATAGCATCTAGTCCCATCACTTCATGTCAAATAGATGGGGAAACAGTGGAAACAGTGACAGCCTTTATTTTGGGGGGCTCCAAAATCACTGCAGATGGTGACTGCAGCCATGAAGTTAAAAGATGGTTGCTCCTTGGAAGGAAAGCTATGACCAAACCTAGAGGGCATGTTAAAAAGCAGAGACTGATGAAGCTGAAACTCCAATACTTTGGCCACCAGATGTGAAGAACCAAGTCATTGGAAAAGACCCTGATGCTGAGAAAGATTGAAGGCGGGAGAAGGGGATGACAGAGAATGAGATGGTTGGATGACATCACTGAAGCAATGGGCATGAGTTTGAGTAAGCTCCAGGAGTTGGTGATGGACAGGGAAGCCTGGCGTGCTACAGTCCATGGGGTCGCAAAGAGGCATGACTGGGGACTGAACTGAACCAGAAAGGATAAATTTCACAGGGCTCTTTTGAGCCTTAAAGATAATGCAAAAAACTGTATTATCAGGCATAGAGAAAGTATGCCAAAAATGAAAATCTTTTTGTTTTAATATAAAAATTAGTGTTTAAATGAAAAATATTAGTAATGCTTCCCTTGGAAATAACTTCTTTTTTAATGAGGAGCTTCTGGACAGTCTTTTGAACAAATTATGTTAGGAAAATTGGATATCTCTGTGCAAAAAAAATGAAGGAAGACCCTTACATTACACCATATGTAAAAATTAACTCAAGATGGATCAAAGACCTTAATGCAACAGCCAAAATCACAAAACTCTTAGAAAAAAACAGAAGGACAAATCTTTATGATATTGGATTTGGCAGTGATTTCTTGGATATAGTACCAAAAACAGAGGCAGGAAAAGAAAATAGAAACTTCATAAAAACTTAAAGCTTTTTTGATCAAAACACTATCAATGGAGCATAAAAAACAAAACAAAACCAATTCTCACAATAGGAGGAGATGTTTCTGAATCATGTATCTAACAAGCGGTTAGTATCCAGAATATGTAAAGAATTTCTCAGCAACAGCGATAAAACCCAATAAACTGATTTAAAAATGGGCAAAGGACTTGAGTTGATATCTATCCAAAGAAGAAGTACAGATGGCCAATACCCCTGAAAAAAAATGCCCAACATCACTATTAGGGAAATCCCAATCAAAGCTACTGGAGAAGGCAATGGCACCCCACTCCAGTACTGTTGCCTGGAAAATCCCATGGATGAAGGAGCCTGGTGGGCTGCAGTCCATGAGGTCGCTAAGAGTCGGACGCGCTAAGCAACTTCACTTTCACTTTTCACTTTCATGCATTGGAGAAGGAAATGGCAACCCACTCCAGTGTTCTTGGCTGGAGAATCCCAGGGACAGGGGAGCCTGGTGGCTGCCGTCTATGGGGTCACACAGAGTGGGACACGACTGAAGCGACTTAGCAGCAGCAATCAAAGCTACAGTGAGAGATCTCTAGACTCCTGGTAAGATGGTTCCTACCAAACAAGCAGAAAATAGTAACTGTCAAGGAAGTAGAGAGTTGGTGGGGATGAAAAATAATGTAGCTGCTGTGGAAAACAGCATGGAGGCGCCTCAAAACTGAGGCCCAGAGTTAGCGTGTGATGCAGCCATTCTGCTTCTGGGGGAGCCCCCGGGGGGCTGGAGGCAGAGACCTGGCAGCCGTCTGCACACGTGTTCACAGCAGCAGCAGTCACAGTGGTCAGAATGTCTGCGCTGGATAAACACTGATACGTAGATGCGGTGACGTACCTTCAGATTTGAGGAGGAAAGAAACCCTGCAATACGACAACGTGGAAGAGCCACAAGGACCTTGTGCTAAATGTAAGAAGTCAGACACAGGACGGCTAAATTGTGTGATTCCGTTTATTTGAAGTACCTTGAGTGGTCAAACCCAGAGACAGAAAATGGAATGGTGGTTGTAAATCAACAGGGGCTGCAGGAGGAAGGATGGGGAGTTACTGTTTCACGGGGCGGAGCCTCAGTTTGAGAAGATGAGGAAGTTCTGGAAAGTGTGGTGGTGATGGGGGCACGAAAATGTGACTGTGACCAAAAAATGGCCAGAGTGGTGACCTTGGTGTTGTATGTATTTACCACGGTAAAAATGAAGACTCTTGACAGATGTTATCAACGATTTTGAAAACACCCCAGCATCACACCACACATAAGGTTCATATTTTAGAAGCCGTGCTGTGGTGTGCTATCAGAATTTTGGGCACTTTCCCCTGCATTTGCCTCTTGTATTTTTTTTTCCTATAATATATTGACAAATGAAAAGCTTTAGAAAATTTGCCATTTGGAGGAAATATACTTTGGATGCCCTAACACAAACTATTTGCTACATTAAAGAGAAAATCAAATATGATAAAGGGAGTGGGGAGTAGAGGCGTTGCTATGTTCAGGCTGCTGTTGGATTTTCACGCCCCCGCCTATGTGGCTAAAAGGTCAAGACCCAGAGACCAAGAAGGATGAAAACATGGCCCACGGTAGGGACACCTGGGCACGGCGAGGATCCTCCGCTTTGTCTAACTTTTAGGATATTATGTTTTATAATCTCCAAATACAGACATCGAAGCCCATTCATTCGTGACCCATTCTTCTTTACTGACTCAGTTATTTAAATAAGAGTTTACTCACTGCCTTCAGCGTGCCAGGCACTGGGTGACACGGCACGAACTGTCCCAGTTTCGCCGCATGTGGAGCTGGGACGAGAGTTTGTAAAGCTGAGAACTGAGCGGCTGGCTCCCCCTCAGCAGTGTGACGCCGCTGGACGCCTGCTCCTTCAGCCCTTCCAAACGAAAACAAAGGCCAGAAAGGAGCAGTGTCTCTAGACGTTGGTGAAGGTAACGGCAGGTGATTTTAACAACACAGATGCTGACTCAGATCCCAACAACCGTAATCCTGACATGTATTAGTCCAGGGGTGGTTTAGCAAATCAATTCCTAATTTGTCGCAATTCTGGTCTTAAGATTTCCTTCCGGGTTTTTTTCCTAAGGGAGTGAGGAGAGAAATTTTCATCATGATTGGGCTGTTAAGTGCTTTCTTTCTATCGTATCAGTCTGCCACCATCTCCTGTCCAAGGTTTAAAAATGCTATTTTTCAAGCATGAATGGATAGAACATTTGAGATTAGAGAGAGTGACTGACTTGCTGTTTTCTGAAATTTAGAACCTATCTAAGCTGTCAGGGCAGATGCTTACCACTGAACAGTGAGGATATTAGCAATGACATCTTAGAACCTGAGGAACACACTGGCCTCGAAACTGATGGGAAACATACAGAGGACGGTCACAGGGGCAGAAAGGGCTCACGGCTGCAAGGCTGCTTCTAAGCTGGTTCGAGAGGTGTGGGGAAAGCTGTGGCCAGAGTGCGGGGGTGCCCAGCTCACAGCAGAGCAGACCTTGAACACAGGGTGTCCACAGTGGCATCACGGGGTGAACACACCTTAGTAAGAAACATGGGAACCAAGGTGTGGCTACGTGGTCGGCCTGAAAGATGCCCTCGGTACCGGCGTGTTGATTTTGATTCTGTTGTTTCCCCTCTATTTTGGAGCCATTTTTTCCACCTTAATTGTGCTCCTGGGACAACCACGCCCGAAGTGACAGCGGATGAAATGAACTGATCTGAAGAAGAGGTTGGGTTGTCTGCAGGGTCCCGCAGTGACTGTCGTGCGGGGCCTGGACACGGGGTCAGCCCCTGTGGACACGGCTGGGACTCAGAGGGCTATTTGACATTTATGAGCTCCACCAATATCTTAGACATTGTGGCAAACATCATTCTGCGCCTGGATCAATGCGATTGCAATCTTAATTAAGGATGAGTCAGGCCACAAATAGAAAGGGAGCCTCGTGGGCCGACGGCAGAAAGGAAACCCAGCCTGACTCTCCGCTGGCCTTCTAGGCCCCGAGGAGCCTGGAGAAGGTGCAGGGTCGCGAGTCCCCGGGGGGTCTCTCGGGACCCGGGCAGAGGGCCTGGGCCCCCGGGGCCACTTCAGTCCTACACGGGGCTCATCATGTTGTTGCCGGTTTACTTGTAAACAGGAGATGCCAGTCAGGGCCTCAGGCAGAGGCTGAGCCGCTGGGAGCCCAACCCTGTGGGGAAAGCAGAGTCCCCGGAGCTTGCCTCCTGTATCCAGAACCACAGTTTGAAGTGGATGGGTCCCTGAAAACAAAGAAGCTTCCCCCTTGACTTCTCTGTTGGGTACAGAGGAAATTCAGGCTCTGGAAACCGAATCTCCTCTGCTGAGTGTGAACGGAGACTCAGGCACCAAAGGAGTCTTTTGATGAGAAGATGCTAGGAGTGAGCCGGAATTCAGGTCTGAGGATGCACTGTGAGTGTGAAGGCCCCAGAGCAATGCCTGTTTGAAATGCTACATTTTATTTTATAATGAGTATGCCGCTGCTGGCTGCTGCTGCTGCTGCTAAGTCGCTTCAGTCGTGTCCGACTCTGTGTGACCCCATAGACGGCAGCCCACCAGGCTCCCCCGTCCCTGGGATTGTCCAGGCAAGAACACTGGAGTGGGCTGCCATTTCCTTCTCCAATGCATGAAAGTGAAAAGTGAAAGTGAAGTCGCTCAGAATGGATGTCATCATTTGTTTCAGACTGTTTCAATTTTTAAAAAATACAACACTGATACTTCACGCCTCATATCACTGAGTAAAAGTGAGATTCTAGGAAGACATGACAAGCAGTCCTGTGACTTGGGTACCTAGCTGCGCTTTAACAACCGGCCCAGACTGTGCAGGGCGGTGGGACCACAGGCTCCAACCTACAGGAGGAGGCCAGGCTTACCTTTCAGCCCTGCTTCGTTTCTTCCCTTGCTGCGCACAGGCCTTCAGCGGCGGGCAAAGGCCCAAGCACACCCTAAAGGTGCGATTTGGCTAATACAGCAGGCATGCCCGCAAGAGGGGGAGGAGATGGCGGATGGAGTCCCTGCAAGAGGGGGAGGAGATGGCGGATGGAGCTGGAGGCAGGCAGATGCCAGCATTCTTTTCTGATTTGTTTTCCCTTGTGAAATTCTACAGGCACGAGGCGCTTGGCTGCCTATAATTTCCACGAATCCGATTTGCTAAGAATTCATCCCACACATCATTTCATCCAAGACAGGAGGATGCAACCTAGGCAGGCTCTGCCCAGACTTACACTAACACAGAGCGGATTGTCTGAGGCGTCCACGTGGGCTAGCCCATGTCACAGCAGGAGGAAGTGCTCTGAATGGCTGGGTGTTTAGCCCCCAGCTTGTAACAGGGCACATTTGCCCCGCTGCCCCCTTGCTGCCTGTTCCCCTGCAGAAATCTGAAAATATTAGTATTAATTTTATTTCCCTCTTCCATTCGCCTCCTGTTTCTTCCTGCAGGTTAAATGTTGGTGCAGCATACTGCTACAGAATAGGAGTAACCGCATTAATCCTGAGGAGAAAGATGCGTCCATGGTAACGGGAGGTCTGCAGTGACGTCACTGCTGGGGCTCCGGCTTCTTTCCGGCTCAGCCAGGTGGAGGTCTCCACAGGCAGAGGGGCTGGAGCTCCCAGGTCACAACTGCCCATTAGGCCTGGCGGTGCCTGACGGCACGGACCTGGCTCACAGACACATTTTGCTTGGTTTCACAACATCAAAAAGTAAGCTAACTTTTTTTTTTACAAACCAGCAACGTTTCTATTAAATGCTAACCCTTAACACTGGGATGGTCTGGCTGCTCCGGGCTCGCTTTGCTCATGGGCGTCTGAGAGGCAGCTGGCTCTCTCCCCGCTGTCCGCCTTGCAGCCAGGATCTCCGGAGGGCTCGGGCACCCGGGGAACCGAGTCTGAAAGCTGATGTCCAGGAGGTGGTGTCTAGTCCAGACCCTGGAGTCCAGGGTGCTTTGATCCGTGGCGAGACCATACATCTACGAACCGTGTGTATATGATTTCCCAGGTTAAGATTCTATTTTTCTTTCCAGTTGGCCCACAGTCATTGGTGGGTGGGAGATGTATGGAGCGGGCTGAGCAGGCAGACAGGGAACCTCGGCTCGCTGTTCTCGGAAACCCCTGCTGTCGGGACCTTTTGCTCTGCCCCAAGTTCACCAGAAACAACATACACAGCGAAATGACAAACGGTGAGCTAAAGCCAGAGAATGAAGTGCTTTAAAAGCATAAAATTCATAAATGATTATACCAGGAAATAATTACAAATGAAAGTATTAACATGCATTTCAAAAATAAAAATAGAAATTAATAGTAACTTGAAAATAGATATTTAGTAATTGACACATGGATGTAAAACATGAAAACAGAAAATGTTAAAATAATGTTGACAGTAGAAAGTGGAATATTACAAAATTTACTTCAAAATGGTGAGTTTCAACCCAATACTTTACTATTACTCTGACAAATCTCATCAACAGCTGGAAAAATGCTCACGTTTGGTCTCTTGCCAGAAAGACCCTGCTCTTCCAGCAGCTGATCAGAGTGTCAGAGTCTGACGGAGCTGGGGAGTCCCCTTCAGCCTCCTCTGGGAGCCCGTGTGCCCTGTGCCCACTCCCAGCTGCTGGGCCTCGCGGGGCCGCTGGCCAGCACCAGATCCTGGGCTCAGGAAGACCCAGGTGCAGTTCTTTGAGCATCTCCAAGCCTGGCTTCTGAGACTCATACTTCCCTCCTTCCACAGCTGCTTGAGTCTCAGAGCATAACTTGGAAGTGTGGTTGCTAGAATGTGCTGTACTTAGTCACTCAGTTGTGTCCAACTCTTTGGGACCCCATGAACTGTGGCCCACCAGGCTCCTCTGTCCATGTGGATTCTCCAGGCAGGAATACTGGAGTGAGTTGCCACGCCCTCCTGCAGGGCATCTTCCCAACCCAGAGATTGAACCCAGGTCTCCTGCATTGCAGGTGGATTCCCTATCGTCTGAGCCACCAGGGAAGCCCCAGAATACTGTATGGGTTGTCTATCCTTCTCCAGGAGATTGTCCCAACCCAGGAATTGAACCGGGGACTCCTGCATTGCAGGCGGATTCTTTACCAGCTGAGCTATCAGGGAAGCTCCCTCTACACTCTGTCTGCTCTTAAATTTCTCTACACAAATTCTCCTATCAGGGCAGTTTACAAATATCTAACCCTTAAGAATGGGGAAACAGTGGAAACAGTGTCAGACTTTATTTTCTGGGGCTCCAAAATCACTGCAGATGGTGATTGCAGCCATGAAATTAAAAGACGCTTACTCATTGGAAGAAAAGTTATGACCAACCTAGATAGCATTTTGAAAAGCAGAGACATTACTTTGCCAACAAAGGTCCGTCTAGTCAAGGCTATGGTTTTTCCTGTGGTCATGTATGGATGTGAGAGTTGGACTGTGAAGAAGGCTGAATGCCGAATAATTGATGCTTTTGAACTGTGGTGTTGGAGAAGACTCTTGAGAGTCCCTTGGATTGCAAGGAGATCCAAGCAGTCCATTCTGAAGGAGATCAGCCCTGGGATTTCTTTGGAAGGAATGATGCTAAAGCTGAAACTCCAGTACTTTGGCCACCTCATGCAAAGAGTTGACTCATTGGAAAAGACTCTGATGCTGGGAGGGATTTGGGGCAGGAGGTGAAAGGGACGAGAGGATGAGATGGCTGGATGGCATCACTGACTTGATGGACGTGAGTCTGAGTGAACTCCAAGAGCTGGTGATGGACAGGGAGGCCTGGCGTGCTGTGATTCATGGGGTCACAAAGAGTCAGACACGACTGAGCGACTGAACTGAACTGAACTGAACCCTTAACATTGTTAGAAGAAATGCCACATCTGAATTTGCCACTAGGCAAAAAATGTTCATTGAATGGAATTTAATGCATTGAACTCATACAATGACTGCTCTCATTTTGTCACAAGAAAAACGCTATAACCAGTAAGAGTGTTCCTGACCTAGGGAGCAGCAGCAGTGAGTCACCTTGGAACCTGATTTGCATAAATGACAAGATAACAATAACCACAAAACCCTGCTGTCGTCGTGTACTCCATGTACACACTGACCGGCTGCATATGACATAACAGCACGCAGTACGCACAGCGTGCCGGAACTGCAGCACTAAACTGTGTCCACCAAGGGAAAAACAGGGACAGTCCCTCATCAACGACAGTAAAAACCAGAGTAAAGCAGAAGCACAGTTACACTTAAAAAACATTAAGGCTCCTTCCATCCTTATGTTCCATGAAAAATACTGCAAATATGAAAAATATAACCTAAAACTAATCAAATTTGGATGAGCAACATACCCTAACTTTAAAGACAAGACTGCTTTTATCACTTAGGTTTCTTAAGATTTCAAGAAGAATAAGGACACTACATGTAATGATCAACGGTTCAATACAAAAAGAAGATATAACAGTTATAAATATATATATGCACCCAACCCAGGCTTCCTCCATGGCTTAGTGGGTAAAGAACCCACCTGCCAATGCAGGAGACACAGGAGATTTGGGTTTGATCCCTGCGTTGGGAGGATTCCCTGGAACAGGGTGTGGAAACTCACCCCAGCATTCTCGCCTGGAGAATCCCATGGACAGAGGAGCCTGGCGGGCCACAGTCAATAGGGTTTCAAAGATTCGGACACGACCGAAGTGACCGAGCATGCGTGCGTGCACCCAGCAAAGGAGTACTTCAGTATATAAGGCAAATACCAACAACGACGAAGGGAGAAATCTTCCTGTTAGGAGCTGTCAGGTCAAGGTTCAGCTGCAATAACAGAAACCCCAAACCACCAAGGATTATTCCCTCGTGGGAAGGAGCCAGAGGGGGCAGTCAAGTGCTGCTGGGATGGTCCAGGGACCCAGGCTGTTTTCCGCTTCTCCCGTCCGCCCTTATTCCGCGTTGACTCCGTCCTCAGTGTCACAACATGGCTGCTAGAGCTTGGGCGATTGCATCTGCCTCCCGTCAGGAGCAAGGGTGGGGGCAAATGGGCTTTACTTAGCTCCCTGTTGCCTAAGACGCCTTCCGGGCACGAACTCCTGGTAACATCCATTTGTGAGCTCCGTGTTGGCTGAGAGGATTGCTCCTCCCGGCAACACAGGCGGTTGCCTAAGAAGAAAAGTGGAGCCCACTGTGGGGTGACCAGTGGTGGCCGCTGCCTCAGGGACTGCTTTCCTTGCCAGGAATTCCTCTCCTCTGCCCTCCCGCCATCAGCTCCCACCTGCCTTCTGTGCCTCCGTGCTTCCTCCCCCCACAGGCCCCAGGCTCAGGTTACGGAGCTGCTAGAGACACAGGTTCCAGGTGGCCCTCCGCACCCCGCTGTCAAAGTCAGTGTGCTGATTGTGTTGGCTTCCAGAGGGTTTTGACTGCTGAACAGCCAGCCAGTCCATGCAGATTTTAATAAGCGAGTCACCAATGGGATCATGCCAGCTTCATATTTAGATAACCAATAGCAACTTTTTAAAATCAAGATAAAACTTATGGACAAAAATGGTTATTTTTCACATATCAAATTAATAATCTGATGAATATTGCTTTACAGATAACAGAACGCACGTTTAGCCATGGCAGTAAAAACTGCATGTTACAATGCTATTCCTAAGAGTCTCAGCTTTGGAGCATCTTAAAAATGTCCTTTCGACTCTGATCTAAGGTGGGTGAGTGGATGCTATGGACGGTCCTCAGGGCAGGCGTGGGGCCTCGCAGTGCCTGCTCGCGGGTCCCGGCCCCAGCTCCGAGGGACCGTTTCCTGAGACTTCAGACTTAGGCCGCTGTTCACAGCACAGTGAAAAGCACACTAGTTGGCTGACTGTGTGGGTTCAGGT
This sequence comes from Bos mutus, assembly GCF_027580195.1. Lineage (NCBI taxonomy): Eukaryota > Metazoa > Chordata > Mammalia > Artiodactyla > Bovidae > Bos > Bos mutus. The sequence goes on from NC_091624.1 coordinate 346,117, forward strand.
TTGACTTTAATAATTAACACAAGCTATTTTATCTTGTGAGCGAGGTGCAGTGGCGAGAATGCAGGTCACGCAGACTTGGGTTCAGATCCTGGCCGAGTGGCCTTGCCACGCCCTAGATGTGGGACAGTGCAGTCGCCTGGTTTTCATGCCTGCCCTTGTCACTGGCAGACAGGTGGGTGACCAGGAGGAGAGAGGGGACCCCGGAGCCAAGCTGGTCCGAGAGTGGAGGTCCGAGGCCCTGGTGTTTCCAGCAGGAGAAACACTTGGTGAGCTTTCCGCTGTCCTTGAAGACGGGTCTGGAGGAAATCTGGACTGGTCCAGAGATCATTCTTCCAAGCAAGCGTGGAGTTTACTGAATTGTCTGGCTTTCCAGTTACCAGGATGTCGATGGTTTCAGGCTGAGCTACTTGGGTGGTGGCGGTGGTGGTGCTGTGTGTGCGTGTGTGACACCAATCGCGATAATTTTTGACAAATGGCTTATTTGTCTTATTACTCATTTCCGGGAGGAACATTGTTTGAATCTCTGGAAACCCCAGCCCTCCCCCTACCCCCTCAGAGTTTCTTCCCTTTGCACGGTATTCTTATTTTCCTGGCGCTTAGGGACACTGTCAACCAAATTAAGCAGCTGCACTTAAAGGCCTGATCCCAAAGGCCACACTGACAACTGGAGCGGGAGTGTTTATTTCACAGCGATGCCGAGATGGTGTCGTGGATGCTCACAGAGCGGGAGGAGAGGACAGTCAGCCCTGAGCGTGAGAGGCACCCGAGTCAGGGAAGGCGCTGCTCTGGGCTGAGAAGGGTCAGGGCTTCTCAGGGACCAGGTCAGGGGTGGTCAGGGACCACAAAGTGGCTGGCTCCTGCCGGGAACCTCTGAGGTGTGGCCGCCAGGTCGAGAAGGAGGCTCCCTGAGGCTGTGTGAGCGGGAGCTGCATATCGGGGCTTCCCATCTCCCAGCCCTGGGGCCTGGAGGCCACGCTGGACCCGGAGACCCCAGGGCAGTCGGGGCAGGAGTGTCTGCAGGCCTTTCCTCACCGTGCCAAGAGAGCTGCCGGCTTCGGCACGCAGGCAGGGGTCGGAGGACCGTCTCAGAGAAAGTGTCCCACGCAGAATGAGCGCAGCCGCAGCCTCGGGTGGGCTGGAATGGCTCAGACCCCTCGCCACTAGGAAACTCAGCATTTCACAAGCTGCTCACACGGTGTCCGACTGGCTTTATTTTCAAATAAGAGCAGTTTCCCAAAGGAAATGGAAAACCTGAAGGACAAAGACAAATGAAAGGTTGAGAATGATCAATGAGCAGAGAAAGGAGGGCCGGACGAACGGGAGAGACAGGAAGGGCGCAAAGGGCAGGAGACGGGCCTGCAGCGGGCGAGGCTGTGCGCGCCGCGGCGCTGCGTCGTGGGTTAGGGCCACGGGCTTGCTCTTGCTGTCAGACGAGCCTGTCCGCCTGCACGCGGGGACGGGGAAAGCCTCAGAGACCACTCCAGGGTCAGCGCCATCTTTCCAGGGCCCTTAGTCAGAATGTAACTCCCGTCCTCAGTGAGAGGGAGGGTGCACTGCATTCAAAAGGAGAAACGAGGCCATAAGGAAAGTGTTTAGAGAAGAGCTTCTAGACAAAACACAGAAGACAGCAGAAACAGAAACAGCAGGAGAGCGCGGGAAAGAAAACCGGAAGGAATTTCCCAGAAAGTACAATAGCAAACAAAAAAAGAATTTAGAAATTTAATTTAAAAAGAAAAGAAGTTTGACATTTAGATTTCTATATTGACTAGATGTTTGTGGCCCCTCAGAATTCACGTGTGGAAATCCTGACCCCAGTGTGACTGTATCTGGAGGTGGGGCCCTTGCCAGGCAGTCAGGCCATGAGGATGGAGCCTCGTGATGGGACTGGAGCCCTGAGAAGGGGTGCAGGCCCAGGACCCCCCGCATGCTCGCTGCTGCGCTCAGACACACAGAAACGTCCATCTGCAACCAGGGGGAGGGTCCCCTAAACACGGACGGGTCTGCCAGGGCCTGCCTCTTCGGACTCCAGCACCTAGAATTACAAGAAAGGAGCCTCTGTCGTTTAGGCGCCCAGTCGGTCAGTTTATCATAGCAGCCTGCTCTGGTTGACCGAGGGCTCTTTTTTTAGAAGCTACAACATTCGACTCACAGGACTTACAAAATAGAAAACAGAAATAAAGCAGCAAAGGACTAACATAAGAAACATTTCTAAAACTTAAGGACAGGAGACTCCAGGTTAAAAGAGTCCACTGACTGTTCAGTTGACCCAAGAGGTAAAGCATCTGCCTGCCAGAGCAGGAGCCCCAGGAGACCGGGGTTTGATGCCTGGTGGGGAAGATCCCCTGGAGGAGGAAATGGCAACCCACTCCAGTGTTCTTGCCTGGGAAATCCCATGGACAGAGGAGCCTGGTGGGCTGGAGTCCACGGGGTCGCAGTCAGACGCGACTGAACACGCACGCGTGCGCACACTGACTGTTCAGGTCAAAAGAAGAAACAACCGCAACGTCAGGATGCATCCCTGAGAAGTCCCGGAAGCATTATGGGAAGTGATCGCAAAACACTTTATTTATGATATTGAGGGAAATTCTACGAAAAACTGCTAAAGTGCTGAAAGTGGTTACTTCTGAAAAGGCATTCACTAGGGTAGGCAGAAACGATTCAGAGGAAAGCTGTTTTTCTGCACCAGCCCTGCTTTGGGCTTTTCCTGTTGACCATGCTTATGTATTATTAAGATAAAAATAACCGGATGTTGAATTGTGAGAGTATTTGAGATTTGCTCACATAATCTCTGCTTCCTGACTGCTCTCTGTATGTGGGGATGAGAACATACAACCTTCAGATAGGACTCAGGTAATTCGGCATCACAGTCATCTACCCGTGTGAGAGCCAGCTCGAGCCGGTGCCCACAGGTGTGTCAGAGGTCTTCCCCCAACCCTCGGGCTTGTCTGTTAGAGTCCACATGTTCCAGGCACTTTCTGCGGCCGCCTGGGGGTCTCCGTCTTCCTACAGATGGTGACCCGGTGCTGGAGGCGGCAATGGAGCTCCTGCCCAGGAAACACCATTGCCGGGGCAGTGTGCGCCTCGGGCCCCATCTCAGGGTCAAGCCGAGACAGCCTGCTAAGACCTGCACTCAGCCTCTGTCCTCCACCCTTCCCCAGGTGGCTCAGATGGACGTTTAGCCTTCAGGGAGTGCGGGGCGTTGGATCACTCTGGCCCCAGACACCACCCCCTCTCTGAGCAGGGCTCCCTGCTGTGGGGAGGCTGCATTCCCTGCTCAGTGTTGGACTCAGTCACTTCTGAACAGAACCTTCAGGAGTCAGATGGTGGTCCCCCAGCTTTCTTATTCCTCTTTCACGGAGCTGGTGACGCACCATCCTTCAGAGCAAAGGCAGCGCTGAGCAGAGGTCAACCCGTGACACACTGTGGGTACGAGTAACGTGTGTGACGCTCCGATCTGCTGCTTTTGCTGCTGCCACGGTGACAAACTAAGCTGATGGACAACGAGCCCACAGATGACCTCGGGGCATCACACACAGGTTTCCAGGGTTCTCAGAGTAAGCCACATATCGGGCTTTGGCTTTTTCAAAAGACTAACACGGAAGCCATTGATGGAGGGTGAGCTCCATCATAAAGTCAGGTTTATGTTTATGGGTTAAAGTCATAAACATAAAGTCAGGTTTATGTTTCTGGGTTAAGGAGATCACTCTGGCTGGATCATGGACATAGGGTTGGAATAGAGGGCAAATGGTGCGGGGATCCGCAGAAGGCAATGGCACCCCACTGCAGTACTCCTGCCTGGAAAATCCCATGGATGGAGGAGCCTGGTGGACTGCAGTCCATGGGGTCGCTAAGAGTTGGACACAGCTGAGCGACTTCACTTTCACTTTCATGCATTGGAGAAGGAAATGGCAACCCACTCCAGTGTTCTTGCCTGGAGAATCCCAGGGATGGGGGAGCCTGGTGGGCTGCCGTCTACGGGGTCGCACAGAGTCGGACACGACTGAAGCGACTTAGCAGCAGTAGCAGCATCAGGTGTGGGGATCTGTTTTGTTTCTTTTGAAAGGTTCCTGAAAATATGCACAGGAGATGATGGTGGCTTGGAGGTGTAGGTGTAGAGAACAGGATGCTGTCCAGAGATATCTGTGTGTAAAACAGGCGGTGGGATAAAGACAGGGAGGTCGTGCCCTCCAGGGGCCCCACTCTGAGCCGCGGGCCTGAGTCCACGTCAGCATCTGCACCAAGAGTCACTCCTTGGAAAAGTACGCCTTTCCATAGTATATTTGCTTAACAAAATGGAGAATCTTCTCCTCAGAGACACATATTCGGATTGAGATGTTTGATTTAATTATAAGCTTTGGTGCAAAGAGAATAGAATGTTTTCCTTCTTCAAGGTTGGTGTTTTTGCTTCGGTTGGCCAGCGGTCTCGGCTGGTTCTCTTCAGGGCGATTTCCCTCTGCGGATTCCTCACAGATGGGCCTGAGGGCCGTTTACAAGAGCGGTCACGTTTGGAAAACAAAGTTACTATAGGAGGAAGAAAGACACCCTGTTTATACTGGACCATTAATACTTATATAGGCTGATTCTGAGATTTTGGAAAATAACGGCCTACCTGCCATTTATTCTCTCTGAGCAGTAATTAATATTTTTCACACAGCTATCTGTTCTGCTCATGTGTTTTGAGGTTTGATTTAATTATAAAACCCTAACAAAGCAAGTTGCGTCTTTTTCATGGTAAAGGACCACACACTCGCTAAAGCTTAAGAAGAATCGGTTTACTGTGGATTCCATCCAATATTATGAAGTTCTGTTGTCCAAGAATACAGTTTTGGAAGATGAGGTTAGATTTATTACAGTTGTTTTGGCTGAGATTTCATTAAGTGAGAGAGCTCTCATAGTTTTCTTAGACCAAGCAAATTTTATTAGGCCTAAGTATTTTTAGGTAAATCTATGGAATCTCTCCAATTTGTTATATGTCCTAAAATCTTGGAGCTCTGGAGCTTTGTTTTCCCTTTTTAAAGCTGTCTCTGATGTGATTCAAAGTAAAACTGCGTCTTGTTTCACATGTCTCAGGACAGGCAGGATTGCACAGTGATAAGTGCAGGTTAAACGGAGAAGTTCCCCATGAGCCTGAGCCTCCCCGCCGCGACGCTGCCTCCTGGGTGCCGGGTTTCTGCGACCCATAGTCAGGCTCACCAACGAGCTACCAGCACCCTCAGCACCTACTGGGCATCTTCTCAGAGAACAAACGACATCAAATGTCCAGTGTCTGTGTGTCCAGCGGCCCCTCCCTCCTCTCTTGGACAAACCTTCGTCTGGTGTGGGCGAAGTGATGGGCCCAGAGCTGAGCGTCAAGGCTCCAGCCACAAGCACCAGCTTCCAGTACAGGGCTCACAAAGCGTTGCTCTAGGTTCCAGACGAGGCTCTGCCTGGGGCTTAAGGGCAGCGTGTGAAAAATCTCCATATCCTGTTTCCAGTCCCCTGAATCATAAACTCCCCAAGGTGGGGGGAATCTTTTCTAAAGAGATTGGTTTGCTTTCAAGCTTATAAAAACCAGCCAAGGGGCCCAAGCTAAGCTTAGACAACCAAAAATTAAGTGAAAACTTCATTTTTAAATTATTTTCACTATTATTTTTAAAAGCCACTTTTGAATGTACTTACACACGGTGTTACAAGCAGAATAATAAGATCTCCTCGTGATTATGAAAACACGTCTGTTTGGGGCTCAGATTAAATGAAGAACTTCTGTAATGAACGTTTCCCTTTTTATCCTTAAAAACCAAATGTGCGCATTCTGTATGATCCCACATATGAACTGAAGTGAAGTGAAGTCGCTCAGTCATGTCCGACTCTTTGGGACCCCATTGACTGTAGCCTATCAGGCTCCTCCGTCCATGGGATTTTCCAGGCAAGACTGCTGGAGTGGATTGCCATTTCCTTCTCCAGGGGACATTCCCCACCCAGGAATCGAACCCGGGTCTCCCGCATTACAGGCAGACGCTTTACCGTCTGAGCCACCAGGGAAGCTTGATATATGAAGACCACGTATATGAGGAGTTTAGAGTCGTCAGACTCATCAAGACAGAAGCAGTTGCAGCAGGTCCCAGGGCTGAGGGAGGGCCGGGGCGTCAGCGCTCAGGGGCAGCGTCCCGCTGGGAGTTTTACAAGAGGGGACTCCTTCCGCGGGTGGTGGTGTGAATGCGCTTAATGCCACTGAACTGGGCACTCAAAATGGTCAAGACGGCACGGTCTAGGTTACGTGCATTTTACACAATACGGAAAGAAAGCAAAACAAAAACCGACTGTGCGTGATTTGTTGAAGTAAAGACTGTGATCATGAACCTTGCTCACCATCTCAACCTGCTTGTCATTTATTTCTTTTAAAAAAAACACCTTTTCCCTCAAAACCTTGATCTTTTATGGCATTTTCATGCATAGGAGACATAGATAGGAGATTAGGAGACATGGGTACTTTTACGAAAGGTGTATTTATGGTGTAGATAGATTTACCTATTGACATCTGCTTTCTTGTAAACGTTGCATTTTCTACCATACACTAACAATACGAAGAATGAAAAAAACAGTGAAAAATGGCAACCCTGGTCCCCCCCTTCTATTCTACTTTCACAAAAGAAATATCAGACTTTTATGGCAGCTGGACAACCTTGAAGAATCCTTAGGCTAGTAAAAACACAAAACGTAAAATTTTTTAATCTCTCTAAACAGGAGGATTCTAAGCGGAACTTTGTTAAGGATAATCTGGTCATTTTATAAAGCAGGTTTTATACCCTCAGTGAATCCTAAGAAGACAGGGTCTAGCCACTCCCTGGAGACAGTGGTGAACACGCTTTTAACAGCAAGGGCCACCCAGTGTCTCCACCTGTAAACGCTCTGCTGTTCGTCCTTGTCCTTTGGCATAAAGGCCTTCAGCAGTGGAGCCCGGGGAGGTCAGGTCCGCAGGTGGCAGGCTGGACGCTCTGTCCCCAGCAGCGCTGGTGTGGGCAGAGCCACAGCGTCGAACGGGCCCACCCTGGGCCCAGCTGTCTGCAGTTTCCTAAAAGTTCTGTTTCCCAGTTCTTGGTAATCCAGAGCTGGTGATTTCCTGTGATGAGGAGGACGGTGGTGATGGAGCCCTCCTGATGCTGCCTCAGCTCACAGGTACAGGTGGCTTGTCCTGCAGATGTTCCACGTGCGGATTCCACCCAAACCCAGCTGGGGGAAAGCAGGTCTTTCTTTTTCTCTTAAAGGGTGTGTGCTGCGGGCACTTGGCCTCGGCAGGCAGGGCCTCTCTGGTTTCGGAAGTTTGCTACAGCGGAGGCTCACGGAGAGACTGCAGCAGCATGCACTGCTGGATGGGCTGAGGCCCTCGGGGAAGCCCCTTTTAAGGCACTTAGCCTGGTGTCAGCAAAGGGGGAAGTCGAGTGGACCGAGGCTCCACTGGCAATCCCCACTAGCCCTGCTAACAAGTTTCCAGAGAGACAGACACTCAGGTTTTGTGACTAGGTGAAGCTGCCTAGACTAGGAGATGCGTGCTCGGGGTTCTGAGGGGCTGCGAACCATGCACCCCAAACAGCAGACCCCCTCAGGGGCTATTACACTGACATGCAGTTACACACGTGTGCATTTCAGCCACAAAAATGTCGACATCAGTTTTTACAGTTTTCTATAAATTATAAAATATAAATACAGATGTAAGACAAAATCATTGACAATCATTAGTGCAATTCAGTGTTTCCAGCGTCTCTGTGGCCTGAGCTCTGCCTTGCTCATGGGGCATGAACTCCCAGGACACACCCTGCATGGTTAGAAGCTTCCGGAAACACCTCCGTGCGGTGGTGTTTCTGAGCCTGGGCCTCAGAGCCTGGGCCTCTGAGCCTGGGCCTCAGA